>NC_053152.1:41215570-41522405 GCF_016808335.1 Panicum virgatum
TTAAACCTAAGACAAAAGGGAGTAAAAAAATCTAATGAAGCAAAGTTAACCACTAACCTTTGGAAGGTGTCTGTTCTACAAAATTCAGTATGGGCCAAATGAAATTGTCTTTAAAAGTGAAACTATACTGTGAATTGCTGAATTAGGTATCACATTATATTATATCATAAACATAAACATAAAGTAGAGGTATTTTTAAGGCCTTAAGGAGATAGTATGCGGATTAGAAAAAAACTCAACATACATGACAATTCAGGTGTGCAGCAATCTTACCAATTAACTTTTTAAGAAAGGGTAGAGAGTGAGCATATAATTTTCACAGTTCACAAACATAACATCCGTGAAGGATTAGTAGTGGAAGAACATGACACAACTTTCCTGTATAATGGGATGGCTGAGCCTTGGAATACACCATTTGTTGGTCAGTGCGGCGGATCCAGTATTGAGCTGAGCTCAACGTAATAAAAGAAGCATGAAAGAGTTAAATGTATAACAAACAAAAGAAAAAAAGAGAACCAAGGGCAGTCCTTACCTCCTAATTTTGCTGATGCAAACGCTGAGGAGATTGAGAGCTGAGCAGAAGGGAGGAAGCGAGTTGACACCATCTGTAGTGATACAACCACGAGCGGGGCCTGTCCCCGGGGGGGGGGGGGGGGGGGGGGGGTGGAGTTTGAAGCGAGCGCAGCTGTAGCCGGATCTTCTTTGAGCGCCGAAGGACACGGAAGGCAGTGGTCAGCTCCGGTGCTGCTGCAGTGGAGCTCGCGGCCTGCCCTCGATGGATCCCGGCGCACTGCGCTCCACTCCCTGGCGCCCTCCTTCCTTCCGCATCGAGAGGCCTCTTCCTCTCTCACATCAGGTGCTGTGGAAGAAGAGGAAGCAGGGTGGGCTCGACGGAGAAGTGGATACAGCGTCAGGAGCTCGCCGTGATCGAGTTCAGTACATGGTGGAGGAGGACGGCCATGAGGCTCAGACGTAGCGTCAGCTCGAGGTCGAGGACCCTGGTGTCTGGTGATGACAGAAGGTGAGCGTGAGCCGCGAGGGGCAGTGGCGGACCCAGCTTTTTCTCAAGACTAGGGCCAAAATTCAACATCCAAAACTAACACATGCGCATCACATATAAAGTAACAGCTATAGTAAGAGGTCCAGATCGAGAAAAAAACTTGAAATTAAAAGTTTGATAGTTTGATACAATACCTACTCAAGTAGCCAAGATTTGGGGCATTCATTCGGTCACATCTTCCATTTCCTCATCGCTATCGGCACCTCCTGCACATGGACAAGATGAAAGTATAAATAAAAATGTAAAGAAACAACTAGAACTCCATAGTTCTTTTTTAATGTAAAAATGTAATATACCAGAAGTAGTGCTTTGTCTAGGTAACTTCTTCAAGCTAGACTTCATTTCTTGATAAGTGCCGAGTTCCCTTTCCCGTCTCTTCTAGGCGCTACAGGAGCGAGCGGCGAAAGGGGGGCGAATCCGCGTCCGGGGCCGATTCCGCTCCCTCCCCTCCTTCTCCGGCGCCGGCGCCCGGAGAGGAAGGGGAGGGGGGAATTGACCGCCAGTGTCCATACTAGTCTAGATAGGTTAGTCTAGGCGTAGTTAGGTTCCTCGTCGTCGGTTTCGGCGGCGGAGGTTTGCTTCCGGGAGTGGCGGCGGCTACGGCGCGGCTCCGGCGGAGAATAAGGTTCTTCCTGGCCAGCGGAGGCATGCGGTTCTTCGTCGGCTTGGTCAAGCTTTTGGCTCTCCTGTGTATCTCCGGCGTTCGGGTCTTCGATTCCGGCGGTTCACCAGTGAGGTTTGGTTCCCTACCTGTTTGCGGAGGGGAGGGTAACTGGTGCATCCCTGTGGGTGTGCGGTTTGTCCGGGTCGCTGAGTTCCTCGGCGGCGTCGGATTCTTCTTCCGGTTGCTGGTCATCTGGCCGGCGGTGGCGGATCTCGTGTTCCTCTTCCAGCGTGTCAAGGTGATGGCCGATAGTCTTTCAGCGGAATCGAGCCGTTTGGTAGTGTACCAGGCGGTGGATCTTGCGGCTTTTCCAAGGTTTGTGGTCCCTTGGCATGTTGGGAGGTGGAGGTTGCTGGCGGTGAAGTTGACGAACGGGATGCCAGAGAAGTTGAGGAAGATGAACAGTAGTCGTAGGGGCTCCTTTGTAATTTTCCTTTTCTTCGGGATCTTGTTTGTAAAAGGGGGGATGTACTTCATTCATGAAAATGATGTAAGATGTCATCATCTTTTAGCTTCAGAAATACTTCTCGTTCAATATAACATAGCATTTCATCAATTGGTTTCCGAAGGCCAGGATCTACAATAATATCTTCATCACGATCAAGCACATGATTCGAATCCTGATCTACAATCTCCTCCTCAATTCCTACTGTTCCCTGTTCTAGATTAGGAGGCTCACTTGACTCTATAGCAATGACAAGAGGATCAAATTGGACTTGTGCAGCACTAACTCTAGTCCCAGCTGTATTTTGTTCTGTACCTTGAGATGGAGGTGGAGGAGATTGATTTGTTTCTTGTTCCGGAGCTGAAGGTGGAGAGCCATCATCCACTACATCTACATTTTGTTGTGTGGCAGGGGGACACGTGCAAAATAAGATTGCATAGTCGTGCTCCTCTTCATTGTGCAAACTATAACACCAATTGGCAATTGCTCATGTCAGTGCCAATAATCTACATATGCATTTGGGAATTGGAATTTCGGAGAGAAATTACCTCAATTTGGTCACTGCTGTCGAGTTGTGACTGCTGGTGCTGGGTGCTACCTGTGCCGCTATGGCTGCCTGCTCTGCTGGGTTGGGCGGCTGGCTGTTGTTGACCTGCCGGCCGCCTGACTCGGCAGCGGTGCAGCCCGCAGCCCAGCAGTGGTAGGCGCACAGCGCAGCGGCGGCCGGCGGCCAACAGCGGCTGCTGCGGTGCTGCCCGCGAGACGGCGAGAGCGCGCGGGGCCGCGGGGGACGATGCCGACGGCCGATGGGGGAGGCACGACGCCGATGGGGGAGACGGCGACGAGGCGTGCCTGCGCTGCGAGATCCAGGCGAGGGCGCGAGGCAGCGCTACGACTCCGATTGCGGCGGCGGCGTGCGTATTCTCTGGCCGCGTGTGCCCCTGGCCTCCTTTTGTTGGGCTGCTGGGCCAAAGATTGAGGGGGGTACAAATTTTTTTGGCCCACGACTAGGGCGTGGTTTTTTATATTTTTATTTTTTTATTTTTTACAAAAATATATTTTCTATTTGGAAATTTACAGGAATATACCCCGGCCGCCCCGCTGCCGGGCGGCCGGGACCTGGCCGCCCGGCAGCGGGGCGGCAGGGGCATTTCTAAAAAAAATTTCGCGGAGCAAATTGCGCGCAGGTCCTTGGGGGCCGGTCACCCGGCAGCGGAGCGGCCGGCCCTGCCTGCCCGGCTGCAGGGCGACCGGCTCTCCCACCCTTATATAAGAGTTGGCTGGTCTCCCCACCCCTCATTTGCATCACTAAAATTCCAGAAACAAAAAAAAAGAGGGAGGGAGGGAGGGAGAGAGGCGAAGCCCTGCCGGATTTTCGAGCCGGCGACTGCAGGTAACTAAAATTCTTCTACGCTTTACAAATAGATTATGTTGTAATTATTTTTGTTGAAACAGTAGATTAGCAATCAATTTAATATCATGATTGTGTGTCCAGATATATCGAGCAAGCTTCGTTTTCAAGTTCATTATGGTGACTACTATATTTCTCATGATGCGTATGGAGTAGATCTATCAGCTTTTGAACGAAGAGAGTGAGGAATAGATAAACCCTTATAGAGGAGTTTTGGTTCCATATGCAAATGGCTTCACGAGATATTCAATGTGAATCCAAAGACTCATTTCCTAACCGTTCAGACTGTGACGAATTGGGGAACTGAAGGGGATTTCTGGGAGTTGATGCTTATAGCAAACACCGAAGAATGGCGGACTTACATGCAAGCAGCTCTTGACTGCGGGTGGCCTCTTACAATGCTAATTCAGATTCACAAGAAGGCAGCCCATTTTGGTGAAGGGTCAACAAGTACATCATCTCATATGAACCAAGCAGTGGAACAAAAAAATGAAGATCAGAACATGCATGTCACAGAACCTGAGCCGCAAGGTTTAGCTGATCAGGTAGGAGAAAAAGAAAATCAGAACGTGCATATCATTCAACCTGAGCCGCAAGGTTTAGCTGATGAGCGGGAGCAGATACCTGTAATAGTGGAAGCTGTACAGAATGAAGACCAAGAGGCTCGAATGATGGAAGAATGTGGGGACTCATCAGACGATGAGGACTACCCGTTGCTAGGTGAATGGCGAGACAAGGGTTTTGGAAATCCAGTGATACAGGATATTAGGAGTAATGAGTACGAATACAGAGAGAATGAGGTTGTGCAGGGGGCAAAGTATCCTAGCATTGAAGCTGTGAAATATGCTGTGAAGCATTGGGCTATATCGTTGAGGAAGGAATTCAGAGTTGTGAAGTCTAGCAGCAAAGAATATGAGGTGAAGTGTGTCAATGGCGATTGTACATGGCGAGTACATGCCTACAAGGGCAAGTACAAGACACAGTGGGAGTGTTCAATTGTTACACTACATATATGTAGATTAACTGCTATTGCGTAAACTCACCGTAACATCACATCCACTTTCGGGGCCAAGAAGATGTATGGGGTGATTATGGACAAAATTGATTATGAGCCAAAATTGATAATTAGGGACATCGACGACCGTTTTCAATATAAAATCAGCTATGCAAAGGCTTGGCGGGCAAAACAAAAGGTGTTTGAGATGAGATTCGGCACATATGAGGCATCATATGATAACCTGCCTCACATGCTGTCAGCAATTGTGCAGAGAAATCATGAAAGCGCAGCTGATACCTACATTGTACCGAGTTTAGATGGGGGACCTGGGTTTCTGCTTCATGCTTTCTTCTGCCTTGATGCATGTGTGAGGGCATTTATGTATTGTCTTCCTGTTCTACGTATTGACGGCACATTCTTGACCGGAAGATATAAGGGGGACAATACTAACAGCGATTGGAGTTGATTGCAACAAGCAGGTGGTTCCCATCGCCTTTGCTTTTGTTGAGAATGAGAACACAGAGAGCTGGTACTGGTTCCTTGAACGTGTGAAGATTCACGTTGTTGCTGGAAGGCCTGATGTTTGCCTCATCAATGACAGACATGCAGGTCTTCTAGCAGCAATAAGGCAACTACATGAAGGAAGTCGAGGACAATCTCCTCTATGTCCAGATGTTGTGAGTAGGTGGTGCATAAGGCATATGGGTGCAAACTTTTATGAGCGCTTCAAGAATAAGAAACTTATGAATTTGTTCAAGAGGTTGTGCACTCAGAATCAGCAGCGGAAGTTTGATGCATTGTGGCAGGTGCTAGATAACATGTGCACCGAGCTGCTAAAGGAACAGGCCTCAACCTCTAGCCGGAGACGTTCCGGCGGCGGACCTTTCACACAGTGGATTAAGGATGCACCTAAGGAGAAGTGGTCCATTCTATACGACACTGGTGGTCGTCGATATGGGATCGAGACAACCAACCACGCAGAGTGTTACAATAAGGTAATGCGTCATGTTCGTGGATTTCCTCTTGTTGGCATAGTTGAGTTCATCATGTACGGATGCACAAGGTACTTCAGAGAGCGGTACCAAGCAGCTGCTGTCTTACTTAATGATCCAGGAGTGATTTTTTGTAATAGGGTCACTAACTACATGAAAGAAAAGATTGAAAAGGCTCAATATCACAGAGTGGTCTCCATGGGCACAAAGGATCAAAGGTTTGAGGTTTCATGCAAGGACAGGACAGGGCAGGGTGTCCGCAGACAAAGGGTCATTCAGGATTGCTTGATAACACCGGAAGGCAAGGTTATTTGCAGATGCAAGAAGCCACAGCTTCTTCACTTACCATGCTCCCATGTCATTGCGGCATGTTCAGAATCTGGGTTGGATCCTGGGGTTTTTGTTTCAGAATATTATAGAAAAGAAACCGCTGTGCACACTTGGGGCCATGAGATATATGGCATAGGCAGTCTGGGATCATTCACTACACCAAATATCTCTCTAATGTACATTCCCAATCCAGATGCTAGGAGAGGGGTAGGTCGACGGCAGACACTTCGTATCCGTAACGGAATGGATGAGTCTGAGGTAGGAAAGAAGAAAAAATGATGCAACCTGTGTGGAGCAGATGGTCACCTTTACAAGAAGTGCCATAAAATGCAAGAAGATAATGCAGGTGCTGAGGTTGGACCTTCTGGAAATCCCACCGATGGATTGCCTCCGGATTTTGGAGCCCGTCGCGTCTAGATTTCGTTATGTGTGCATATATATTTGAACCAGATGTATATATATGTATTCTGACCTGTATGTGATAATTACATTTCGTTATGAATGGATATGTATTTGCACCAGATTGTAGCATGTAATATTACGAAGATATTTGTGTAGTAAGATTTCTTGGTTGCAGTTCTAAATGTGTAGGTTGGTTCAATTAGATTGCTCACTGAATGTAGTGTACTAAAAATAGAAGGGTAGTTACGAATCATAAATTTTCGGTTTGCAATACAGTTTTGTAAACAATGCTATGATTACAAAGCAGAGGTGAAAGTGATCGGGTGCTCTAGCCTAAGAGGGGGAGGGGGTGAATTAGGCACAATTAAAACCTTAACCTACGGCTCTAACTAGTTTGCACAAAACTTAAACCAAAACAAGCTATCTAGATGTGCAACTACGATTCACCTTAGTGTGAAACCCTCATCCCAAAAGAGTTTTACAATCTATAGCCAATCCTAATAAGATACTACACTAAGAAAGTAAAGGCACACAAGTTGTAATATGAAATGCAGAAGCTAAAGGAGATGGATGAGAGAAAGCGAACTCTCGACACGAGGATATATACCGTGGTTCGGTTTGCCACAAAGGCACCCCTACGTCTACGTTGTTGAAGCACTCACGAAGAGTATCGCTTCTCGGCAATCAAGTCTCTTCCGTGAACACAATCACGGTCACCTTGATCCCGATCTTCACTAAAAGAGATTGCCCACGAAGGAGGGGTCTCCGTCCCCCGCACAATGTTGTCGACGCCACTCCACACCAAGCCGGAGGGTCGTTGACTTGCCGGCGAGCCACTAATGCTCCAAGGAGGCCGGCGCACCGAGATAAAAGTTTGGTTCACTCTAGAACCACAGCACAAGGATCTAAATCTTGCTTGATCACTCACTCAAGAGCTAACCTAGCACTAACACTCACAAAGCTTGTGCTAATGACTAAGGATTTGAACTCTATGCTCTTGGATGGCTTGGAGGTGTTCTTGGGTGTGTGTGTGATGTCTTGGGACTCCAACAAGCTTCAAATGGCCGGGGGAACACATATATATAGGCCTCCAACTTGAACTAGCCATTTAGAACCGTTGGGCACATTTCTGCGTAGGCATCGGAACTTCCTGTGCATGAGCATCGGTTCTTCCGGTCACTAATAGTTTGAACTAGCCGTTGGGCCTTTCTGACGAGTTCTGCAGCTGAAAAATAGTACCATCAGAACATCCGGTGGTAGCATCGGAACTTCCGGTGCTAAAGGAACTTTCTGAGGTCAAAAACATGCTTTCTGGACAATAGTACGGGCATTGCACCGATGCCCTTTTTTGTAGCATCGGAATTTCCGGTGCTTATAGAAATCAGCTTCAAGGTGCTTCGTATTTTGGCCGTAACTTTTTACTCCGAACTCCGATTTGGATGATCTTGTACTCTTTGGAAAGCTTGTGAAATTATCTACAAGATTATGCTAAAGTCCATGTCATTTGACCAAATTTTGAGCATCGGAATAACCGGTGATAGGCATCGGTTCAACCGATGCCACACAGAAATCAGCTCCTCCGTGTTTCGACCATAACTTTTTACTCGGAACTCCGATTTCGATGATCTTATACTCTTTGGAAACTTGTGAAAATATATACAAGATTCTGCTAAAGTTCATCTCATTTGAATAAGTTTTGAGCGTCGGTTAAACCGATGCTTGTCGGAAGGTCCGGTGCAAAGTCATAGAAAGAACCGGTGCTACTGATTTTTGCATAACTCGTCCAATTCAGCATTTCTTTGAGTTCTTTCTTCATGTTTTGCTTTGCTAACCATTTTAATACATTTTTGGGACCTAAAAAGATTCACTTAACAAACTTGTTAGTCCAATTGATTGCGTTGTCATACGATCACCAAAATCACTCGAAATGACATAAATGGTGCCATGTTCGTTACAATCTCCCCATTTTTGGTGATTGATGACAACACAATCAAAACAAGCATAGAAGTTGCAAGAATTGACAAATTGAATCACTTACACTTGTTTGGATGCTTACCACCATCCAAAGTTGGTTTGGCCTCCCCCTAAAGCTATGATTCCCTTTTTTTCTCCCCCTATTTACTACTCTTCTCTCATATGTTGACTTGATCCACTTAGGCATTTCTCCCCCTTTGGGATATGCTACTCCTCCTTGAGAAAATACCTTGCTTTGATCCACATTTCTCCCCCATTGAAATCAAATCACCTAAAAAGTCTTGCTCCTAAAAAGGTCTTGCAAAACAATATAGCTCAAGAGAAGGTTAGTGGCCTAGGGAGTTAGTTCCATGACTCATGATCCAATTGTATAATATCAATGAAGATACCAATTAAAAATTTCACTACGGTGGATCACAAAATCACGAAACTAGCATGACATGAGCTATGCTTTCCATAAGTATGTGCACAAAAAGATAATGTGAAAATCAAGTGCACAACTAGATGTTATAACTAGAAAGCTTAGATCATATCATGCACGAAGGTAGCTCTAAAATAATAAGAAATGACAAAGATACTAAATGAATGAATTTAGAACCTTGCATACCTCCGGGGGATAACTTAGTTTACCTTGTATGTAGCAATTTGAAAGTGACTTGCAACCAATTGAAAGTCTTTAATCAAAGAGCACTTGGTACATCAAGGTTAAGCAAATATATAAGCATATAGCCTATGAACTTAGATATAAGCATTTAAATTCAATAGAGCATGGCTCAATATGCATGAAAGCACAATTTATCTAATTACTCTTATAGAGTTGTTTGTTCACATTGATCGTGAGAAACATTCTCTTAGAGTGTTAACTCCACGTGAGACTACAAAAGATAAACTTGCAAATATGTTAGTCTCAAAATCACAACCTATAGGATGAACTCCCCCTAAATGTGTGCATTTAGTGTTTGAATCACCAAGCAAATGTATGCACATTGATTTTGACAATAATGGGAAGTTTACCCTATAGTTTGTGTTCATGGTACACATATGAAATACATACCTCATGAAGTTCATGTATCATGAAGGGTGACTTTGTGTAGCTTTCTACACACTTATCAAACTATGTAGCTTGCTCATGGGTTAGAATCATGACACAAACAACCTACCATATATAACACTAGGAGATGCAATGTATGCAAACAACCTAGCAAAAGCAATGGAGCTACATGATGCTTGAATTAAAATCTAGCTACCATTACCTTATAGGGGACTTGGGAACAAATGTCCAAGTTGTGAGCTTAGCTTGTTTTTGTTTGAACCTTCATTTCATCTTGTAAGCTAAGTCTCCAAATCCCCCGAAGCCGTCCTTGACTTTAAGTGTTCTTTGGAACCCACACCATTTGAGGCCCCTTCATACTTGTGATGATGTCCTTGGGCACCCAAATGGAGTGGTTCTAACTCCTTTCCTTCTTCCCAACCTTGTGAGCAACCACCTTGCCATTTGTCTTCTTTTTGATCACATAGGAGGTGCTATTCTTTTTGTTTCTCCGGTTGGGCTTAGTGTAGATGAGAGAACTCTTGATTGTGAGTTTCTTTTTGTTCTTCTCATCCGGAAGCTTCTTCCTTGGTTGAGAACACTTATTGGACTTGTGGCTTTCTTTGTGGCACTTTGAGCATGTCACGGTGGACCCCTTCTCAAGCTTCTTCACCATGTCTTCACGGTTACTTTGAGAAGGTTGGACATTGATCTCTATGCCTTTGCCCTTCAATCTATACAAGTCCTTCATGAGCATTTCCACTTCTTCCTTGAGCTTATCATTTTCCTTAGCAATGAGATCATCGCATGATTCTACAACAACATTCTCATAGTATTTCTCATTGCAAGAGTTAGAGCAAGAATCATCAATTAAATCAATGCAAGAAATTGAAGCATCTACCCTAGATATAGGAATTTCACAAGGGATAGTTTGCTTCATTTTCAAAGAGACATTAGTATCATTAATGCTCTTAAATTTTAATTTGAGTTCTTCATGCTACTTGCTAAGCAAATTGAATTTGCACATCAAATCTGCAAAATTTGTAGCAAGACAAGCATTTAGATCATTGAGAGCATTAAGATTTTTAATTTCTTTTGATTGCTTCTTAATGACTTTTTGGTGCTCATAAACAAGGTCAAGAAGTTCATTAATTGAAGGAGAGTCGGAGTCATCATCACTTACATCGCTATCCATACCTTTGGCCATAAAGCAAGTGTTGGATGATGATCCCATGCGGGTGGTGAATTTCTTGTTTGATTCATCACTTATTTGCACTTGATTCTTCACCACCGCTTACCCATTCACCAAATACGACATATGATTCATGCTTGAGCTTCTTCTCCTTCTTTTGCTTGTTCTTCTTGAACTTTTTCTCAACCTTCATGAGTTGATGGTGAGGCCCATCTTTGAGGAAGACCATATACCCCATTGAATTGATTTCCTTCAAGCAATTGTTCATCTTCTTTACTTTCTTGTAGAGGGGTTCATTGGCTCTTTTTCATCATTTGAGAAGCTTCTTGCATCCTCTTTTTCCTCATCACTTGAGCTACCTTTGATGGCTATCTTCTTCGACTTCTTGAGGTTTTTGCATGCAAGTGCGCTATGTGTTGGTGAAGAAGATGACGTTTTTGCATTGATATCATTGCGTAGCTCATGGGCGATCACCTTGTTGAGGACTTGATTTGGTGTCATTGTGTCGAGCTCTTTCTCATATAGAATTGTGGTCACCAAATTATAGTCCGGCCTTCGGAGTGAGTGAAGGATCTTGCGAATGAGTTCCAAGTCTTCAATTTGCTTCACACCTAAGGAATTAATCTCATTCACAAGAGTGTTCAAGTGTGAGTACATTGATTCGGCATTCTCATAATCAAGTTGCTTAAAGCTATTAAGCTTATCAATGAGAACATGATATCTTTCGTTGGCAACATCCTCCGTGTCCTCATGATTCTCAATGATAGTCTTCCATAGCTCTTTAGCATTTGCACAAGAATAAATACGATTGAACACATTATCACTAAGAGAAGACAAGATTATACATTTTGCGGTGACATCATATTGCTTCTTCTGTTGACCATTATTTTTATGCCCTCACTCACAACTCTCCAAACGTTTAGTCCCGTCGCTTGGAGATGGGCTTGCATTAACACCTTCCATCGTTGGAAGCCCGTGCCGTCGAACCGTGGAGCGGGTCTAAAAATATCCATCCTTTCCCCCTAAGAGCTAACTCACTAGGCAGTGAAGCCTACCGATCTAATGAGCCGGTAAACACAAATTTGCCAATGGAATTGGCTTTCTTTGTGAGAGAAGTGAGCCACAGCTCTGATACCAATTAAAAGTGATCGGGTGCTCTAGCCTAAGAGGGGGAGGGGGTGAATTAGGCACAATTAAAACCTTAACCTATGGCTCTAACTAGTTTGCACAAAACTTAAACTAAAACAAACTATCTAGATGTGCAACTACGGTTCACCTTAGTGTGAAACACTCATCCCAAAAGAGTTTTGCAACCTATAGCCAATCCTAGCAAGATACTACACTAAGAAAGTAAAGGCACACAAGTTGCAATATGAAATGCGGAAGCTAAAGGAGTTGGATGAGAGAAAGCGAACTCTCGACACGAGGATATATCCCGTGGTTCGGTTTGCCACAAAGGCACCCTACGTCCACGTTGTTGAAGCACTCACGAAGAGTATCGCTTCCCGGCAATCAAGTCTCTTCCGTGAACACAATCACGGTCACCTTGATCCCGATCTTCACTAAGGGAGATTGCTCACGAAGGAGGGGTCTCCGTCCCTCGTACAATGTTGTCGACGCCACTCCACACCAAACCGGAGGGTCGTTGACTTGCCGGCGAGCCACTAATGCTCCAAGGAGGCCGGCGCACCGATATACAAGTTTGGTTCACTCTAGAACCACAGCACAAGGATCTAAACCTTGCTTGATCACTCACTCAAGAGCTAACCTAGCACTAACACTCACAAAGCTTGTGCTAATGACTAAGGATTTGAACTCTATGCTCTTGGATGGCTTGGAGGTGTTCTTGGGTGTGTTTGTGATGTCTTGGGACTCCAGCAAGCTTCATATGGCCGGTGGAACACATATATATAGGCCTCCAACTTGAACTAGCCGTTTAGAGCCGTTGGGCACATTTCTGCATAGGCATCAGAACTTCCGGTGCTGGGACATCGGTTCTTCCGGTCACTAATAGTTTGAACTATCCGTTGGGCCTTTCTGACGAGTTCTGCAGCTGAAAAATGGTACCATCGGAACATCTAGTGGTAGCATCGGAACTTCTGGTGCTAAAGGAACTTTCTGAGGTCAAAAACATGCTTTCTGGACAATAGTACGGGCATTGCACCGATGCCCTTTTTTGTAGCATCGGAATTTCCGGTGCTTATAGAAATCAGCTTCAAGGTGCTTCGTATTTTGGCCATAACTTTTTACTCCGAACTCCGATTTTAGATGATCTTGTACTCTTTGGAAAGCTTATAAAATTCTCTACAAGATTATGCTAAAGTCCATCTCATTTGACCAAATTTTGAGCATCAAAATAACCGGTGATATGCATCGGTTCAACCGGTGCCACACAGAAATCAGCTTCTCCGTGTTTCGACCATAACTTTTTACTCGAAACTCCGATTTCGATGATCTTGTACTCTTTGGAAAACTTGTGAAATTCTATACAAGATTCTGCTAAAGTTCATCTCATTTGAATATGTTTTGAGAGTCGGTTAAACCGATGCTTGTCGGAAGGTCCGGTGCAAAGTCATAGAAAGAACCGGTGCTACTGATTTTTGCATAACTCGTACAATTTAGCATTTCTTTGAGTTCTTTCTTCATGTTTTGCTTTGCTAACCCTTTTTAATACATTTTTGGGACCTAAAAAGATTCACTTAACAAACTTGTTAGTCCCATTGATTGTGTTGTCATACGATCACCAAAATCACTCGAAATGGCATAAATGGTGCCATGTTCGTTACAAGAGGCCTAAGGCGTTCGTACTACTAGGTACTTGAACAATGAAAAGCATGGCATGTGCAACACGATAACCTCGTGTTGTGAGTAAATCTAACATGCTTTAGGAAATATAAAATGCCGGGATTACATGGTGGTGCTTTACTGAGTGCAGCGGGGATATTTTCCCTTCCAAATAGCTTTAGATCCTGCTTCCTTAGCATGGCGGGCCCTCTCTCGCTTCCTCTCCCTATCAGCTTCACGTTCCTCTACCTTCTGACGTTCCACTTCTGCAATCCTTTTCTGAATCTCTTCCTGGTTTTTCTTGCGTTTCTCCTCCATCTGTTCTTCATGCAGCATTCGTTGCCACCTTTGTGCAGCCCACCTTGCTTGACGCTCCACGTGGTCCTTATCCTACTGAGATTGCTCGGTGTCTAACCACTGCACGAAATCACATAGAGGCGGTGGAGTCTTTCCCCAAATCATGTTAGAAAGTCATTACTAGATCTGAAAGTGACAAACTCTGATAGTGTTTTGTATAGTGTTTTGTAGTACCTTTGCTCGGTCCTTGCCGTAATGCTTGGGCGGGTCGTACTCGTAATTCTCGCACATGAAGAACCTCTTGACAAAGTCGTCCACCAAAACCCTTGATTTCATTAGTTTGCACAAGGATCCGAAAAAACACATAGGCACTTGGACTTCTTGGGGGACTGTTTCCGTCACCTTACTCCATGGAATGTAGGTGGATCCTGAGGATGCCATGGTGTTGAGCCCTGGCAATCACAAGTGAGCAATCAGATTGCTAATATACTATATCAACGCTAGTCATTATCAGTAACTACATCTAAATGTACCACTAATCACTCCTAATAATAATTAAACTGATTGCTAAACTATTGTTTCAACAAAATACTTTCTACAATTTTCTAACAATTTCTAAAAAAATTAATATTATCTTCCAATTTTTAAGGCTTTCTAATACTTCTCTAACAATTTTCTAGTACTTTCTAATACTTAATCTAACACTAAATGTACTTTAACAACGCTAATCATTACAAGTAACTACACCTAAATGTACCACTAATCACTCCTAACAATAATTAAATTGATTGCTAATCTACTGTTTCAACAAAAATAATTACAACATAACCTATTTGTAAAGCGTAGAAGAATTTTGGTTACCTGTAGTTGCCGGCTCGAAAATCCGGTAGGGCTTCGCCTCTCTCCCTCCCTCCCTCTTTTTTCTTGATTTCTGGAATTTTAGTGATGCAAATGAGGGGTGGGGGACCAGCCAACCCGTATATAAAGGTGGGAGAGCCGGTCGCCCTGCAGCCGGCGGCCAGGGCCGGCCGTCCCACTGCCGGGCGGCCAGGGGGGGCGACCGCCCCGCTTCTGAGCGACCGGCCCCCAGAGACCTGCGCGCAATTTTCTTCGCGAAATTTTTTTCAGAAATGCCCTTGCCGCCCCGCTGCCGAGCCGCCAGGTCATGGCCGCCCGGCAGCAGGGCGGCCGGAGTATATTTCTGTAAATTTCCAAATCGAAAATATATTTTTATAAAAAACAAAAATATAAAATATAAAAATAAAAAAACCGCCGACTAGGGCCATGGCTCTCTGGGTCGCAGGCCCGCCCCTGGCGAGGGGTGACGACCACGAGGCAAGGCAAACCAGGCGGAGCGGGCACATGGTGATATGATACAACGTGGGCCATCCTGTATCGCTGTATGCACTACGCAGGCACTGTATGCACTACGCAAGCGGCATCTACGTGCCGCGACGTGAGTGGCGAGACCAGCGAGAGGCTTCCACAGGCCTCCAAATCTTCCAACAATGTAAGTCTACATAATATAATCTTGCATTGCCTACAAGCTCGCATTTGGTACTTAACAAAGATTATTTTTACCCTTTTCGCATGTCATTTATTGCTGGCCCATTACAGAGGTACCATTATATTAGCTAAATGCCGGTGAATAGCAGAAACATTCATCCTGTTTGGATAGATTACCTGCTAGGTAACTGTTCATGAGAGTGTGGATCGATTTTGTACCTCGCCCACTCCAAGTTTGGAAGAATAGTGATTAAAACCTGAAAAGTACATGGCTAAGATAAGTAAATATATGCCTAAAGCATTTTGTGTTCACCGTTAGGACATATCACTTTCAACGAACATAGCAGCA
This sequence comes from Panicum virgatum, assembly GCF_016808335.1. Taxonomy (NCBI): domain Eukaryota; kingdom Viridiplantae; phylum Streptophyta; class Magnoliopsida; order Poales; family Poaceae; genus Panicum; species Panicum virgatum. The sequence continues at coordinate 41,231,004 of NC_053152.1, forward strand.
ATTAGATTCTTATCTCCAGACATGAAATGTCATTTCAAATGAACTGTGAATGGCAGAAACCTTCATCCTGTCAGGACACCAAGGTATGAGATATCCATCAGCCATAGCAAAAAAAATCAGCACAGATGGATCAAGTCATCTGAACCATATCGGATGGTGCTAAAATTTTAGGCGAGATGCACAGCAATAAAATCAACACATGTGGATCGAACCATCCAAACCATATCTGATGGAGCTAACATTTTAGGCTAACACGGCACAGCCTTATACTTCTAATTATTCCCCACCCGAAAAGTGTCATCGATGGTGATCCCATAACAGCTACTGAGTGGAGGTACAAAATTACTTGATCGAAAATGATTATAATTAAGTACAACATTTGCAGCTAGGATAATACGGGGGTGGATAGTCCAATCACCATTCCTTAGTTATGCCATGCTCACACAAAATGCTCACCATCGGAGCATTTGTGATAAACTGCCTTCGTAAATTGACTAATAATAAGACAACTTGCAGTCTTCCAGCTAGAACTAAAGTATCACTTACATGAGCTCAGTTTTTGTGATAAACTGAAAGAACAAACCCTGGAGTCAATCATTTGATACATCACCACCACAATATACCAGGGAAGGACTCGGCTCAACCATGCAATGCTCCCAAACGTGAGCTCCAGGGCACCCAAAATCTTCTACAGAACCAAAGCCTAGATAAGATACAGATGTTCTCTGCTCTGAAACCTCGCAAGCGTGACACAGTGAAAACAAGCGTACACAAGCGAAAGTGAGAAACTAATCCTCATCCATCCCACCACCAGGCTGGGCATCTCTCCTTGGCCCTCCTGCTGGCTTTGCCATGATGATCTGCACAGTTCATGAATCCAACTTATGGACTGTATATAACCTTATTGTCTAAAAAAAGAATTATAACATTAGATTGGTAGTCGTACCTGGTCAACCCGTAGTACGGTGCATACAGCATCAGCAGAGTATTTTAGGGCAAAAAACCTGTGCAGGCAAAATAAGCAAAGTGAGATGTGCTGAAGCAGTAAGCAAAAGTAGCTCAAACCACTAAAGAAATTGTGCAAAGCCATTCCCTGAATTTGAAAAACCATAATGTGTATGAGGACAACTGTGGTGCAAAGATTTTCAGATTTTCCACAACATCTATGACAAATCAGCACGCCACAATGAGTACATGTTCTAGTACCATGACACACACTAGATAAAGATAAAAAGCATATTCAAAACAGCTTTCCACATGATTTCTAACATCTGTTCTTGCAATATGTTACTAGATTAACTTACTTCGTGACGTAGAGGTCCCATATTTTCAAGACAGAGACATCCTTGCAAACACCTTCCTCCAGGTCAATGCCAACTTTTGTATTCCCAGCAGCATGCTCAGCATAAAGAGATGATATTATCTCCATTGCGTTAAGTCCAGCGTTTTCAGATAGGGTTCTTGGAACCATTTCAAAACTTTCAGCAAATTTTGCAATGGCGTACTGGTCCAACCTGCATAATAGCTAACCATCAACATTGATGAGGGTAAACATTTATAAAATTCACGGTTTCATGGTATCAATGTATCATCCACCAAACTACAAAAATTGATTGCACAGTAACAAAACAGTTAACAGATTCGATAGATCAGCCGCAACTAATCAATAAAATTCTATAAACTCAGCGCTTACCTCTAAATATGATGATAAAAAAGAAATCACATGATTGTCCCATCTATCATCATGTCCCAATAAATTGACATCATACTGGATTTGTTATGAACCTTAGTTCATTTGGGGATAGGGAGGATAACCAGTGCCAGGAAGATGGCCGGGCAAAGTCAGCGTGGAGGGAGACTAGAGTATTTGGGAGATTTGGACTGTTTGTTCTTTCTTCATTGCTTCCTCAAAAGAGATACAATCCCATCCTTATATAGATGGGCTGACTTGACCCTTAAGAAACCCTGACTTGACCCTTGAGAAACCAATCTCTAAATTTAAGGAAATAACAAACCAATCTAATATAACCTTTCCTAATACCTGGACCCTATTACTGTTCACGGCGTGAACAGTACTTCCTACCCATGACAGGATTCCCCACATATCAATGAACCTTGTCATAAACTAGCAAGCTAATGCAATACGTTAAGACCCTTCTGTTTTTTAACTAGCAACATGTTTTCTGATGTCCTCCAGCTAATATTGTATACATGAAAAGTAATTGAGCACCATGCCAAAATTACTTGCCCTGTTTCCTTCAAAGAAAACTCCTTCAATCTCTTTGCCAGTTCTATTTCCGTCGCAGCTGCACCAGGAATTATCCGACTGTCCCTGCACATTGACTGGTATAAAAAACAACAGTCAGATAAAATAACTAAACAGGAAAAAAAACAAGTATCTATTCCAGAACAATGCAAAGAGGTAGATCTAATCTACTATAGATATCGCAGATATACCTTGTAAGTATTGACACCATCATCGACAGCTCTTTCAAGATCATCTAGTATACTGTCAGTACTGCCCCTCAAGACAACAGTAGCCACAGAATTTCCACCTTCCTCATTCTTGACAACAGTCACCTATAGAACAAACTATGTTGTAAGAAAGGAGTGAAGGGAACTTTATCTTCTGCAAAAGCACAAAGGGGGACAGAACATACTCGAGCACCACCAATTTCCTCCACCGAAACAGAGTCTGCATATCCTAATTCGTCCACATTTGGTTGGCTAAGTTTCAACTGTTTTGAAAAACACACAAAACCAGAATAAGTATGCTTCCACTTTGCAACAAGCATGGTTTAAAAACAGAACTTACAATTGCAACAGCCCCAGTAGTACGGCAGAATCTTCTCAATTCAAACTTTGAGCTGATTTTCAAAACCATTAGTCTGCAGACAGAACATCAATAAGTGATCAGACATGACAAGAGTTATCAGCTACCGTACTTAAAATCTGACTTTAAGATGCTTTCATGAACTAGAATTGAGGCTTTCTGGTTTCATCCCAACCACCGTATATATAATAGCCATCCAGTCTTAAAGAATTTTTAACAAAAAAAAACATTGCACAAAACTGTTCAGATCAGGATGCATACTCACTTGTAACGTTCACAGAAATGTAGCGCCATATCACCAACTGCTGCCCCACTGACAATAACCTTGGCACCTGAGTCAGCAACAGCTTTGATAAGCTCCTCCACCTTAGCTTCCTCGGTCTTAGCATAATTTTCTAGCTGCAAAAGTAATTTGTAGGTTACCGAGTTTCCCATGCACCATAGAAGAGAAGCAATATCACATGCTTCAAAGAACAAATTAGGACACGGAGAGTTGAAACCAAATTAACTGCACATGAGACGAATCCATGAATTAAAAAGCATCAATGTGCCGTTGGAAGCACAACTACAGAGTGTAAGACACTATACCTATTAATAGAAGCCAACTTAGTTTGCAACAGTCGAAACTATAAAGAATGCTGTAAAACGAGGAACAATTTCATGGCAGAAAGTGGAAAAAATTCATCATGGTAAGAACATACCTGCTCAGCGGAATGTATCAACACAGTTCCCTTTGTTTCAGTTGCAGAAGTATCAACGCCACCAGCAAATACTGCAATCTGAATATAGATTGATTTTAGACTCCAGAAAGAAACAGCACCAAACATCGTAAGGAAAATACATGGTTAGAATTCCAGTGCATATTAAATTTCTAGCAGCTTAATAATTAACACATTAATGCACAACGAATTTAAGTTTCACAATTCTATCCATAAATTCACTGTTTAGCAGCAGTGCAGAATTAAAGGATATAAATACAATAAAAAATGCTTTGTGATCTACGCAACCCTAACCAAACATAAATACATGATTAAGTTGGCATGTCTAAATGATTATTAACCTGAGCATCCTAACAACAGGATACTTGTTGCTTTCTGAAAAATACTCTGTAACTACACTACTAAAGTCACAACAACTTTCATAAGAAACATCAAACTTAATTGGGATAGAAGTATAGAACATAGACAACTGACTAACGTGTGATATGAAATTAAGTGTGGCATTTTGAGGTTACCTTTGCCTTTTCCACCCTTTTGATGCTCCCAACGGCATCATTTTTTAGAACCATCCCGCGGACAACAGTAGAATTGCGCAAACCACCTCCAACCAGCTTAGCCACTCTAACATTGTCGACATTGAAGTTTGCAGGATTTTTGGGGCAAACTTGCATGCAGGCCTGAAGCGAAACAATACAAAACCACAACAAAAGTTGATATCAGGATGGCTCATGAAAGAAATAGCTCCCAATAAGCTGGTGTGGATTAGCTTACATCAGCCACAAGAGGGCACAGAATATCCTCCTGGCCAAATTGCTTGCTCGCAACAGCTGATCTCATCCTCAACACAACCTCCTCCTTATTTCTTACATCCATGTTCTCTGAGCCTTTCTCGACAAGGTCCTCCAAGATCTCAATAGTCTGCATTACAAATATAAAGGCACGAAGAGTCAGCCGTCAGACCACAGGTTTCAACAATACAAAAGCCTATTCAATTGGGAGGGCATGTCACCTTGTTGATGGCCTTGGTGTAGCCAATGATGATCTCGCTCGGATGCAAGCCCATCCTGATGAGCTCCCCTGCCTTCTGAAGCAGTTCACCGGCGAACGATATGGTGAGATTAGCCCCATCCCCAATCTCCTCCTGCTGTGCCCTGCCAGCTAGTACCAGGATCTTAGCAGCCGGGTGCTGAACCTCGAGCTCGTTCACGATGGTGGCAGCATCATTTGTCACGAACAGCTTGTCCAAGTGATTAATAACCATTTTGTTCATTCCTGCATACAGGAAACAAGAAAAACTAAGCAGCCGCCACGAACATTCCAGCATCTTAAGGACCGGCATAACCTTCCAGCACTTTAAATGAAAGAAATTCAGATGAGATTTACAGATAGGGTAGCAGTCTAGTAGTTCTGGACAATCTAATTGCTCGTGATCCAAACATTGGACACAACAATTAGAAATTTGAAAAGGCACGCCGTGCGCCAATTGTTTCACACTACCCAAACACTCATCATCTTGTCCCACTAAGCTCCAACAAGGCAACAACCAGCTCACTCCTCGATTCAGATTCCCGTCACCCCACGACCATCCCCCCTACCGCGCGATCCCACGGCCTCACGCGGTCACGCTTACCCACCGCGGACGCTCTCCTCGCTCCAGATCCCCCTCACTCCTCAAGCCACAGACCCGCCCCAGCCCATCGCGAGGAGCGGGAGACACGAGAGATCGCAACTCACCGTTGGGTCCGAGGGAAGTGCGCGTGATGGCGGAGAGCTCGCCGCAGGCGTCGATGTTCTTGAGCACGGCCTCCTCGAGCCCGGAGAGGTGGCGGTGGCCCTCCTTGAGCATCGACTGGATCCCGTACCCCGGCATCGCGCCCAGCCCCACCATCCTCGGTCTCCGGCGGGCGGCGATCTGGGGGCCGGCGGCGAGGCGGATCCGCGGCGGAGGAAGTTTAAACCCTAGTGGCCGCTGCTGTGCGAGGGAGTGCGCGAGTGGAGGAGGCGGGGAGATGCGGAGGCCGCCGCCGCGAGTGTTCTAGGGAAGCCAAGGGGGTGAGGAAGCCCTAGGAGGCCAGAAGGTTCGGCCCGGGCAAGTCTGATGTGCCTGATGGGCCGGGCCGGGTGGTGTCACGACTCTATTTTTATTGGAGCACTAATGGGCTTGGTTTGGAAACGGAGGCCTGGACGGACGATTAGCTGGTGGCGCGGCCCATCTTTCTCGCGGAGGAACATGGATTTCGGTCTGCCGCTGGGTCGCTGACAAGCGGGCCATGATATCTGCAAGAGGGATGCGGCGCCCAGGGGAGTCTATGCGTCGCATTCTGCGACTTGAAAATGAATCATCGCAGAACCAACCTGCCGCGCGCCAGGTTGGCGGGCGGACGCGACGCGCGCGCGCCGACGCAGCGAATGAACCGGAGGCCGGCCCATTAACCTTATGCGCAAACATTTTAGGGAACCAACGGGCTGGAACGTTTCATTTTTTTTCCTTTAACTTATTCTTGTTCAAAATTGTTCTAGAGCATTTTTTCCATTTCATTCATGCGCTTTTCTCTCACAGGCTTTCATTCCATGGGATTTAATTTTCTAAACGTTAATTTGTTTGTAAACATTGGAAGAAGTTCTGGAACATTTCCAAAAGTATTCCGAAACATTTCAAAAATGTTCAGGAATAATTCCCAAAAAGTGTTCCGGAACATTTCAAAAGTATTTTGAAATAATCAAAAAGTGCTTAGGAACAATTTAAAAAAATGTTCCCTAACATTTCAAAAGTTCCGGAACATTTCAAAAGTTATCCAGGAACATCTCAAAAGTGTTCTGGAACAATTAAAAAAAGTGTTCTGAAACATTTTCAAAAGTGCTTTGGAATATTAAAAAATGTGTTCCGGAACATTTCAAAAGTATTCCGAAACATTTCAAAAGTGTTTCGGAACATTTTGAAAAGTGTTGATGAACAATTTTAAAATAGTGTTCCCTAACATTTCAAAAGTGTTTCGGAATATTTTCAAAAGTGTTCCGGAACATTTCAAAAGTTTTCCGGGAACATCTCAAAAGTGATCTGGAATGTTTTTCAAAAGTGTTCCGGAATATTTTCAAAAGTGTTCAGGAACAATTCAAAAAAGTGTTGCGGAACATTTCAAAAGTGTACTGGAATAATCAAAAAGTGTTCGGGAACAATTTAAAAAAGTGTTCCCTAACATTTCAAAGATGTTTCGGAATATTTTCAAAAGTGTTCCGGAACATTTCATAAGTTTTTCAGGAACATCTCAAAAAGTGTTCTGGAACATTTTTCAAAAGTGTTCCGGAATATTTTCAAAAGTGTTATGGAACAATTCAAAAAAGTGTTCCAGACTATTTTCAAAAGTGCTTTGGAATATTCAAAAAAGTGTTCCAGAACATTTCAAAAGTATTCCGAAACATTTCAAAAGTGTTCCTGAACATTTTCAAAAGTGTTGAGGAACAATTTAAAATAGAGTTCCCTAACATTTCAAAAGTGTTTCGGAATATTTTCAAAAGTGTTCCGGAACATTTCAAAAGTTTTCCGGGAACATCTCAAAAGTGATCTAGAACGTTTTTTAAAAGTGTTCCGGAACATTTTCAAAAGTATTCAGGAACATTTTCAAAAGTGGTCAGGAACAATTCAAAAAAGTATTGCGGAACATTTCAAAAGTGCACTGGAATAATCAAAAAGTGTTCAGGAATAATTTTAAAAAGTGTTCCCTAACATTTCAAAAATGTTTCGAAATATTTTCAAAAGTGTTCAAGAGTTCCGTAACGTTTTTCAAAAGTATTCCGGAACATTTCAAAAAAAGTGTTCCTGAACATTTCAAAAGCATTCCAGAACATTTCAAAAGTGTTCGTAAATGTTCTCAAACAAGTTTGAGAACTTTTGATAAATGTCCCATAGTGTTCTGGAATATTTTCTGAAAAATTTTCAAGATTGTTCCAAAAACATTCAGATTTTTGTTGTTTTCAGAATATTTTAAAAGTGTTTCGAAACAAACACGGTTCTTAAAAAAAGTGTTCCGGAGCATTAAGATGTTTTCAGAAAGTGTTCTAGAACTTTTAGTTTATCCCAAAACTGTATGTTTTCCAAAATGTTCAAGAACATTTTTTTAACTTTTAAAATTGTTCATGACTAAATTTGTTTCGGGAACATTTCAGAATGTTCCGTTGGAATATTTCAAAAGTGTTTCGGAATATTTTCAAAAGTATATCGGAACATTTATATAGTGTTCTGGAACATTGTGAAAAATATTCTGGAACACTTTTTCTAAGAACTGTGTTTGTTCCGGAACATTAAGACGGTTCACAAAAGTGTTCCTTCTCATTTCAAAAGTGTTCCGGAATATTTTTGAAAAAGTGTTCTGGAACATTTAAAAAAAGTGTTCCGGTGTTCCGGAATATTTTCAAAAGTGTTTAGGAACAATTTAAAAAAGTGTTCCGAAACATTTCAAAAGTGTTTCGGAATATTTTGAAAAGTGTTCCAGAACATTTATATAGTGTTCCGAAACATTAAGACGGTTTTCAAAAGTGTTCCCGACCATTCGAAAAGTGTTCCGGAATATTTTTCAAAAGTGTTCCGGAACAATTTAAAAAAGTGTTCCGAAACATTTTCAAAAGTGTTCCGGAACATTTCAAAAGTGTTTCGGAATATTTTCAAAAGTGTTCCGGAACATTTATATAGTTTTCCGAAACATCATGAAAAGTATTCTGGAATATTATTTCGGAATGTTTTTTCAAAAGGTCCGGAACATTTCAAAAGTGTTTGGAAATGTTCCCGAACAAGTTTGACAACTTTTGAAAATGTTCCATAGTGTTATGGAATATTTTCTGGAAAAAATTCAAGATTGTTTCTAAAACATTCAGATTTTATTTGTTTTCGGAATATTTCAAAAGTATTCCGAAAGAAACATGGTTCTTAAAAAATGTTTCAGAACATTTAGATATTTTCATAAAGTGTTCTAGAACTCATAATTTATCCCGAAACTGTCTATTTTCCAAAATGTTCTAGAACATTTTTAAAATTTTAAAATTGTTCATGACTAAATTTGTTTGGGGAACATTTCAGAATGTTACGTTGGAACATTTCAGTTCATGAACACTCAGAAAAGTTCCGAAATATTCAATTGGAACTTTTTGAAATGTTCTTGAACATTGAAAAAGTTCCGGAACATATTTGTAAATAATTCAAATCAAAAACTTTTTTTTGAAAAATTGTTCCCGAACAAGCGATTAGTTACGTGCATCATGTCTTAAAAAAATCGAAAATAGCACAATTTAACAGGCCGGCCAATCGGGACTCTCTACTTATAAAACGAGTGATCACCTGCCGAGCCAACGCAGGACGAGGCCGGCTTCCACCTGCGCGGGTGCGCCTCCCACATACAGAAGGGAAGAGAAATACAATGGTATCGATGAGAAGATAAAACAAACCATTGGCACAAGCAATCTACACTAACAAAATTAATAACCCATAAAAATGGATTATTATATAACTGAACTCAAACTGTATCATTATATTTATTATGATGATATCTTTAAAATAAATCACACATGAGTTTATTTCAATATTTGTTCAGTTGGAATTATTTGATGGTAAACAGAAACAATTTTAGTTCTAAGAGAAATAAATTCTGCACATTCAAAAAAATAAATTGTTTTGGAACTAATTAAAATGTTCAGAAAAACTATTCTCTAAACGAACTAGAAAATATGTTAAGAACAAAATAAAATGTTCTTAGAAAAAATATTGACAGGAAGAAATTGTTTCAAAACAAATATTCTAGAACAAAATATATATTTCGGAAGTCGGAACAAATATGATCCATACATAGTAAAATTAGGTCTAAATTTCAAAGTTTTATTTTAGATAACATAATAGTTCGATTCGAAAGAAGAAATTGTTCTGGAACAAATTAAAAAAGCCAACAAAAAGATATTGTTTCAAATGATAAAAAAATGGGTAAAATTTAAAATAGAAGTTGTCCTAAGAACAGAACAAAATGTTATGCCGGAAAATTTATTCTTGAATAATTAAAAATATTTTAGAAAAATATCATCTAAATATAGTCAAATGTGGTCTGATTTTAAAGATCTTATTGTAACTAACACAAAAATGTGAACAGAAAATTGATTTGGACAATCACATTTTGAATTACGGATCTTTTAGATTCAAATCGTATTTGCACAATAATCTATGAGATATCAGTTGCCTTTTCTGCCAAACCGCCTTAGTTGACGTGGAATAGAAAACGAAGAAAAAAGAAAAGGAAACAGGCCAATGAAAGAATAGTTGAACTGGGCCGGGCCCATGCTAGGGTAGTTCCGCGCATGCTGTTGTTTTCTGCGACAGCTCGCGTTGCAGTAGCATATGCGATGAATAGAATTGCCGGCGCCCAGCCTTCTTTGGGTTGGAGTTGGAAACAAAATTTGCGAAGTTTTTGGAACTAATTGGCAAAATGTAGAGGCTTATCTTGCCAAATTTTTTGGAACTAGTTGGCAAAATGTGAGTTTGTGACTACCAAATGCATAGCTCGGTTGGCTAGGATCTTTTAGGGTCTGATTGGTTACCTACAGCACTTCGAGCCAAGCCCGTGGGATGCAGGCAGTGCCAGTTTGGTTGTTTGCTTCGATCATCGAACTAGACTCACAGCATGCAAACTTATCCCCGCAGCAAGGCTCCAGGGAAATGCGGGAATCGGCCGTTTCTGCTGGTCCTTATTGGCGGGGTGCAGCGGAGGGCAGCAGGCAAGTAAAAAAAGCGGATGAAAACAGCACAAACAAGCAACCAATCACCGTTTCTACGTATTCTGCTTTTGAACGGACAAATCACCAACTGTAAATAGGAAAACTGAACAAATGCAAAGGAATTGCTGTTGTGAATGTGAACTAATGTGAATGTGATCTGGGCTAAATTAAAAGACCACAATTGTTGACTTGCCATGATTGAGGGCAAGATCAACCTAGAATCAACTAGGTGCTGTCCCCCCTGTGTGTAGTGCTATAAAAGAAAGGGTAAAGCCCCTCAAGAGAGTAGCTTTTGCACTCCTAAGCCACTGCCCTAGCTGATCCAATCCTAGCAAGCACTGCCAACACAGGGAAGGACACTCCACCCTCTTCTCTGTGCCCTGAACGTGAGCAGAGAAAGCACAAAAGCAAGAAGAAAGTTGACGGATGAGCAGAAGACTAAGGTATGAGCCTAATCTATACTCTGTCTGTGGTTCTAATCTGAGCTAGTTGATCCTGCACATCTAACAATGACACCAGAGCCACCTAGCCTCAAGATTGAGTCCTCTAAGTGTTCAATTTTTATGTCAAAAGAAGCTCATGTTCATGTTCATCTTTATGTTCATGTGTTCAAGTTTATGTTCTTCCCTTACTATATGTGATGTGCAAGCAAATCATTATGTTTTTTTCATGTGAACATCATCAATTTCACGCTTAAGTTCATGGTGTTCATAGTTATGTTCAAGTTCTCATCATATTTAAGCTTTGATTAGCCCCTGTTCAGTCCAAAATTACATGAGTTCATGCCTTAATCATGAAAATCGGCCACATAAGTGCATCAAAGACCTAGGGTTCTTCGGTTTATGCATCAAGAAGTAGGGAATAAAATCAATTAAGCAAACCCTAAGTCAATTTCCCCAAAATTCCGAAACCCTAGGTACAGTGCCACCCAAAATCCCCAATCCTAAGAACACTAACCCTAGAACTAAAGGATGAGGGGCGGAGACTCACCTTAGGGGCCGTGGATGGGCCGTTGGGCGTCGTCGCGGCTACCACCTTAGCAGCGCCTGCGCTCAAGGGCTCGGCCCCGTAGCGGCGCCGCTGTCTCCGCCGCAACGGCTCGCCGCCGGCCTCCTCCGGGGGCCGGCCGGTGCTGGAAGACCGGCCAGCGGCTGGATCCAGAGCCCCTCGCAGCCGCCGCCGTGGGCTTCGATGCGCGCGCGTCGCGCCATAAGGCACCGTCGAGTGGCGCTCGATGGGGCTGCGCGCCTGCAAGGCGGCACGCAGCTCCGGCGAGCGGCCCTCGCCGGCGCCATGGCCTCCCTCTGCTGCGGCCGGCGCCCTGCGCCGCCATCGCCCTCTCGTCGCCCGCCGCCGCCATCGGGATAGGAGAGAGAAGAGGGAAGAAGAAAATGACGGTAGGGGTTCAGGGGAGGCGGCTGAGTGCCGAGTTTTGATCCGGCCAGGAGCAACGCGAACCGTCGGATCAAAATCCGATGGCTCGCGGTGGCCGGCAGCTCCACGGGCCTAGCAGGCCGGCGCAGGAGTGCCACTTCCCTAGCCCAGGCCCAGGTTTTTGGGCCTGGAGCCCAAGCGGGAAGGCGGTGCGGCCAAATGGGCCAGGCCGGAATCGGCCCAGGTCGGAAAAGAGCATTTGGGCCTAATTTCTTTGATGTTTTTCTTGAAAAATTATGAAATAAGTATTGGGCTACATTGTGATGGACCAAATGAATTGATGGGCTAAGATAATGTTGTTTTTAGATTATAAATAGTGTTTCACTTTTAAGTATTATGATTATGATTGTTATTTTATGTTTAAAGATTTTTTATCATGCCTTAGTAAATTATGACAAGAATAATAAATACATTAATAATGTGATGAAACTTCCTTACTTCTTGGAATTGTGTTGGCAAGCACTGCCAACACAAGGAAGGACACTTCACCCTCTTCTCTGTGCCCTGAACGTGAGCAGAGAAAGCACAGAAGCAAGAAGAAAGATGATATATGAGCAGAAGACTAAGGTATGAGCCTAATCTATACTCTGTCTGTGGTTCTAATCTGAGCTAGTTGATCCTGCACATCTAACAATTGCCTCCTGTCTTGCCACCGGTAAAAGGAAGGTTGTTGAACAAATACAAAGGAATTGCCTCCTGACTTGCCACAGGTAAAAGGAAGGTTGTTGAAATGCTTTTCCTTAACAACAAGGAGAACAAGCAATAAATTTATCTTCAAAATATCCAGTCACATATTTCTAGAATATTCAAGCATTTTAACCTCTTCTGTCTGGGCACTTTTGTCCATTACTGAAGAGATATAAAGAGACTCAATTATTTGACCAATTAATTAACGGTAAAATATCAATCCTTCCCTACCAGGCAAAGAAAAACAGCCTAAGATTCTATTTTTTCAGCTATGGAAACTATCAAGAGTTGCAATTTCTGTGCATAACTGAAATTACAATCAATTTATTATCACAGACGAACTCGCGAGTTGAGTGCGTACATGCGTCAAAAAAAATAATACATTGCTGCCGTGTGAATAAAGAGCATGCTCACGCTACATGATTCTCAAATGCAACTTAGACTTTTGAACATTGTTGCCATATGATGAAGTTATTTTTTGCTGAACATTATTGCCATTTTGATGAAGTTATTTTCTGTTCCAAATGAACTCTAAGTTCTTTTTTTTTCCTATTCAATTAAAGGGGCAAAGGGCTTACATATGAACTGATAATATCACAAATATGAGCACAAAACATCTCATGTGATCAAAAGTACCGAGTACAACAACCTTAACGCCGTCACCTACCTACAATCTACGAGCATCGCATTCACACCTCGCGTAAGCTCAAAGCAACACCAGAAGCAGAGCCGCCAGCACTACTACAGAACAGGGCTTTGTTCCTGCACATTTGTCCCGGTCGTTATTGGACCCGGGACAAATAAAAGCTTTAGTCCCGGATCTAAAGTCTAGCAGCCAATAAATAGTAGAAAGAGACCTTTTATCCCGGTTGAAGACTTCCACCGGAATAAAATAGTATCCTTTAGTCCCGGTTGGAGTCACCCACCGGGACTAAACTCCATTTAGTCCCGGTGGGTGACTCCAACCGGGACCAAAAGATAGTCTTTTGTCCCGGTTGGAGTCTCCAACCGGGACAAAAGAGTTTCACGGGCGTGGCCTCCACCTACCTCTCATTTATTTAACTCTGTCCCCTCTCTTATATCTTCGACTCTTCTTCTCCCTGGCATCTCTCTCCCTCGAGCTTTCCTCCTCCTCCCCTCTCTGCTCGATCCGGTCCTTCCTCCCTCTCAGGCGCAGGAAGGGGCGGCGAGCCGCGCCAGGCGCCGGTGGGGGCGGGCGTGGGCCGGCGAGCCGGCCAGCCACCGCCGCCGCAGCGCGCGGCCAGGAGGCACGGCCACGCTGGCGGGGACGGGGTGCGGGGGCGGCGAGCCGTGGGAAGCACGCACGGCTGCGGGCCGGCAAGCTGCGGCCAGGCGCCAGCGGGGGCGGGCGCGCCCGGGGGCGGTTGCCTTGTCGGCATAAATGATAAAGTAATTTGTGTGCTATAAATATGGCACTAAGGGGTTACATGCTCACTTTTAAGAAAGTCCGGTAACCATCAAGTTATGAGAGGTTCAGACAATAATATTTCTTTGCAAATGTGCATTAATGTCCACAAAAGTTGCACCCTTTGTGGGGGAGCCATATTGTGGAATGATTTCACCCAATTCAAGATATGATTAAAGATGCAGATTAAGTCGTGGCATGTTTAATCCCAAAAGGTTTTGATATGGGTTTATGTCCCTTTGTGAGACAGATGGCACAAGCTAATGCATCGGCGCCACCGCCGATGACCCCGCAGCAGCGTCTTGCTATCCTGCTTCAACCCCAGTCTCCTTCAGAAGTGTTATTGTCGCAATCTCCATATCAGAAGGGAATTAACTGGGTATTCCACAATCAAGCAACTGGACAGATACAGTATGTCAATGTGCCGTACATGGATATCACTGGTCAACAATTGGCTAACCCATCAGCTACACGGCCGACGATGACTCAGCAGATACCTAATCAGATGTCCCAGCAAGCACGACAGATGCAATCGGCTGGACAGCCGATGAACCATGCAGCTCAACAACTTACGATGATGACCAGTGCAGCGAGTACGATTTCCCCTCAGCAAATGCCAATAATTGAGCCGCAAGTTGACTGGAGCACGAAGATAGCTGAAGTGATGAGGGAGCAGTTTGGTTTGAGGCCAAAACAACAGTCCGTTATGTACAAGGCTCCCTATCCTCCGGCTTGTGATCAGATTTCTCTCCCACACAAGTACAAGATGCCTGGTTTCACAAAGTTCTCAGGGTAGGGAAAAGTTTCTACGATGGAACATGTTGTAGGATCAAGAACACCGACTAGAGGGGGGGGTGAATAGGCGGTTTAAAATCTAAAACCAATAACACTAGAGAAATTTAATTAGTAACAAAGGAAAGCCCTATGTCATGCTATTACTATCTCTAGATGGGTTTGCAACCTAGGGTGACAAGACACAAATCAAGCTCTAGTAAAGTAAATTGCTCAAAGTAAAAGCAAGTATTAAAGAGAGCAAGAGAAGTAACCAAGCTTGACACAAGAAATTATCCCGTGGTGTCGATGACTTGCCGGTCACCCCTAATCCACGTTGAGGTGGATTCCAAGAATCAACCGCTCCTCTATCAAGAACCTCTTGATCTTGAGCGGGCTTGAATCAAAGAACCACTCCACACCTCGATTCCACTAGAGTTGCTCTTCACCACTCCGGTGAGGTGAGCACAAAACCTCTCACAACCGAAATCGGGGCTCCTCAACAATCTCCTTGGAGGTGCTCCACGAAATCCACTTCTCCAAGCCGTCTAGGGAGCGGCAACTCCCAAGAGTAACAAGTTGATGACGCTTGCTTGAAGTTTCCCTAATGCCACAAAGCTCAAACTCTTGATGCAATGCACTAGGAAGCTCTCACACTCTCAAAAATGCAATCTCTAAGCAAGTGTGTGTGAGAGAGGGATGCCTTAGCTCTAATGTGTCAAGAATGCTATCCAAATGGCCAAGAGAGACACCCAATGGCCGGGCATTGGGTATATATAGACACCCCTTCAAAAACTAGCCGTTACACTCTTTTCTGCGAAGTCGCGAACCGTCCGCGGTTCAAAAACCGGACTGTCCGCCGTTATAAACCAGTGAGTCAGAGTGCATTTAATGCGTGTCAGAACTAGCCGTTAAGCCCTGGCGGACCGTCCGCGCCCCAGTGGCGGACCGTCCGTAGTTAAGAGTTCCACACCACCAGAGACTAACAACGTCTCTGGAACAATTTTGAGATTAGCCTGCGGACCGTCCGCGCCTCAGGAGCGGACCGTTCGCAGTTTAACTTTGAAGCCCACACCAGTTAGACACCCTTTCTGGTGCAAATTTGAAATACAGTGGCGGACCGTCCGCCCACCTGGGCCGGACTGTCCGCCAGCCCACCAGAGCCTCTGCAAGCTCTCTGGAACGGTCGCGGACTGTCCGCCCCTCTGGGCCGGACTGTCCGCCAGCCCACCAGAGCCTCTGCAAGCTCTCTGGAACGGGCGCGGACTGTCCGCCCCTAAGGCGCGGACTGTCCGCCGTTACTCAGTCAGCTCTAGAACTTAGTCTATTTCAAAACCTTTCAAAACGCCGTTAGCCCTCATGCATGCAACTAGACATTTTGAGCAAAATGGCACTAAAGACCCGTCAAGCATGAGTACACAACCCCTCTTGATAGTACGGCTATCTATCCAACAAATCCGGTCACTTTTCATCCACTAAACACCTTGTGACCGGTAAAATACAAAGGCCCTATTTTATACCTTTGCCTTGAGCCCTAGCTTTGCTCATCATCTCCAAAACTTCATACGTTCACACCCAAATCTCTTTCATCCATGGATCAACCTATACTCATTATCTCAAATGAAATCGTTAATCCACAAACCGTTGTCATTAATTACCAAAACTCGAATTAGGGGCCTAGATGCTTTCAATCTCCCCCTTTTTGGTAATTGATGACAACACTAAATTTTGGAGTGATAAAAGTTTTCAAGTCAACTTTATACACTAGGCATAAGGTGGACTTGGAATTGAACTTTGGAAGAACTTACTCATTTTCTTGAAAATTTTAGAATATGGTATGAATAAATTCACCAAGTTCTATGAGTAGAGAGAACTCCCCCTTGATATGTGCATATAAATTTTCATGAATTCCAAGTACACATATATATTTGAGACTTTTGACGGAGTTTTCCCTACAAGTGGAAATCGAGGCATAAAAGATACAAGATATATATGATATGAACTTTAGCATGGTTAGCACAACCTCACAACCACAAGATGAACATAAATAGATAAGAGTAGCACAAATTAACATAGTTCATCACACATTACAAACCAAGGTTCAAATCCAAACACAAGTCTCAAATAGAGTTCATGCAAGATACAAATAAACATGAGTGGCAAGCGGAAGCCAAAAACGAATGATCTCCATAAGAAGTCCATGAGCTCCCCCTAGATCCAAGGCACTCCAAAGCTCCTTCTCCCCCTTTGGCATCAATTGCCAAGAAAGTCAAACGGCTGGTGGAGGAGGTGGCGGTGGGTAAAACGGCTGGTTTGGGTAGAACTCTGGAGGCGGCACTGGAGCCGGAAATACCGAGTAGAAGTGATCAGAGAATCCAGTGAAGGCTGTGCTGAAGGCATCAAAGCGCTGCTCTAGCTACTCCTGTCTCTGCTCAAGCTGCTCAAACTGCTCAGAAGAGGGCAAATCCTCAAAACGTGAGTCAAGAGCTGCTATATCTGAGTGTAGACTCTCATGAAACCCCTGCATCTGAGCCATCATAGGCTGGAACATCTGCTGCTGCATGTTCTGAAAGTTGAGGTTCATCTGAGTCTGCATCTGACTAGCCAACCCCGCAATCTGAGAGGACATGCTCTCCTGCATGGATGCAAAGTATGGATCAAAGTAGCCAGCTGGAGGAGCCCACTGCTGCTGTGCTGGAGGATGCGGTGGTGGCATGGCATGCTGAGCTGCAGCTGCTCCCATGTGAGCATCATCATCACTATCATCTTGCCCCTGTACTTCAGCATCCATATCATCTCCAGGGAAGGGAGTCAAAGGCCTCAAGAGAAACGCATTGTCATTCTTGAATGGCCTGAAAGGTGTGTGCTTGCTTTCACATATCCCTCTGAAACTAGTCTTAACCTTGATGATGGACATAATATATGGAGCAAAATATAAGTTCATTTCCATGTTTAGCCTCAAATCTGCGAGCTGATCCATGATAAGAGCAATGACATTTATTCTATTTCCATTCATAATATGAGATATCACATTCCAATAGTGCCCTCTAATCTTGTCCTTGTTGCCACTCTTAGGCATGAATGTGACTCTGACAATTTTATTGATCACTGCAGGATGATGCCTCAGACCCTGAGTACCCCCAAAAGTTCTAGCAATTCCAAGATGTGCAGGCTCATAGAACATGGGGTAGTCATTCTCATCTAGTGAGTTTTCTAACACAACATTCACACTTTGCTCACTAGTGATGAAATTATAATCTAATTGATTTGCCTCAGCAAACTGTGCAAATGTAGCACCATAGGTTCTTTTGCCAGTTGTCCACCTAAATGTTTCCTCAACCATGTTTATCTCGAGAGTGGCATAGAACTGGCGTATTACTGTTTCATTCCAATCACACATATGCTGCAGAAAATTAGCTATCCCCATTTACTGAAATCTATCCACTAGATCAGACATGACTTGATGTTGTCTCATATAGCCTAGGTCAATGGTCTGATGTTTGAATACATTTTTCTTAACTAGATGACCAAAGTAAACATCTTTTTGTACCTCGGTTTTGAAGAAGAGAATGTTGGTGTCACGAGGCAAGCTGAACTGATCCACTGCTCTTGCATTTGCATAGCTTTCTGCAGTCCATTGTCGGCTAGGTAGATCTAGCCCCATCAAATCTGTAACATCATTGTCAACCCCCTCAGTATCTTCCTCTGAGGACTCATCACCAATATCTCCCACTGAAGATGCAGCAGCCATCTCACTAACATTTGGAGCATAGTCCACATCGTCCGAGTCATCACTGTCTCTTTGCCTCTTAGAAGTCATTGCCTTCTTAATTTTTGTAGGAGTGGCCTTGATGATCTTCCGGGGTGGCCTGAGATCAAGATTTAACCATAAGAATAATTACTAAAGTCATAGAATCAATCCTTAATGATATAACTCAATTCAGCACTGATCTGAAAAATCTGATACTAGCGGACCGTCCGCTCTCATGAACTACCACGGCGGACCGTCCGCGTCCAGCAGGCGGACTGTCCGCGACCCATCTGTTCTTCGCAGGAACACAAAATCGCCCTCATCTTTGATTCACCCACATTTTGAGTTTCGATTCAAATCCACCAACCAAAATTAAACTATAGCATCTCCTCATCACTAGGAATAAGATCCCCCAAGTATTTTCAAGAATCCATGGTCCAAAAATAGATCGGAGCATCTAACCCTAACTCTTTCCAATAAAGAAAACCAAGAACAAGAGTTAGGGATTCATTGAAATACCGAGAAGACATGATGCACAATCTTGAGAAGAGTCCGGGGATGTGCTCGGACCGTCCGGGAACCACTCCAAAAAGGCTTGACCTTGTCGTCTCCCCCACGTGCTTGAGAGAGAAAGAGAGAGACCTTTTTGATGTTTGTGTGCGGTTTGGTGGAGTGGTGTGAGAGGGATATCCAATATAAGTCAAGTCTGGCCGACCCCACCTTTCTGTCCAGTCGCGGACTGTCCGCGATATCCCGGCGGACCGTCCGCCTTTGAAATTTTTTACACTGCAAACCAAATAAAACAGCCTCTGGTAAAATCTGCCCAACATGTGCGGACCGTCCGCGGTCCTTTGGCGGACCGTCCGCAGTGTATTTCTGCGGTTGAGAACTTCTCTGCAGAGCCTCTGGTGAACAAGTCCCATGAACGGCGGACTGTCCGCCCCTTACCCGCGGACCGTCCGCGCTACCAAAAATCTGACAAGTCTGAATTCTGCCAATTTTCTCAATTCCAACTCCAATTTGGGATCATTGCTCATATAAAAATCCAAAAATCTCAAATATTGCATGAAAACCTTCAAAAGACTCATATGAGCAAGTTTCAACAAGAATTCGAAAATAAATCGAGTAAAATCATGAAAACTCATAAATGGCTCAAAAATACCTCAAAAATTCAGAAAAATGAAACAAGGAGCGCATGAAAGAACCATATGCTACATGTGCTAGTTTTCAAGCCACATTTGAGAAGTCAATGATATTTAACTCATTTCTCAACTTGCAAAACCGAGATTCATCCAAAGGCTTTGTAAATATATCGGCTAATTGATCATCCGTGCCAATACCATCAATCTTGATATCACCCTTGTTCACATGATCTCTAAGAAAATGATGGCGGATATCAATATGCTTGGTTCTTGAATGTTGAACCGGATTGGAGGCAATCTTCACGGCACTTTCATTATCACACCACAAGAGAATTTCATCAAATTTCACACCATAATCTTGAAGAGTTTGCTTCATCCATAACAATTGTGCACAACAACTTCCGGCCGAGATATATTCCGCTTCGGCGGTTGAAAGAGCCACGGAATTTTGCTTCTTTGATGACCGTGATACAAGAGATCTTACAAGAAATTGACAACCACCGGAAGTGCTCTTCCTATCAACCTTGCACCCCGCATAATCCGAATCCGAGAATCCAACCAAATCAAAATGAGCACTCTTGGGATACCATAAGCCAATATTAGGAGAATATTTCAAGTATCTCAAGATCCTTTTGACGGCGGTCAAATGACATTCTCTAGGTGCGGCTTGAAATCGTGCACACATGCAAACACTAAACATGATGTCGGGCCTAGATGCGGTCAAATAAAGCAAACTACCAATCATAGAACGGTAAAGTTTTTGGTCAACCGGGTTACCTCCCTCATCTAGGTCGAGATGCCCATTGGTGGCCATAGGAGTCTTGATTGGTTTTGCATCTTCCATACCAAATTTCTTCAAGATATCCTTCACATATTTTGATTGACACACAAAGGTGCCTTCCTTGAGTTGCTTGATTTGAAGTCCGAGAAAGAAACTCAATTCATCAATCATGGACATCTCAAATTCCCTAGACACCATTTCACCAAATTCCTCACAAAAACTTGGGTTAGTTGAACCAAAGATAATATCATCAACATAAATTTGACAAACAAACAAATCTTTACCAATATCTTTAGTGAACAAAGTAGTATCAACCTTACCAATTTTGAAGCCCTTAGAGATAAGAAAATCCCTCAATCTTTCATACCAAGCTCGTGGAGCTTGCTTAAGACCATAAAGAGCTTTAGAGAGCTTGTATACATGATTTGGCTTCTTGGGATCTTCAAAACCGGGAGGTTGCTCAACAAAAACAAGTTCACTAATCTTGCCATTCAAGAAAGCACTTTTCACATCCATTTAAAAAAGTTTAATGTTGTGAGAGCAAGCATAAGCTAATAAAATTCTAATAGCTTCTAATCTAGCAACGGGAGCAAAAGTTTCACCGAAATCCAAACCTTCGACTTGAGTGAAGCCTTGAGCTACTAATCTTGCCTTGTTTCTCACAACCATTCCATCTTCATTTTGCTTGTTTCTAAAAACCCATTTAGTGCCAATAACATTATAATTCTTGGGCCTCTCAACTAAATCCCAAACTTGATTCCGGGTGAAATTATTTAATTCTTCATGCATAGCATTCACCCAATCCGGATCTCTCAATGCTTCATCTACACGGTTAGGTTCAAGAAAAGATACAAAAGAATAATGTTCACAAAATGAAGCAATGCGAGATCGAGTTTGGACACCCTTACTAATATCACCCATGATTTGATCCACCGGATGATCCTTTGCAAGAACATGATGAATTCTTTGAGGAACAATGGGTTCTTGAGTTGATGAAGAAGGTGCACTAGATGAACCAACTTGATCTTATACTTGAGAATCATCATTACTTGAATCTTGTACAATTAGTTGTGCTTGATCATTTGAGATAGAAGTTGAAGGATTAACTCTAATAGAGATAGAAGGACCATCTTCATCTTCATCTTCTTCTCTTGGTCTAACATCACCAATTGACATATTTTTCATTGCATTTCTCAAACCATCACTTCTCACATCATCAAGATTTTCTTGTTCATTATGAGAACCATTGGTTTCATCAAACTCAACATCATATGCTTCTTCAACAATGCCATGAGTTTTGTTGTAGACCCGATAAGCCTTGCTATTAGATGAATATCCAAGAAGAAAACCCTCATCACATTTGCTTTGAAACTTTGATAACCGAGTTCCCTTCTTGAGAATATAGCATTTGCAACCAAACACTCTAAAATAAAATATATTTGGCTTCCTTCCAATGAGCAACTCATATGGGGTCTTGTTATGAAATCTATGGCAATACAATCTATTTGAGGCATGACAAGCCATGTTGATTGCTTCGGCCCAAAAACTATCCGAAACATTGTACTCGGAGAGCATTGATCTTGCCATATCAATCAAGGTTCTATTTTTCCTCTCAACAAGACCATTTTGTTCCGGAGTATACTTGGTTGAGAATTCATGCTTTATTCCTTTCACATCACACCATTCCTCAACTCTTGTGTTTCTAAACTCACTTCCATTGTCACTCCTCACTTTCTTCACCTTGAGCTCAAATTCATTTTCGGCCCTTGTAAAGAATTTCTTGAAAGTGTCATATGTATCGGCCTTGTCATGAAGAAAGAAAACCCATGTATATCTTGAGTAATCATCTACTACCACAAGACAATAACAATTTCCATCAATACTTCTATATGTTGTAGGACCAAATAAATCCATATGCAATAATTCCAATGGTCTCTCGGTTGACATGACACTCTTAGTGGGATGAGCATTTGCAACTTGCTTTCCGGCTTGACATGCACTACAAAGCTTATCTTTATCAAACTTCACATTCTTCAAGCCAACTACTAAATCATGCTTCAAAAGTCGGTTGAGTTGCTTCATGCCAACATGACCAAGCCTTCTATGCCATAACCAACCCAAAGATGATTGAGTAAATAAGCAAGTGGATAAGTTTGCCTCTTTAGTAGCAAAATCCACAAGATATACATCCTCATGTCTAAATCCCGTAAAGATGTGATCTTTTCCATCCAAGCTAGTCACTACAACATCATCTTTAGTGAAACTACACTTATATCCAAAATCACAAAGTTGAGTGACCGCTAAGAGATTAAACTTGAGAGAATCAACCAACAATACATTTGAAAGAGAATGATTGCTTGAGATAGGAATTGTACCAACTCCTTTGACTTTGCCCCGGCTATTGTCACCAAAGATGATGTCACTATAGCCACCCACATTCTCATCTAGAGAGGAAAACATCATATGATCTCCGGTCATGTGTTGAGTGCATCCACTATCAAGCACCCAATGTCTTCCTCCGGACTTGTAATTCACCTACAAAGAGGAAGTAACTCTTTTAGGTACCCAAACTTTATTGGGTCCTTGAACGTTAGTGACCACATTAGTGACCAAGACTTTTGGCACCCAAATGTCATTCTTTTTAGCACCATTTATAGGTATCCCAACAAATTTTGCACTAACATTGCCATTTGAATTTTTCATAAGCATGTAACCTGAATCAAAGGATATGACTTTCTTGTTGGTGCAATTCTTCTCAACATGGCCAACCTTCTTGCATTTTTCACAATATGGCTTGCCACTACTCTTCACAAAGGTAGTTTTGGTTTGCACAAAAGCCTTCTTCCCTTTCTTAGGAATATATCCAAACCCTTGCTTGTTCAAGGTGAACTTTTGGCTTGCCCAACAATGATTAAACTTTGCTCTACTATCATAGCATTTTCTCAAATCATTAGTCAAGCAAGTAACCTCTTTCTTTAATAAATCATTTTCCATAATGAGAGATTTATTGCAAGATGAGTTATCAATTTTAGTGCACAAAGAACTAGTAGAGCTAGAGCCACAAGATTTATCATCAGTTAAATCACAACTAACACCAATGCTCAATGTTGCTTTTCTTTCATGACTAAGCAAGGTATTGTGAGCTTCCTCAAGCTTCTCATGAGTTTCTTTGAGATTCTCATGAGAAGTCTTTAGCTCCTCATAGGAATCTTGAAGAGAAGTAAACTTCAACTTCAAGTCCCTCAACTTAGCCTTTTCCTTTGTCATGAATTCATCGGCATCATTAAGCATTTCAACAAGATCATCATATGAAAGTTCATCAAGTTCACCATCTTGTTGTACCTTTGCACCACCCTTTGCCATAAGACAATGTGGTGTAGAGAAGAGTGATGGAGCCTCCTTGATGGCGATCCCGGCAACTCCCTTGGATGGCTTGTCATCATCATCATCATCATCATCGGAGCTTGCATCGGAATCCCATTCAACAAAATACGCTTGGCCATTCTTCTTCTTCTTGATGAACTTCTTCTTCTTCTTTTCATCATTTTTCTTGTCCTTTTTCTTGTTTGGACAATTTACAATGATATGACCTACTTCACCACAATTGAAGCAAGTCTTGTCCACAAAAGGATTTTTTCTTGATGATTGACCTCTCTTGCCAAATCTCTTCTTGCTCATCATTCTATTGAATCTCTTGACAAAGAGAGCCATCTCCTCATCCGATTCTTCTTCTTGGCATCCACTTTCTTCTTCATTTTTGCTATCTTGAGCTTTGAATGCCACACTTTTCTTTTTCATATCAATTTCTCCACCATGAGCTTCATCTTGAGATTTCTTGAACATGTCATGGGTAAGAATTTCTCCCAATATTTGTGTGGGAGTTGCGGTCTTCACATTTGACCTTACAAGTAAGGTCACAATTGTGTCATATCTTTCCGGAAGACATCTAAGAAACTTGTGGTTGAAATCCCCATCCGGTACCTCAAATCCAAGTCCCTTGAGGTCATTTACAATGTCATTTAGCCGATTGAACATCTCGGCTATGCTCTCATCCTTCTTCATGGTGAATTCACTAAAATTTCCTTTAAGCAAATATAGCTTGGCCTCCTTCACCGTTGATGTACCCTCATGAATTTCCATGAGCTTCTTCCATATGTCATTTGCATTTGTGAGGCTCTTGACTCTATTAAATTCATTTACATCAAGAGCACTAAAGAGCACATTAACCCCTTGATCATTTAGTGTCTCATTTTCCTCATCAAGGGGTGTCAAACTCTTTGGGTCCAAAATGACATATCCATCATTTACTACTCTCCATAGCTTTCTACTCATGGCTTTGAGATGAGCCGACATCCTAGTCTTCCAATAATCATAATTGTTCCCATCAAAGAACGGTGGCTTCCCAACATGAATCCCATGATCACTAGTCATTGTTCTACTCCAAGATGGTTAAATCCTTAATTAATGGAGTACTTAGCTCTGGTACCACTTGTAGGATCAAGAACACCGACTAGAGGGGGGGTGAATAGGCGGTTTAAAATCTAAAACCAATAACACTAGAGAAATTTAATTAGTAACAAAGGAAAGCCCTATGTCATGCTATTACTATCTCTAGATGGGTTTGCAACCTAGGGTGACAAGACACAAATCAAGCTCTAGTAAAGTAAATTGCTCAAAGTAAAAGCAAGTATTAAAGAGAGCAAGAGAAGTAACCAAGCTTGACACAAGAAATTATCCCGTGGTGTCGATGACTTGCCGGTCACCCCTAATCCACGTTGAGGTGGATTCCAAGAATCAACCGCTCCTCTATCAAGAACCTCTTGATCTTGAGCGGGCTTGAATCAAAGAACCACTCCACACCTCGATTCCACTAGAGTTGCTCTTCACCACTCCGGTGAGGTGAGCACAAAACCTCTCACAACCGAAATCGGGGCTCCTCAACAATCTCCTTGGAGGTGCTCCACGAAATCCACTTCTCCAAGCCGTCTAGGGAGCGGCAACTCCCAAGAGTAACAAGTTGATGACGCTTGCTTGAAGTTTCCCTAATGCCACAAAGCTCAAACTCTTGATGCAATGCACTAGGAAGCTCTCACACTCTCAAAAATGCAATCTCTAAGCAAGTGTGTGTGAGAGAGGGATGCCTTAGCTCTAATGTGTCAAGAATGCTATCCAAATGGCCAAGAGAGACACCCAATGGCCGGGCATTGGGTATATATAGACACCCCTTCAAAAACTAGCCGTTACACTCTTTTCTGCGAAGTTGCGGACCGTCCGCGGTTCAAAAACCGGACTGTCCGCCGTTATAAACCAGTGAGTCAGAGTGCATTTAATGCGTGTCAGAACTAGCCGTTAATCCCTGGCGGACCGTCCGCGCCCCAGTGGCGGACCGTCCGCAGTTAAGAGTTCCACACCACCAGAGACTAACAACGTCTCTGGAACAATTTTGAGATTAGCCTGCGGACCGTCCGCGCCTCAGGAGCAGACCGTCCGCAGTTTAACTTTGAAGCCCACACCAGTTAGACACCCTTTCTGGTGCAAATTTGAAATACAGTGGCGGACCGTCCGCCCACCTGGGCCGGACTGTCCGCCAGCCCACCAGAGCCTCTGCAAGCTCTCTGGAACGGTCGCGGACTGTCCGCCCCTCTGGGCCGGACTGTCCGCCAGCCCACCAGAGCCTCTGCAAGCTCTCTGGAACGGGCGCGGACTGTCCGCCCCTAAGGCGCGGACTGTCCGCCGTTACTCAGTCAGCTCTAGAACTTAGTCTATTTCAAAACCTTTCAAAACGCCGTTAGCCCTCATGCATGCAACTAGACATTTTGAGCAAAATGGCACTAAAGACCCGTCAAGCATGAGTACACAACCCCTCTTGATAGTATGGCTATCTATCCAACAAATCCGGTCACTTTTCATCCACTAAACGCCTTGTGACCGGTAAAATACAAAGGCCCTATTTTATACCTTTGCCTTGAGCCCTAGCTTTGCTCATCATCTCCAAAACTCCATACGTTCACACCCAAATCTCTTTCATCCATGGATCAACCTATACTCATTATCTCAAATGAAATCGTTAATCCACAAACCGTTGTCATTAATTACCAAAACTCGAATTAGGGGCCTAGATGCTTTCACATGTTAATAGGTTCCTTCTACAGTTGGGAGAAGCGGGCAACCTGGATGCACTCAGAGTCCGTTTGTTCTCCTTGTCTTTATCTGGATCGGCCTTTGCTTGGTTCACCACTTTACCAGCAAACTCCATATTATATTGGGCCGATCTAGAAAGACAATTTCATCAGTTCTTCTTCTCTGGGATTACTGAGTTAAAGTTGACCGATTTGACCGGCTTGAGACAAAGAAATGATGAATCGGTTGCTGCTTTTATCCAGAGGTTCAGAGATGTCAAGAACAGAGGTTACAGTTTGGTTCTGTCTGAT
Organism: Panicum virgatum; assembly: GCF_016808335.1. Taxonomy (NCBI): domain Eukaryota; kingdom Viridiplantae; phylum Streptophyta; class Magnoliopsida; order Poales; family Poaceae; genus Panicum; species Panicum virgatum. Next base: position 41,257,729 of record NC_053152.1, read on the forward strand.
AAGCATTTGGCCGATGCAGCATTTAATGGACTCTTGCCACACATTAAAGATAAATATGCATCACATGAGTTTGAAAGTATTAGCCAGATCGCAAGTCGGATGATAGGAGAGACTCGATCCTATGAGTCCAAAAAGCCTTTTCAGAAGAAGATCAACTATGTGGAGTATTATGCTAATGATGAGTCTGAAGAGGAGAAAGAAACAGTCGCATCGGCTGAGTGGATACAGAACAGTAAAAGCCGGTGACGTGTCCGTTTGGAAAGAAAGAGCCTGAGTCGTGTGGGTTCGTGTGGCAGCACCGCCCGAATTAATCCAGCTCAAGTGCGCTAACCATCACCCTAAAGGTAATTCCGACTAACACGCACTTCAAACGGAGTAATCCGGCAGTGCTGTCGGGTAAAATCCCGAAGAAACCACTTATGCTTCGATTGAAACCCAAAGCTTACATGAAACTCACACGAAGGTGAGTTCAGATAGTACAACATTTCACAAATTCTTACATTACAGAGTCTTATCATAATTATTACAAACCAAGTTTGAAATCTCAAAAAAGTACTTGAAATGCAAAATTTAAAGTATTTCAGAGTCAACTGCAGCGGAAAATAAAGCGAGTTCTAAACGACGATACAAGATGTCATGATGAAGCCTGTACATGACATCACTCGGCATTGTCATCATTGGCCGGAGTCGTATCCCACTCCACCGACCAACCAGGAGGTAAAATACACGGCCAAGTCAAGCTAGCTATTTGATCTTCAAACGAATCACCTGAAAACAAAGTTGAGCCACAAGTAAGGCTGAGTATACTAATACTCAGCAAGGCTTACCCGACTAAGGGTATACTTAGCACTTTATCTAGACATGCAAGGCTTTTGGCTGGAGGGGTTTGGGTTGCCGAAAAGCAGTAAAGAGTAGATCCTTAATTTCAGGTTTTAGCTTCCAAATTCTAGTTCAATTAACCATTCTAGGTGAGCATCTATCCAATAGCATACATGGTGGGAAACAATTATCTTTCATCATTCAACCATATTTATCATCCTCATTGTTCCACTTCTTACTCTATGTGGCAAAAGGGTTAAGCAGTCCCAAACCGTGAGAAGTGGACGATTCGAATCGAGTTTGTTAACTTGGCCAGGCAGACCTAACACACATGCATGGGGATCGACGTCTCGCTTCGCCCACGCGACTTTTCCCTTCAATTCCCGCTTCACGGAACAGGCCCACCGCCCTCGACTACAAGAATCCCCGCCACGGTACGACGCCGGGTCGTGAGCCTTCTTGCACCCGCATGTGGCCGCATGAGAACAACGTTCAAAGACGGTGGGGAGTATGTTCCGGCCTCGGTGCAATCCAGTACTTAAACTTACCGATTACCATATTTCTCGGCATGTGGTTAGTACGATTCAAAAGCTTAACCACTACTACAACACACTGCGGCCTTATCATCTTTCACTAAATAGACGGGGTATCACAAGTACCACAACCCCACCCGTGAACCTTATAGTTGCAGTATGTAGTAAACATTCAACTCCTATAATTCTCGCGAGTGACAGGAAATCACTCGACTTCTACTGAACCATTAGCCTAGCCAACTAGCGACCTATACATGCTAGTATTCAAATATAGGTACTTAAGATTATGCAACTAGGGTTCAAAGCAATTCCTATAAACTTAAATGCACAAGTAGATAGGAATATAAGCAGTTGCATAAATCTACAATAGATAGGATATGCTCCGGGGCTTGCCTGGAATTAACACTAGGTCGGTGTTAGTTAGAGGAGAATTGCTCAACGAGCATCTTCCTTCGGTCGTGCACATCGGGATCCATCCGTCCATCTTCTAAACGTGTCCACCATTCACCGTCTTCTGGCTCGGCTTCAACATCACATTCTTCACGTGGTACATCTATCGTACCTAAATGAAATGCAACAATGCATATGTATGAATGCATAGTTCTGAGTTGTTTAGCAATTTAGGTTTTATTATTTTTATTTTAAAGACAACCCACTAAACCTACTTAGCATGAATAGACCCGATTAAAGCACTACCTTACAAAACTTTAAGAAATAGCATGAGAAATATTTTACTGGGTACTACAGGTCATAACACGACTAAACCGACTGGTTTCATATTTTATTTTGCAAGTTACAGAGTATAGAGAAAAAAAAGTCAAGTTAAATCTATATTAATCAAGATTTATTTATACAGAGAGTTTTAGAATGTTGAATGGTTCCTGAATTAAGGTTTAAATTTTGTTAACACACGTATAAACACGTGTAGGTGTTCAAATTAAGCCCACTTCAAAATGCATCTTCGAATGATTAATTCTTAATTAGCGTTTTAAGAATCTGGGTTGTCACAGTTCGATATCACCAAAGCCGACAAGATCTTTGACTTATTATTGTCGGAAGGTTTGATCAAGTTGAAGCCATATCACAAGATTCCATCGGAGGATGAGCTCAAGAATATAAAATATTGCAAGTGGCACAATGTCACATCGCATGATACAAATGAGTGCAAGGTCTTCCGACAGCAGATTTAGATGGCTTTCGAACAAGAGAGGTTGAAATTCGAGGCTCCCAAGAAGACGATGAAGATCGACGGACATCATTTCGCCACAAACATGGTTTTTTGTGGCTAGAGATGAAGGTCCTTCTCAAGCTAAGATTCTGACGTCATCATCGGCCAAGAAATCTGGAGTTGTTGATCCTAAAGCGCAGATAGTGGCCGATGAGGTCAAAGGAAAGGGTCCGATGAGGGATGCTGAACGTTCATCGGCACCACGTAGATGTGTAACGTCTCAAATGTTGTTGAACAAGTTTCAGCGTGATCGTTAAAGGCGACAGCGTAAAGAAGAAGAGGAGCGATGCGAGCAAAATCATTGGAGGTGTCCTTTCTTTGTCTACTGCTGGGAAGAAGAGTTGACGTTGCCATCGGCATACGATTGTTCCGAATGCAATGGTCAAGGCAGCCGATCATATGAAAGGTCGCGTCATGAGCCTTAACGGCGTGAACGCACTCCTGTGCATGATCGGCTAGGAAAAAGAGTATTGGTACATGATTGACTGGGGGGCAGGACAATGCTATGTGATCCTGCTGGGAGAAGAGTGTCTGTACACAATCGGCTAGAACAGATGGCCAATGACAGAGTACAAGACGATCAGCCGATGCGGAGAGATCCAGAACGTGAACCTGATCGCACGGATCAATCCCAATGGTGTCCAGGGGGTTTGACCAGGTCTCAAAAGCGACGTGTTCAGAGGTTACGCCAGCTAGAGATTATCGAGGAAGAACAAGAACAGACTCTGAACAAGAAATGAGTCAAATCGCAAGTCTGGCATGTCAAGGCTAAGGCCGATGGTGAATCGGCTATTAATAGTTCCACACCGATCCAAGCAGTCGGTTCTTCAGAAAGTTCCTGATGGATGAGTTCCTAGAGGAAGAAGGGAAGTTGGGCATGGGTTTACGTCGGCCGATTTGCTAGAGGAAATTGACATCGGAGATGGTGATAGGCCGAGACCAACGTTTATTAGTGCAAATTTAGATCCTAAATACAAGCAGGAACTAAAAAGTTTATTAAGAGAATACAAAGATTGCTTTGCTTGGGAATATTTTGAGATGCCTGGTTTGGATAGATCTATTGTGGAACATCGTTTGCCTATAAAACTGGGATATCGGGCATATCAACTAAGAGTTTGCCAGATATAAAGGCCGAGATTACACAGTTAATTGAAGCTAATTTTGTTCGGCAGTGTCGTTATGCCGAATGGATTTCTAATGTGGTTCCTGTTTATAAGAAGAATGGCAAATTATGAGTGTGCATTGATTTCAGAGATCTCAACAAAGCTACACCGATGGATGGTTACCCTATGCCAATAGCTGATATGTTGGTAGATGCTGCTGCTGGGCACAAAGTGATCAGTTTTATGGATGGCAATGCTGGATACAATCAGATTTTTATGACAGAAGAAGATATCCACAAGACTGCATTCAGATGTCTAGGACATCTCGGTTTATTCGAGTGGGTAGTCATGACCTTCGGATTAAAAAATGCCGGTGCTACGTACCAGAGAGCCATGAATTATATCTTTCATGAACTCATCGGCAAAACTATGGAGATATACATTGATGACGTGGTTGTGAAGTCGAAGGGGCACCAAGAACATTTGGCCGATCTGCGTAGAGCTCTGGAATGCACCAGGAGACATGGTTTGAAGATGAATCCAAACAAATGTGCTTTTGGTGTATCAGCTGGACAATTCTTGGGTTTTATGGTACATGAACGAGGAATTGAAATTAGTCAGAAGACTATATCAGCTATCGACAAAGTTGAAGCCCCTACGACGAAGGTTGAACTTCAGTCATTGATCGGCAAGATTAATTTTATTCGAAGATTTATATCTAATCTGTCAGGAAAAATTCAGCCATTCAGTTCTTTACTGAAGTTGAAGGCCGATCAGGAATTTGTATGGAGAGAAGAAGATCAGAAAGCCTTGGATGAAATCAAACATTATTTGGTAAATCCTCCAGTGTTGGTTCCTCCCCAAAAGCACAAGCCCTTTAAATTGTATTTATCAGCTGATAAGCGTGCTATCGGATCGGCTCTTATTCAAGAATTTGAAGGAAAGAAGAGAGCTATTTATTTTGTGAGCAGAAGGTTGCTGGATGTTGAAACCAGGTATTCTCCTGTCGAGAGATTGTGTCTTTGCTTATACTTCTCCTGTACCAGGCTTAGACACTATTTATTATCGGCTGAATGTGTCCGGCTGCTGAATGTCTCCGGTACAGGCTTACCCTTAGTTGTGAGCAAAGATATATGCTCGCATTGCCAATTTTAAAAGGGAGAATAGGGAAATGGATTTTGGCATTGTCAGAGTTTGATTTGAGATATGAATCGGCTAAAGCAGTTAAGGTTCAAGCCGTAGCTGATTTTATTGTACAATATTGTGGACCAGAGCTAAACATGGTAGATCTTGTTCCTTGGACTTTATTCTTCGATGGATCTTCATGTGGGAATGGTTCTGGAATTGATGTGGTGCTGATTTCCCCTCGGAGGGTAAATTTTGAGTTCTCGTTTCCAATTGAAGCATCCGCAACCAATAATCAAGCTGAGTATTGTGCTATTCTCAAGGGAATTCAATTACTTCGAGAGATCAAAGCCGATGCCGTTGAGATTTTTGGGGATTCTATGCTGGTGATCAACCAGTTGGTTGGGGAGTATGAATGCAAAGATGATATTTTACAATTATATAATGAAGAATGTCTCCGGCTGCTGAAGGAATTCAAGAAAGTAACCATCGAGCATGTTCCCAAATTTCATAACAGTGATGCGAATCGGCTGGCTCAGCGTGCTTCAGGATATCGGCCGATGGAAGGAATAATGGTCTTGGAATTAACAGCCGATGATTGGAGGAAAGAGATTATTGATTATTTGAAAGATCCATCCAAGAAAGTGAACAGAAGAATCAGATTCCAGGCAATCAAGTATGTATTGTTGGAGGAAGATTTATATTATGGGACGATTGATGGAGTTTTGCTCAGACGCATCGATAAAGAAGAAGCAAAGGTGTTAATGGGTGAAATTCACGAAGGTGTTTGTGGATATCATCAATCGGCATATAAGATGAAATGGGTGATCAGGAGGAATGGATATTTTTGGCCGACGATGTTGGAAGATTGCTTCACATATTACAGGGGTTGCTAAGAATGTCAGAGGTTTGGAAGCGTGCAAAGAGTTCCTGCGTCAGCCATGAATCCCATAATTAAGCCGTGGCCGTTTAGAGGATGGGGAATCAACTTGATCGGCCAGATATATCCTCCATCCAGTAAAAAATCATAAGTTTATCTTGGTGGCTACTGATTATTTCACCAAGTGGGTTGAAGCAATTCCTCTGAAAAATGTTACATCAAAGGAGATGATTGAATTCGTCAAAGAGCATATTATCTATCGGTTTGGTATTCCGCAGACCGTTACGACCGATCAGGGTACTATGTTTACGTCAGATGAATTTGAAGAATTTGCTACTGGAATAGGGATTAAATTGTTGAATTCTTCTCCATATTATGCCCAAGCTAATGGTCAGGCAGAAGCATCTAATAAAGGAGTCATCAAATTGATCAAGAGAAAGATTGATGAATATCCTAGAAAGTGGCATACTGTACTTCATGAAGCTTTATGGGCATACAGGATGGCTTGTCATGGTGCTATAAAGGTGTCTCCATATCATTTGGTGTATGGATATGAAGTTGTTCTTCCATGGGAATTGAAACTTGATTCATGACGTGTCACGTTTCAGAATCAATTAACGGCCGATGAATATTCTGCTCTGATGAAAGATGAATTAGAGGATTTGGCTGGCCATCGGCTGAAGGCTCTTATAAATATTGAGGCAAATAAAGCCAGAGTTAGCCGATGGTATGATAAGAAGGTAAAAGCCAAAACCTTTGAGCAAGGGGAATTGGTTTGGAAGTTGATACTGCCGATAGGAACAAAGAGTTCAAAGTTCGGCAAATGGTCGCCAACATGGGAAGGACCATTTAGGATAAACAGATGCATTCCTGGCAATGCTTATATTCTAGAAACACTTGAGGGGGAAGAATATTCTAGAGCTCTTAACGGAAAATATTTGAAGAAGTATTACCCTAGCGTTTGGGTTGATGCATAGCCGATTGGTTTGAGCCATCGGTTAAGTTGTTATGGCCGATATGATATGTATCGCCCTTAGTGCAAAAAATCTACACACTCCAAAGTATTTGGATTCAGTGGAAGTCAGTAGAGAAAAAAAATACTTCATTGATAATAGTATTTACAAAAGGGCCGATCAGATGATCTAGCCAATACAACAAAGGCTATTCCTAGAAGATGTTACTCCTAGAAATCTAGTCATCGGCAAAAACATTGCCGATGATCGCCTCTATGCTAACATCTTCATAGATGGCAGCAGCTACCATCTTCATGTCGTCGGCAAGATCCTCGAAAGCCAACCAATCCTCGCTGCCCTGCGGGAAGTGAGTCGGTTCAACTTGCGAGAAGTCGTGGCCGGACTCGAGTTGAGCTGTGGCGAAGGCCACAGCGGCGCCACGACGAACCCCATGACCGGCAACCTCCCGGACGCGATTGGGGATGTCCTGCAGACGGGCGGTGATGGTGTCGCCGCGAGTGTTCACCGATCCGGTCGCGGTGGCGGCTGCGGCATGGAGGGCTTGAACCTGCGACTCCATAATTGAGGCAAAGGAATCAGAGATAAAAAAAAATCAAGAAAGGAAAGGGTAATGCTTCGAGAAAAAATAACTTACAGGCAACCCTGGAGTCGGCGGCGGTGAGTTGGGCTCGGACAACTGCCCGATCAGATTGCGCCGTTTCTAGTTCGGCGGCAAGGCACTGAGACCTGATGGTCTCTTGGGAGTAGTTCTCCCGAGCCTCATCTTTCTCGCGAAGGAGCTGGCAAATGAATTCTTTAGTGCTCTCAGGAACACCAGGGAAAGGGGGCCCCTCCGAGTCGGAGGAGTCCGAAGAAGAAGAGCTGCCATCGCTGTGCAAAGATTGGAGATCAAAACCAGGCAAGAATGTGGTAATTAAGAGATAAAAAGATGGGCCTTACCCCAAGCGGCGGCGGATCGCCGGAGGAGCGTCAGAAGGACCTTCATTGGAGCACTTGACGCCCGCCATTGCTACAGGAAGACCTAGGGTTTTTGCTGGAAGAAGAAGAAAGGAGGTCCTGTAGCTAATGGAGACTTGTGGCCGATACAAGGACGGAAGGTGATATTTATGGCCCAGTCTGGGTAAGTGAAAAGACGAAAGGTGAATCGGCACGTTAGGTTTGTGCTGACGGAAGATGAAAAGGCTAGGGGCAAAGAAGAGTTTTACCCAGTTATACGGGATAAGCCGTGTGCACGAAGTACGAGGAATGGCTTTAAATGCTGGTTGGAGTAGTTTCGGAACAAAATAAATTATTCCGAAACTGGGGGGGCATGTGTTGACACCGTTTTTTTACATGTGTTAAGGAAGGTGATTTTTATGAAGAGAAGGTGGCCGATTTGGAAGAAATCAAAAGATGCACAGTGTTGGAATCGGCCGATGGAGTTCGTCCGATGGACCAGAGGAATATGCCGTGAAGATGATGATCCGCTGGCTCTGGTATCCGACCGATTGAGAAGTTGCCGATGAAGTCAAGGAAGGAGAAAAGGATCCGGACTCTACGAAAATCTTGATGATTCGGTTGTAATATTTTAGGTAGTTTATCTTTTAAATAGTCTTTTCTTTAGGGTCAAGTAATGTTTGCCGTAATCGGCTAGGACTTGATAGCACTAGGCTATAAATATGAGTTGTAAGGGACCGGAAAAACTTGATACACATCCAATATAACAAACTTTGCAATTCCTTTGCACTTTTTCGGCGACTTCGCCTTTTCTTTTCTTTTTCGATGAGTTCTTTCAAGTTGATTAAGGACGCCTCACATTCGAGCGACTTGATTTGTTGGTGAGTTTTTGTTTTACCGAGTATATTTGAGTTTTAGCTACCGGGCGCATCGCTGTGACTTTGTTCAAATCTATTCAAAAGTTATTGAGTTTATCTAGGCTTTGACTTCCGGGCGCATCGCTGTCGTCTCGTCTAGATTTATTCACCAATTATCGATATTGGCTAGATTTGTAGGTTTTCCTATGCTTTTTGGACATTATCACATCTAAAAACATACTAGATCGGCTTTAGGTTTTAGAGTGACACTTTTGTTATATCAAGAGCCGGTTTAGATCTGTTTTTAGCTTCACATCATCTAAGTTACACATTCGTAGCTTAGATTTTGTCATACATACACGATCGGCTATTTGAAGCCGGTTTTGTCGTTTAGTGTATCGGCTGGTCCTGCCGATACGCTCGTTTACTACGCGCTTGCATTTAATATCTTTTTGGCGTCCATAGTATCGGCAAAGCTTGCCGATACGCCCATCTGAAAGATATTCGGAATCACAGCCGATACGCTCTCGAATTTGACTTTGTTTTCTCCCTTGTCAATTTCAGGTCAAATTGACTGGCACGCTTGGTTCACTTTCCGTGGTTGGCGAACACTTGCCCTCGGATTCCAGTGTGTTGATTTTTGCGTCAACAGAAGCACTACTTGGATGATGTGTACTTTCCTATTTCCTTGTGTTGCAGATCTCATATTACTGTTATGCTAGGCAAAGGATTTACAGTTTGCTCAGCATCAGCTTCAAAGTACGACTTAGATTTGGATATACCATAGGTGCATGAGTTCCGTGCAAGGTGCATTCTTATCAGTCCAGTGCTATCTGTTTTATGTGTATGCAGTTTGACGGATCCACCTAAATCGATCCTTCTCCTCCCATGTCAGGTACAAATCCTGTAAATCCATCTGACTTAAATTGGTAATATCTATTTTTGTGGAGAAAGTTGCAGACACCTGAATTTAGTACCAGAACAATAAATAAAGTTTTATTTCCTTGTACAGAGTAGCATGGGAAGGGGCTCCGACCATGGTTTATGAGACTGACTTCGACTTGATTGCATGGTATGAGTGTGCACACCTTGATTTCTGTTGGAATTGAATCACCCTTTTTTCACACTAAATCAACGCACTACTTTCGTTTCACTATTTTGTTACGAATTTCAATAACATATTTAGAATTGCTATGCTCTTATGTGCATCCTAAATTTCTCTTGCCAGACTTTACACATTTGTATTCTCAAATTCTCAGTTTTGAGTTGCTTCTGAAGCATTGCTATCCAGGGACAGACTGCTATCGATAGAGCTTCCTTATGCCCAGCATGGTCCATGGCCCTAAGGCCCCAATGGCTATTTGTCATGTCCATTAATAGGATTACTTGCTTATGCTTGAACGTAGCCAACTAATTTCCGGTGCTTGGCCCAATATAGATGAATGGTTCAATATGTTGTTCTGGCATATCTGGATTGTAATAGTTCGATAACCAATTTAGTTCCAGACTTATTTGTGTAACCAACTAACCATGGAATTTAGCATTTTTACTAATAAATAGTGGTAGCAATACCATCCTAAAATCTATAGGGATAGCCGTTTCATATTAAATAGCATGCACTTTTTTCTGGACCAAATCTGGGCAGTAATTTTGCAGTCTTTTTTTTTTTGCTTCTATCATTTTGTCCCAGCCAAAATTATTTTGCTGGGGATCCATTTGTAGTGGCTAAAAGGTTACACATTTGGTCAGTGCTTCACATACCAGACGATTGGAGGTATATCCTTGATAATTTATGGCTCATAATAGTTTCATTTGTTTACTCTCTGGCTATCGTTGTGTAAAAATAAAAAAATAGGTTACTATGCTTAGTTTCATAGCCTACTCTACATGTATAGATATTTCACATGTGTGCTTTCAAATTACTCTGCCTCTAGAAGTATCAGGTTTCAGAAATTACTTTTATGTTTCCAACTTAATATATTGATTGGACACTACCATATTTCAATCAAATGTTGTTGCCCGGTTGATAAGTAATCTGTTTTACAATTCTACCATACAACTTGCATGTTTTTGCAGATTCCTCTATTGTGTTGTCGAAGCCCTTTCCGGTTCCGCACCGGAAGGTTAATACTCTGTTTCCTCAATTCTATGGCCCTTGCTCTCCCTTGGATCTACTTCTTCCGTTGCCCTGTGCAGTGGAGCTGATCTACGCAGACGGCAGCTGAGATCGGTGATGCTTCAGCTACTCAGTCAGCATCTGCCCATCTGTGTTTCCTTGCTATGGCAACACGTTCTCATCAACCAGGTGCTTAATTAGAGGTAAACTACATCACCATGAATCAAGCCAAGTAGTACTTCATTTTTAATATTCACAGACATTGCTCACTGTGCTAATATCGAGAGGAGAGGCCCAAATGTTTCTTGCTTGCATTTTTCCCTCATTAATTTTTTTACAGAATTGGACGCTCCAATTTGTATTGTCAATTGTGCCTAAAGTATCAGTCTAATATTTCCTTGTCTTTATTTTTTCATTTGCTTGATGCAGACATACTGAACAGTGAAGGGAACAATGACAGCAGATCATGTGCTCTTGCTTTGCTGCAGAAACATTTCTTTTCTTGAGGTTACATCCTTCAGTAGATTCATATATCACATAATGATGGCTAAATTATTTGCATGGGCCGTGGTTGAAGTAATTTGACTGGCATATATCATTTTCTGCTAGCCTTCTCTTAACTGAAAAAATTGATTCCATTTATGTAGTGCTGCTACAGCAAAATAGGAAACTGCATACAAAGCTATCTCTGCTTAAATATAAGAAATATCTATTGTTTCTTTGTGTATTTATTGATAAATGACACTTCTGGTCCATTCTTGGAATTGTCCCTTTGGTAAATATAAGTAACAATGTCTTTTGATTAAGTTGTAGCCCAATTTTGCATGTGGACCAGATTATTGTCTTTTAGGGTAAAGACTGAATTCAGGGTGAGGGCTTTCTCAATATGAGATCATTCTCCTATTTTTTAATTTTATTTCCTATCTTCTTTTTTATCAGCCAAACATCAAGGATACAACGAAACAATGAAGGTATTTCTGGAACATTGTTGTAGATTCAAGGAGTGGAGATATAAAAGAGTACAAGGAAACCGTGTAATGAAGTTAGGGAAGTTTTGCAAGATTTTGCTCCTACATGGTAATAATATTGACATTGAATTATGTTTTGCACTTGATCAAGCAAGACACACAAGAAATGTTGCTCCAGGGTTCATCAAAGGTGAGCAATTCGCATGGCTTTATTATCTGACATGACTGCTTTAATCTTTTTAATTTGTGACTGATGATTCCAATTGCTGTGATGAGGATGTTATGATTCCAAAAATAAATGGACAGGTAAAAGCTTGCTTCTTCTATCTAATACGATCTCTGTATATTTTAGTATGTAGCAATGGATTCTTCTCACTCCAGCTAACAAGTGGCCTCGCCCCCTCCACTGGCTTATCTGCAGATTGTCCTTTACGCATGACTTGGGAGGAGTTCTTCCATCAGAGGTAAGCTTTCCATATCCATCTTTACATTATTTTCAGACTAACTTTGCTGATACAAATTTCTAATGTTTCTGCTGATTGTGATAATATAAATTTCTATTACACATGTTGTTCATGAATCATGATAACCTAAATATGTGGCTTAAAGGCGGCAGACAATATGTGTTTAATGTAGAAATTTACCTTGAGTTATTAATGTATCTTTGAGCATCATTTTTTTATTTAAATGCTTTGAGAAGGTAGTTGATGAGAGCAATCTTATCTGCAGATTGGAATAGAATGAAAAGCTTGTCCTGAGACCCCTTTGAGAAGAATATTGACGTCTGGAGACAGCTGGAGAGTGCTTGAACGCAGTGATTTGGTGAGTTATCCTCCTTAATGACAGGTGTGGTTGATTGCTTTTACTAATCTTTCTTTCTGTCTGGGTGCTTATACTGGACCATTTGTTAAACTACTCGATGAAAGTAACACATGGATATAGGTGCCTCTTGCAAACTGTAGTCTGTATGTTGATGATGATTAGTGTTCGTGTTTGATGCTTATCCATTTCACCTCTTTCTTTCTTCAGTTCCACAATTGCACATAAGGCATTACTGAAGAATATGTCTTTGTCTGACTCTGACATTCAAAATGGGATCCACTGTTATGTTATATTTGAAATCTTTGTTCCTGCCTTTAGGTTACAGTGGAGAAAGCTCATGACTTGATTGCAGATGCCATTACAAATTTGGTACGGTATTTTCTAAAATTTAATCTGCATGCTTTGTAATTTTAGCTGTAACAAAAACCGTTTCCTTCTTTTTTCAGAGGAACAGGCCAAAGTTCTATGCATAATATATCAGAAAGAAGATAGAGGTTGCCAGATCTATTGGAATCGTTTCCCCAGTGTCACCTTGATTATTTTATTTATATATATGTTCACATCCTTTTCATTTGTGGACAACCAGAATAGATCACTGGTCATTCGTGTGGGATCAACACATTAACAGTGACTTTCATCAATGATCAGCTAATCCCCTTTCATCAATGATCATTCTTTAAATGATAACTGAAAAGATATTTTTGAGGCTGCTGCAGTGCCGCCCATTGGACATAGCTGCATGACAGCAGTATTTGCAGATGGTGCGATGGCATAGGTTATATTATGACGGCAAGATAGCTAGAACCCTATGCCTCAATCTCTTAATTCATTTTTTGAAATTCTTTACCTGTCTTAGGGGTGACAGGTAACTTATACATAGCTGATGGTATACACCATTTTGCACATATCACTACTACAGAATAGCCCTTTGTTCCAGGCCATTTGTCCCGGTTACCTTTGGGCCCGGGACAAAATGTGGCTTTTGTCCCGGGTCCAACGGCTAGCTGGGCTAACGTGGGGGACAGGGGCTTTTTGTCCCGGGTGGAGCCACCAACCCGGACAAAAGGCCCCCCTTTTGTCCCGGTTGGTGGCTCCACCCGGGACAAAAGGCCCAACCTTTTTTTATCCCGAGTGGTAACACCAACCGGGACAAAAGGGTGACCCTTTTGTCCCGGTTGGTGTTACCAACCCGGACAAAAGGCCCCTCCACGTGATAGTTCAAAAGGAAGTTATTCTATACTGTGTCACATGTACTACTTAGGTGAGTTGGCAAGGAAACCATGCGCTAGGCAAAAGGTCTTGGGATCGAATCCCGTGGTGTGCAAAAAAATTTTTAACGCCAGGCACCTTTTGTCCCGGTTCTGCCACCCGGGACAAAAGCCTCGAGGCTTTTGTCCCGGAAGGCTTGTCCCGGTTCCAAAACCGGGACAAAAGGCTGAATCTGTAGTAGTGTATGATAATTTGCACATCTGATTATGCTTGTAAGAATTTAAACTCAAACCTTACTGAAATACACCTTTGCCTGTTATCTAAAAGTCTGTTGGGCAATTGTGCAGCTTAAGGGAGCGTGAGGAGGTTGCACCTGATAAAATTTGGGATATAGGGCATGAAGCTGCCAAGCTGGCTTCCACGTTTTTTTGGTAGTGTGCAGTTCAAGTTCAAACTACTTTTATGATATCTGGTACTTTTCTAAGAGGTGGTTCTTAGTGCTTTACACACGACGACCTTGGTAGGGCTTTATCTATTTTGAAAAGTCATTTTATACCTTCAGCTGTGTCTGTTCTTAGAAAGGTATAGTTTGGAACTGTCCTGTTGATAGATTGATAATATGACATGCACATGCCTTGTGTTTTCTTTTTCTTTTTCTTTTTCTTTTTTCCTTTTGATGAGTTTGCATGCCTATGCTTATCTGTTGTTTATGTCTTTGTGGCAAGTCTCTGAATTTAGTTTCCAATTGGTGATCCTTGCACCTACATTATTTCTTGGAGAAGGGTTGCGAGTCTGCAGCTAAGTCTGTTCGGTCTGTTACCACCTGAAGATGCTCGCATGCTCTATGCCTCCAACAATATGGTAACGATGGTTTTGGGAAACAAGAACATGTCAAGTTTCAAATGGTATCTGGTGTCACCTTAGTCCACACGCATATAGGATTCAATGTAGTATTTGGCGTGACAAATGGGACACCTGCACCCAATCCGTGTCCATGCAACACTGGGAATAGTGTCAATGGCTTCACACTTGGCGAGTTCATACTAACTCGTCTACACATCAAGGTTAATTTGAGTCACCTAATGTGGTTCAATCATTTTTTGTTTATTAATTGTTCAGGCAACGGAATATGGGTAAGTTTTTAGAAAGCCCTCCTTTCGTGGGTCCCACTCAACAGCCTCTGCCGGATGGACGGGGGTTGAAATATGCATTATTTGGAAGTTGTGATTTGGGGACAACTGCCGGAGATGCTCTTAGGCTGTGTGCCACTCTTGGTTTATAGTGACAGGATTGTTAGTTAGCCAAGGATCTCGTGTTGATTCGATAAGCCAATATGTTAAAGTTCCTTAGCTATAAATGTGTACAAGGTTTGCCTTTCCATCAATCAATATATTATTTCGTGGCTATACATTCTTTCATTTATTAACTCAAACCAATATTGGATACATATGTTTCTTTTATAATTTACACTTCTTCTAAGATGGATAATTGCTTTTTTTGTATGTTGAACTCATGACCATGTTGTGCCGTGCGTGCAGACAGTCTTGTTAAAGATATATAGTTTTTCACTTGAGGCCTTGTTATTTGTTTTCACCATATATAATTTCTAAAAATGCTTGTTGCAACTAAAATTTAGGGTGTTCTTTTCACAACATTGTTCTTTAAACACGTGCGTGTTGCACGTACATCCTAATAGTTTCTAAAAATACTTGTTACAACTAAAATTTAGAGTGTTTTTTTCATAACATTGTTCTTTAAACATGTGCGTGCCGCACGTACACTCTACTAGTTACTAGTTAAGGGTAAAATATCAATCCTTCCCTACCAGGCAAAGAAAAACAGCCTAAGATTCTATTTTTTCAGCTATGGAAACTATCAAGAGTTGCAATTTCTGTGCATAACTGAAATTACAATCAATTTATTATCACAGACGAACTCGCAAGTTGAGTGCGTACATGCGTCACAAAAAAAAATAATACATTGCTGCCGTGTGAATAAAGAGCATGCTCACGCTACATGATTCTCAAATGCAACTTAGACTTTTGAACATTGTTGCCATATGATGAAGTTATTTTTTGCTGAACATTATTGCCATTTTGATGAAGTTATTTTCTGTTCCAAATGAACTCTAAGTTCTTTTTTTCCCTATTCAATTAAAGGGGCAAAGGGCTTAGATATGAACTGATAATCTCTCAAATATGAGCACAAAACATCTCATGTGATCAAAAGTACCGAGTACAACAACCTTAACGCCGTCACCTACCTACAATCTACGAGCATCGCATTCACACCTCGCGTAAGCTCAAAGCAACACGAGAAGCAGAGCTGCCAGCACTACTACAGAACAGGGCTTTGTTCCTGCACATTTGTCCCGGTCGTTATTGGACCCGGGACAAATGAAAGCTTTAGTCCCGGGTCTAAAGTCTAGCAGCCAATAAAGAGTAGAAAGACCTTTTATCCCGGTTGAAGACTTCCACCGGAATAAAATAGTATCCTTTAGTCCCAGATTTAGTCACGGTGGGTGACTCCAACCGGGACCAAAAGATAGTCTTTTGTAGCGGTTGGAGTCTCCAACCGGGACAAAAGAGTTTCACGGGCGTGGCCTCCACCTACCTCTCATTTATTTAACTCTGTCCCCTCTCTTATCTTTTCGACTCTTCTTCTCCCTGGCATCTCTCTCCCTCGAGCTTTCCTCCTCCTCCCCTCCCTCCTTGATCCGGTCCTTCCTCCCTCTCAGGCGCAGGCGGGGGCGGTGAGCCGCGCCAGGCACCGGTGGGAAGCGCGCGGCATCGGGCTGGCAGCCACGGCCAGGTGCCGGTGGGGGCGGGCGCGGGCCGGCGAGCCGGCGAGCCACCGCCACCGCAGCGTGCGGCTAGGAGGCGCGGCCACGCTGGCGGGGATGGTGTGCGGGGGCGGCGAGATACGGGAAGCGCGCACGGCTGCGGGCCGGCAAGCCGCGGCCAGGTGCCGGCGAGCCGCCGCCGTCGCGCGCGGCCAGGAGCCGCAGCGACACTGGTGGGGACGGGGCGCGGATGCGGCCCAGCAAGCCGCCGCTGCCACGCGCGGCCACGCGCAGGGGTGGGCATGCCCGCCGCCGTGGGCTGGTGAGGGCAGCATATGTTTTTTTGTTTTGTTTTTTTTGGTTTGTGACTGTGGTGGTCAATCCTTGTATGATGAATCAAATCAGTCTCTTGTATTGTGAATTAGATTTTTGCTATTTTACTTGTGTGATGTGTGATGACCATGTAAGATAAGAATGTTTCTAGCTTCAATCTGAAAATTTTTTCAAGTGTGATTGTATCTTTGTGAGGGAGTTGAGCATGTTTTTGTGATGGAGTGATGGAATTGGAGCTCGAGGAGGGAGGAGCCGGTGGTGTGGAGCTCCGGCGGGGGACGCTAAAAAAAGTCGTTTTTGTCCCAACCACCAACCGGGACAAAAGGGTGTCTTTTGTCCCGGTTGCCAGACTCGGGACAAAAGGGTTCCCGCATGGCGTTCTCGGTTAGAAAATCGGGACAAAAAAGATTTCTCGACTGGGACAAATCAAGGTTTCTGTAGCAGTGCAGCACGGCCGCCGTCCTCGCCATGGCCGCGGCTGCGGGCTCCGGCGCCCCCGACCCGACGACCTGCACGCTGAAGTTGCACTTGCCCCGCGACGCGTCCTCGTCGACAACGACGGCGAGCCCCTGGAAGTCGCACGCCGACTCGGCCTGCCCCTGCGCCTGATAGTACGCGTTGAACGCGTACGAAGCGTTCCCGCGCGCGTCCAGTGCGCCGCCGCAGCTGCACCCGTACCCCAGCGCCGTGCAGTCGGCGCGGCCGCACGCGTAGCCAACGTTGTCGGCGACCCGCCCCGCGGCGTCGTCGCCGGCGGCGTCCGGGTTCAGCACGCACCACCGCCGGGGCAGGTACTCGACGCCCCTGGCCGGGACGGGCATCGCGGGGCGCCCGCCGCGGAGGGCGAGGGGGAACTTGGGCCGGCCGTCGAAGGTGAAGAGGCCCCAGTGGCGCTCGAAGTTGCCCGGCGCCACGCTCTTGGCGTCTTCGTCGATGAGCCCGAACAGGTACACCTCGATGCGCGCGCCGGGCCGGAGCGGCGTGCCCTTCCCCGCCGCGAGGCGCCGGAGCAGCCCCGCATAGAACCGCTCCGCCAGCGCCGGCGTGGCGTGCCGGTCGCCGTCCGTCGGCCAGCCGACCTCGCCGATCATGACCGGCAGGTGGCCGAGCCCGACCCTCCTCAGCGCCGACACCAGCGTGTCGAAGTTGGCGTCGAACACGTTGGTGTAGGTGACCCGGCCGTCGACCACCGGCTTCGCCTTGCCGCCGCCGCCGCCGTCGAAGAAGGCGTAGTCGAGCGGGAAGCCGTCGTTCCCGTACAGGCTGAGGAACGTGTAGATGTTGACCGTCAGCAGCGCGCCGCTGCGGTTGAGGAAGCGCACCACCTCGGCCATGACCCCGGCCACGTCGGCGCGGAACCTCCCCGCCGACGGCACCGGGTCGCCCGGCGGCGAGTCGTACACGTCGGCGTTCACGGGGACCGTCGCCTTGACCCTGCCGCCGTGGCCGGCCTCGTCGAGCACGCGCTGGATGTTCCTCAGCGCCGGCACGGTGACGCGGTCGAACGCGCCGCCGTACGCCCGGAGGAACGGCTCGTTGCCGACGGCCACGAACCTGACGTCGACGCCGCCGTCGAAGGCGTACCTGGTGACGTTCTCCCTCACCCACTCCCGGGCGCGGCCGTAGTCGGCGACGGCGGCGAGGAGGTCATTGGGCACGGCGACCATCGTCTCGATGCCCGTCCCGGCGAGCCCCGCCATGGTCCGCTCGTCGGCGTCGAAGATCTTGACCTTCCGGAACCCGTTGTCCGCGAGCAGCCGCGCCACCACCTTGGGCGGCAGCCGGCGCGTCGACATCGTGCCCCAGATCACCCCGAGCGCGTCCGCCGCCATCGCCATCGCCGCCGCCGCGACGAGAGCCGAAGCGAGAACGCAGCGCAACGCCGCCGCCATTGGAGACCCTCGTGCTCGTCTGCCACGGCCGGGGACGAAACGCTCCGATCCAGCGCCGACCGTCCGGCGACACCATAACGCAAGGGTTACTGTTACGGAGTGAATGGATGATGGCTTCACTTTCTGCAGGTGGAACAACCGCGGCTGGCTAGCTAGCTTTAGCAAAGTGGATCGCCGCTGGAGCATTCAATGGCGGTGCACGGTGGCGGAAATGATTGCCGGGGGAGGTTAACGGTGGCAGGACGGAGGTCAGGGACGATCGAGTAGAGGGAGGCGGCGGTTAATGGGATGCATGGGCGGTGCCGGCGGTGTTCGTGTGAGGTGGCCGGCTGAGCACGGCTGACGTCTGACGAGGTGAGTGGAGGCGGTTTTGGGGGGTCCGAGGCTGCGACGAATTGTGGCGTGCGTGAGACGGAGTGACGGCAGCGGTGACCGACTGACCGGAGTTGCGCGCCACGGCCCACCGGGATTTCTATTTATCGCGCGATTTGCTGCCCGCCAAGCTGACGCACCCCCCCCCCCCCCCCCCCCCCCTCTCCTCCCTTTCTTGCTCTGTTTCCATGGAGGCCCATCAAACTTTTCGGCCCATATTAAGATGTCGTTTCTTCCTTTTTCTTTTCACCACCAGCTAGGGTTGGCAACGGGCACAGACCCGTTGGGTTTTGCCAGCCCAAACCCGTGCCCGCGATGCTAAAATCAGACCCACTAAAAAACTCATGCCCGTCACGGGTTCATTTTTGTGCCCAGACCCGTGCCCGTTCGGGTCTCGGGTCGCCCACGGGTCGCCCGTGCCCGTTAACATGCTAACGTCCAGTGAAGCACCAATGCAGCAGCACTGAACCATTCAATATATATATACACATGCAAAAATTATAAAAATAACAGAAACAACAAACTGATAGGCAGGAATACTTGGCATTGGCTAGTTCATACATAACTGAAATACATTACCAAACACTAATCCTACCAAGTTCAGACATCCACTTGTCAAATAACAACAGCTCAACACTTCAACTCATCATGAAGGTCACCAGTCACCACTAGTACCAACTACCAAAAGGTCACTAGCCAGTTAGTCTAGCCACCACCAGCACATAAAGTTCCACACATCATAGTAACCAAAATGAGCCACATACAAGTTCCATCCAAGTTCACAATTGACAAATAATAATAACCAAAAGTAGGCACATCAATTCATCAATTGCTGCTTGAAGACTTGTTCCTTGCACCAAAAGGGGAACCACCACCTGAAACTCTTGAGCATCTCCTCAAATTGCAAGTTCCTACATGAGCATGCACAACATAGTAATTAGGAATTTAATCTAAAAATACTACAAGGAAACAATAATAATATTGAGAGCACATCACCTGAAGGTCCTCTTGAATATCCTGGAGACAAGACCAAAAGGTGGCAGGCTGCTTGTTCTTCTCATCAACTATACAGCAAAAAAAATTACATTTCAGCATTAACAACAAATATTTACATCAATGGACTAGTATATATACATAGGACAGTAATATACCTTTGTATTTGTTTCTAATCCAATCTTGGGAACACATGAGAGCCTCCAACATCTTTGTAGTGAGCTTGCTGCGATGCTCACTAAGCACTCTACCACCAGTGCTGAAAGCAGACTCTGCACGCAACCCTTCAAATGGTTGTGCAGGTGCTTAGTCCCATTTGTGCTAGTTGCATAAAGTTTCTTGCCACAATAGTTGCGCTTTGCCCGAACATTGCCATTGAACTTCACTCTCTTAAACTCTTTCCAAACAGCAGAAGTGAGCTTCCTCTTAGAACCAGCTTCTGCAGCATCATCTTCCCCTTCTTCTACTTCAATGACTTCAACATCGTCTTCTATCTCAATGGGCACCGAATCATTTTCAGATTCCACCAGAGGTGAAGGAGATCTTGAAGGGGTTCCAAACTCTGCTTGTGATCCAATTGACAATGGGGATTGGCTGCCACTAACTGTAGTCATTTTTTTAGCCTAGACACGCATATGAGATCAATCAGCATATAAAATATGAAGCAAAAATATAGATCCTAAATGGACAGGGACACCAAATGTTATCAAATGACATATGCTATTCCTAGTCAGGTATTAGTATCATGATTTTATTCAGCATTATATGACTAAGCATGTGAAAAAGGTAGTACAATACATTCTTTTGAAGCAGAGCACATATAAATTGAAACTAGGAGCAAGCAGTCAAAGAAAAATTGAAATGTCACAAGCTCTTTTGCTTACTCTCAAAGACTGTACGATATTGCACAATGTAGGTGAAGTAGGAGACACGGGAGGCCGTTGCGCTCTTGTTGATGCAGCAGCCGACCGCTTAACTTGACACACGTGCCTGTTCTTCGTCGCAGCAGCAGCAGCAACCACGGCAACGCGCGGCTTCGGATCGGAGGGGTCGTCGATGATAGCAGCTTGGGACGGAGACCCAAGAAGTAGGAGTGGAAGCGGTGAAGTGGTAGCTAGTGGTGATGAGTCTCCTTTGCCGGCGTCCTTGTTCTTCGGCTCGACGCGGTGGTCGGTGGCAGCGGCGTCCCTTCGGGACGGCATGGGGTCAGTGCACTACAAGATGCAAGCTGCAAAAAAAAGGTTAATGCGGAGGAGGAGGAGGTTCACCGGCCGTCGTCGTTGGTGCCAGGGCCGGAGAGCAGTGCCATGGAGGCGAGGCGAGGTGGGCGCGGGGGCGGCTAGGCGTGGCGTGGGCGAAGGTAGGGGCGCGGCGAGGGCGGAGGTGGAGGCGCGCGGCACGGTGATGGCGGCGGCGTCGCGTGGGCGGAGGGGCCTGGGGCGGAGCCGCGGGGCCGGCGCGTCGGAGCCTCGGAGGCTCAGCGCCGAGCGCCCGAGCCTCAGATGCGCCGCCGCCAGACGGCCAGAGGAGGATGGGGGCCGGGTGGGGTGGGGAAATGAATTAGGTTAGGGTTTTGGGTGGTGGTGTCGGGTTTTATATTACTTCAATTGGGCCAGGCTGCCTGGATTATTTGGGCTGAAGTAATTATTGGGCCGGGTTGAAAAAACCCATGGGTTTATGGGTTTGGGTTCTACTCTCCCAGACCCGAACCCGCAAACCCGATGGGTCAGACATTTTACCCATTAGCAGACCCGCGGGTCGAGAATTTGTCCCAAACCCGTGCCCTAATAGAGTAAAAACCCGTCGGGTTTCGGGTACCCGTTGCCAACTCTACCACCAGCGTTTGTTCTTTCTCTGCCAAATAGTTTCGAACAAAATAAAATATTTCGAACAATCTGAAAAGCTTAGAGAATTCCTTGAATAGTTTCAAACAAAATTAATTATTCCAACTGCGCGAGCTTCGCCAAGGAACAAGGCGCATGGTTTTGATGACTCAGCAAGAAAGGGAAAAAAGTAATTTACCTATATTTTTGTTAAAAATTTAATTTTTTCTTGATTTCGAATTATTATTTTCATGCCGAACCAAGCATAGTATTATTAGCGGCTCTCTACTTTTGTTGCTTCACTGAAAATATATATATTACTTAAGTGGATTTAATATGCAAAATAGCTTTGTTTTTGTAAAAAAAAAAGAGACATATGTGTGACGACCAACGACTTATCTGGAGATGCTCTCGCTCTGTGGCGACTGCGAAATGGAGAAATGAAAGTTCAGTTAAATTAATGCAAGAAAACCAAGGCTATAGCCTATAGTAATTAAAAAAAATGCTCTTGCGACATGCTTCGTCCTTGTTTAAGACCCACGCAAAATTGCTTGAACCAAACCATAGCAAACAAGCAAACCTTACAGACAAAAACGAATCAGGCATGAATTATGATTCATCCTTATCCATTTCATCTTTTTATTTTAAATTTTATATCTCTATATTGTAGTTCTTTTTCTTGAATACGCAAGAGAGTTACGCATCTTCGTATTAAGATAGAAGTTATGAAATACACATCATGTCACGATTTCATGCGCTAGCCCGCCTTAAGCTATGTCATGGTCTGGGGTAAAGATTACATCAAAAGTGACTACTCACAAACTAAACAACCAGGCTTGACTACTCCCACTTCGATCCACAGCTCAGTGTCTCTCTTGATGTGCGCGAGCAACTGTTGGATTGTTGCTCAACTCATCTGAAGACCCTTGTATTCCTCTCTTTCCAATTTTTTGTTTTTGAACGGACGGCAAGAGATTTGCCGAATTTTTATTAGAAGAGGAGAAAATTGAGAGCGCAAAGAGCCTACTCAAACAAAACAACAACCACCAGGAAACCGAAGAAAAAGAACAGACGGTGGTGCTCCGTCCAGCAACTCACTGCACCAAAGGAAAAAATAAAAACCGTGGGGGCTAAACCACCAAACAACGAACCAACTAATCAGGGGTATTGTTGTCCGGGTATTGTTGTAATGTTGTCTGAGCTAGCTCCACCACTCTCGTGTACTTGACTGAGCTGGAGGTGTTGGCCAGTTAATCTTAATAATTGTAGTTGAACTTGGTGTTAATAATTTAGTGCATTAAACTAGTGACAGATGAAAGAAAGTCACATGAACAACCGACCAAGATGCACACGGTGTATCTGAACCTTGATCCCCAAAAAGCATAGCGAAGTATCGGTCACCAGATGAGGAGATCAACATTAGCATCGATAATGATATGGATGCAAATATACAAAGCCGTAAATTCCGACCGATTTTTTTGTGGAAAAAATATTCCTTACTCATGAATGTGAAATAGCAAATGGATCAAAATCAAGGTTCGAACTGAATTCAGATGATGGTACAATGCAAATAACTACGGTAAATCAAGGTTCTAACAACAAAATCAACACTAAGAGAATATTGCAATCGAAATTACCTAGACTTACTTCTAGCAAGAACAACACGCCTCATAATTCCAATTCCAAACGCTGAAATTCTTAAAGAACTAACAAGGTGGCCCGCGCTAATAGCGCGGGTAGCTAGTTTTTTATTTAATTCTTTAAAAATATTTACATTGACAGAAGAGATGTATTTTATAATTTATTTACCTCTCATTTGCTCTTGTTGAATATTATACTACTTGCAGCTTTCTATGCATAGGAGTTCATATCAATCATCACTTTTTATGTTGCTTTATTCTATATTATAGTTGCATATTTTAGTACTTAAACTTGCAAAATCTAAATTTGAGGATTGAATTCAATTTTGGATCACCTTGAATACGGAGCAAATTGTACATAATTGTATTCATATAAAGTTTTTTTATAATTATGAAATATATTTATATGTATTTGATAGTTATGTTTGCTAACAATCTGTAACTTAGATGTTGGAGTTCGATTTGTATCTTGCAATATTTTGATTAATATTTAGCGAAAATATATCTAGTGTAGTTGTTAGAGCACTTAAGTAGCATCTAGCAGATCTAGACCTGACTCATCATCGGAGCGAAATAAAAATGATCATGGATTAGACAAAAAAAAGTTATGTTAAAAAATAAGTTGAGGCCTCCTGCTGGCTTTGGTAAATAAATATTATGCAAAACTTATATATATGCGTGCTATGTTAATGCATATATGTTTTAAATTTTTTATTTAACCGAACCTATTATTATTTTTCCCACTTTGGTTACTGCACAATTTATTTGTTTTTAGCCCATATGACTGTATATATTGGCCTACTTTAGAGTTTTGTCATCTCGGTGATAGATAGTTCCATATATATCTTTGTTGTTGTTTCTAACTCTTTTCTTTATTTTTCATTTTCTCTAGTAATTTTATTGATTTCTCTGTCTTCTATTTTGTTCATCGGTATATTTGAAATCGATTAGTGTGTATCGCATCCGATGCATCTAATGGAGAAGTTTCATGTTTAGTATTGTTCAGAGTTTTTTTTTTCTGAGTGAAGAGGAGCATCGACAACGTACATTTGTTTGAATCATTTGATTTTGTACTGTAGGCAATCGACTTTGAGATAGATTAGCAGGGCTTCAGGCCTGTATCTGTGGCTAAAATAATTTCAGTTGTGGCTTCTTTGATGGAGCAACTTTTTTATGGATATAGAGCTGTTTTGAAAACCGTTCGGTAGAACCGCTTCTTCTATTTTTTCATGAATATATGAAAGATGTCAAATGTCCAACAGGACATGGCTATAATTTAATATTTTTCTCATTCTAATGATATTATTTATAGACAAAACCAATAAATTCACTTTTGTCCTTTTCTTTTGCCCTCATTTTCTCATTTTTCCTGCCTTCTTTTTCTATTCTCCTTTTTCTACTTTCCTTACCCGTTCAATCTTGGTGCTTCTTTATCTTTTTATCTTCTCTTTCTCTATACTTCTTTAGAGGTATCGATCACATTTGTGTTCCATGCCTAGTGTGTACTTATAGAAGATTAGATGGGGATAATAATGTTAATAATTATCTATGCTATTTGATTCCTCACATGACTAACTCCCTGATTTTTCCCATACATCTATTTATTAACTTTATTTGCCATGAAACTCAAACTTGGATTTTTATTATTGCATTTGATACTATTTATTTAGCTATTTTTCTTCTTAATATGATTCATAATCACTACACATATCAACAATTTTTTTTATTCTAGTTCTTGCATTTATCTATTTATTAATTATATTTGATGCCAATTTTTTTTATACTTTTAATTTTTAATTTAGCTATTTGGCTAATAATAATTTTTTTGTCGTGTGCCAATGCTAATTTTTTTAATTTTATAATTCCGAATTTGTTTATTTAGTAATTGTATTCAACATGGACTCTTTGTCATGTCTTTTTTAAAATTTTTAAATTCGAAATTAGCTATTTATTAATCGTATTTGACATCTCATCGCGTTTCTTTACTCCATCATCATCACGAAATCGTTCGTCCATCCATCTTCGACATCCCTTCACGTCGGGGCAGTGCCACGACACCGGGGGCACATCGCGTCGGAGGCTCCCTCTGCCAGCCTGTTGCCTGCGACCACCGTGCTGCTAGCTACCAGTAGTTGGTAGGAATTCAAGTCAACATTATCTCTTTGCAAAGAGGTATTAACAGTCCAGATTAATTCTAAAACATATGTTTTTCCATCAAGCTCACGTATTACCCATGCCCCCCTCTTCTTCAATCGTCCAGAACGCATAATCCGTTTGCAAAACTTTTAACAGGTACTAACAATATGACATACTAAAAAAATTAGTCAACTGACAACAGTTGGACAGCCATCACATATCAACAATAATTTTTTTTATTCTAGTTCTTGCATTTATCTATTTATTAATCATATTTGATGCCAATTTTTTTATACTTTTAATTTTTAATTTAGCTATTTGGCTAATTTGTCGTGTGCCAATGCTAATTTTTTAAATTTTATAATTCTGAATTGGCTTATTTAGTAATTGTATTCAACATGGACTCTTTGGTTAAGTCCTAATTTCCTTATTTTTTTTAATTCCAAATTAAGCTATATTTACTAATCGTATTTGGTATGGACTCTTTGTCATGTTTTTTTTTAATTTTTTAATTTTTATCTAGTGGTAATGCTATTTTTTTAATTTGATAATTCAGAATTTTCCTATTTAGTAATTGTATTCAACATGGACTCTTTGATTAAGCCCTAATTTCTTTATTTTTTTAATTCCGAATTAAACTATTTACTAATAGTATTCAGCATGGACTCTTTGCCATGTCTTAATTTTCCTTAAATTTTTAAATCCGAAATTAGCTATTTATTAATCGTATTTGATATGAACTCTTGAGTTATTTTGAACCGTTAGATCTTCATAAAATCTAACGGTGCAAATTCTTCTCTTTTTTAGATTAACGTGGGAATTTCTAGACCCTCTCGGCGAACGTGGTGGCTTCTTTTAACACTCCTTTAATAATATAATAGATAGATAAATGACCTAATCCTTTTGACCCCAAGAATTTTTGTAGGAATTCCGGTGGAAAAATTCACTCGAACTTCCTACAAATTCACGAGGTCCCGGATGCACGGCTACACCGTGATGGGTTCTACTCCGTTCATGGTTTGGACGAGCACGTCCTGCTCTAGAAACGCCCGGACGGCCAGCGTCGCCGGGTGCCAGTCGCCGCAGACCACCTCCATGATGTTGATCGCCGACTGGCAGTGGTCCTCGGCGACGGCGCGCTCGCCGGCCCTCACCATCACCCTCGCCCGCGCCACCAGGAGATCCGCCCTCGACCGCGCGAGCTCCCGGTACACCTTGGGGTCCAGCTCCACGTACGCGCTGCTGCCGTTGCCGCTCCGGCGAGGCGTGCCGACGTACTTCTCCTCGGCCTCGAAGACGCCGTCGGTGGCCTCCCGGAGCAGCTCGAGCGCGGCGGCGCACGCCGAGTACCCGGCCAGGCAGCGCGCGGCGAGGGGCAGCACGGAGCCCGTGACGAACCGCGCGAGCTCCGGCGCCGGCAGCTCGACGCTCGCCGCCGGCGCGTCGAACCTGAACACCGACAGGCACGCCGCCCACGCGTGCTCGTCGGTGTTCCGCGCGGCGGCGGCGACGGCGTCCACGACGGCGCGGGCGGCCCGGCCGGAGCCGACCTTGCGGCTGAAGAGCCGGAACACGCCGTGCACGGACACGCACCCCTCCCGCGTGCTCCGCCGGGCCACCCCTAGGCGCAGCAGCGTCGCCAGCGCCTCCTGCTCGGCGCCGCCGGCGAACGACGGCGCTCGCGGCGAGGCGCAGGGTAGCCTCATCGTGCGCTTGAACCGCTTCCACGGCGTGTCGACGGCTACGGCCGCGCGGGCGGCGTCGACGAGCATCGCCGCCGGGATCGGCACCGGCGCGAAGAAGCTGCTGGCCTCCAGCAGCCGGAGAGCCACCTCCTCGAGCCCGGCCGCCGCTTCCCGCCCCAGCAGGGCGAAGCACGCGTCCAGGAGCTGCACCAGGCCCGGGTTGTCGCGCAACGCGGCGTCGTCCCTGGCCTCCCACGTCGGCGCCCGATGCGGCGCGCGCCGCATCGCGGCAAGGAGCTCCGCCGGGGCGACGGCGACCTCGGAGAGCATCGCGCCGACGAGGGCGAGCCCTAGAGGCACGCCGCCTACCGTCTCCTGGATGTCCCTAAGGATAGCCGAGTCGTCGTCGCGGAGCGCGCGCGTGCCTTTCATCAGGCGCAAGGCGTGGGACGCGTCGAGGTCTCCCAGCGCGAGCGTCCTGACCCCCTGCAGGTCGCCGGCGAGCCGCGTCGTAACGATGACTCGCGTGCGCCGGCAGCCGCGGGGGAGGAGCTCCCCGACGGGCCGGCGGTCCCACCAGTCCTTCTCGCTCTCGAGGTTGTCGATGACGACGAGGTACGGGATGTCGCGGGCGAGCTCCTTGTTGATCTTGGCGATGGCGTTGCCCTCGATGTCGTGGAGGCTCCTGGCGGCGGCCCGCCCCGTCGACTGCACGAAGCTATCGCCGACGGCGATGCCGAGGTGGTCGGCGAGCTTGAGGTAGCTCTGGCGCAGGTACCTCGCCTCGCCGTGCACCCAGAGCACCTTCTTGTACTCGTGCCGGTGCCGGTGCGCGAACTCGAGCGCCAGCTCCGTCTTGCCGGCGCCGGACGCGCCGGAGATGCAGACCACGCCGTCGATGAAGGGCCACTCGCTGACGACGGCGCCGTTCGGAGGCATCGGCCTCTTCCCGGCGGCCTTGTCGTGGGCACGAGCGCCGCCGCGCAGCATGGACTCGAGGTCGAGCAGCTCCTTCTCCCGGCCGACGAAGCCCGTGTTCCAGGGGAACGGGATCTCCAGGCCCGCCTCGGCGCGCCACGTCCTGACGGCCGGGGCCACTGCCCGCCGCCCGAGCCGCGCGCCGAGGATCTCGAGCACGTCGAGGACGCGGTCGCGAAGGTCGCCGACGCGCACCTCCACCGCCGTCTCCGCGCGGGCGAGCCCCTCCACGGCCTCCCTCCGGTCCTCCTCCAGCCCGTCGTAGGCCATCCAGAGATCGCCCCCGTACTTCTCCCACAGGTCACCGCGCCCCGCCACGACGTCGTCGGCGACGAAGTCGCCCCTGGTGACCCCGACGAAGACCGGCACGAGCGCGCCGCGGTCAAGGAAGGCCCGAACCTCCTCGATGGCGTAGGGGTTGCGCAGCGTCGTCGGAGTGACGACGACCACCCCGACCACGGCCGCGTCCACGGCGGCCCGCGCGGCCGCGTGCGCCGGCGCGTCCCTGCACAGGCGCCGGTCGGCCGCGACGCAGGGCACGCCAAGAAGCTCGAGCTCGGCGCGCAGCCACACCACCATCCTCCGCGCGTCGCCGCCGTGGCCGACGTAGACGCCGCACTCGCGCGTCCTCGCCCTCGCCTTCGCCGCAGCCTCCTCCTCGCGGTCGGCCCCGTCGACCCCCAGGGAGGTCCACGGCGCCGCGCTCCTCCTCACCTCCTCCGGGTCCAGGATGCGGACCCCGCGCGCGGCCCTGGAACTCGACGCCTCCGCCGCCATTGCTTCCTCTCTAGCTCGCTCCAAGGTTTCTTGTCTCACTCGGTAAGCGCCTAGATCCGGAGCTAGATCGCGTTCCGGCGAGTCCGAGAGGGGATCGACGCGACGGAGCACTCTAAATAGGCGAAATCAGGAAGGAGATGGTGGGATCCAAGAAGTGGCATTGATGAATCTCTTGCATGTCCAGCAGAAGAAAACAAGGTTTCCAACTGGAGGTGAAGCAAAGCGGGAAAGTTTCGAACTGGAAGGTGCTTTGCATGGCAGCGTTTTGGCATGAGTTTTTTAGCTATTTTTTTTTGTTTGGAACGGATTAATTGCTGGCCAAAATTTTCTGACCATTTTACGCCCCTCATGATCCTAGAGACTTGGTGGGGCCAGGGGATGGTGGAACTTTGAGCCGCTTATCATGGGATGGACGGCTGGGCATTGGTGATCTAAGAAGGGTATCAAATTTAGACGTTATTTCCACGTTTTTGTTTGTTTGTTTGGTGGTATATTATATTTTAGAGGCCATTTGTTTGACCTTTGATCCAGTGGTATGCATATAGCATGGATTTAAAAGTATATAATCTTTGGAATGTCATGCATAAATGCATTCCAACATACTCACAGGCATAAATAGGCACTTCCAATTGCCATATGTATAACCATCACTAAGTGTATCTATGAGGTGTCATCCATAAATGCACCCTAAAAAATTTGTATACATAAATATTGATAAAATTGTAGAGCCATATGCATGACAATAACTCAGATGAGATCAAACAATTTTGTGTTCAAATAGAACTTTGGTTTTTATTGAGGAAAAGCACAAAATGATCAATGAAAATTTTGAGTAGTATTTCAAGCAACTGTTTTGGTGGGAAAAAAAATAGACCATGTTCATGCAATGAAATCTTTTAGAAGATATATAATATCTTGGTAATCTTTTGCTAGGTGCATGCAAGAGTTGCAAGCAGTGGTGGTTGTGCTTGATTAGCAACACAACAAAATGCATCAATTCAAGAAGAGTAACGCACTTAAGATTTTTGTGCAAGCTTCCAAAGACTAGGCTGAAGTATGGCTTGGAATATATTCACATACAGCTGGACAATTCATTAAGTTTGCCACAAAGATTCTCCAAATCAATGACAGATGAAAACCAAATCTTCCTTTGTACATTTTGTTAATAGATCAAACAAGTTACACGGTCAAGTGAAATCAAGTGGCTTGTAGAAAGGCATACCTGAAATACTTATATACTAGAAGCAAGAGAAATCCATTCTCAAAATTCCAGTCCTAGATAATTTGGACCATGGTCTTACTGAGATCATCCATACACCTTGTTAAACAACAAAAGAGTTATCTAGAGCATAAATACAATAAACCTGAAATTTTTAGTCATCATCCATTGTAGAGGAAATTGTTAAGAAATTAAGTTGAAAACTTCAAATAAAATAGTAAGAATTTCTTACATGAAGGATATACACACCTTAATGCAGATAGCCACTAGTTTACAATGTATGACTAGATCTTATAAGAAAATTTAAGAACCTCCTTCTGTTTCTTTTTCTTGCACACCGATGAATCCCGTACAACCTTCAAATTTATTGTATCAAAAAATAAACATACTATGCATATGAAATTTTCCCTAATAACCACAATATAATATACAAATATGCTAATAGTTCCTCTTTCTCAGCGCGCATAAAGGGGTCTGCAAATTAGTACAAGTAGTAGATGTTTATACGTCATGATTTCTACAATTCTCTTTGATGCTAGTAATTGCCTCCCATACTTTGTAGGCCTAGATCTCGCAATCCTACCTTTGATGAACATTGTAGTAGATAGCGCAATCCAAAACCGGGCTAGATCTAAACCTATAGTTCTTCGTATGTTGATTTCCAACATAGGGACATACATATTACGCATCTGAAATTTTGGCTAATCTGTTAAACAGAAAAATAAGCCAAGGCCTCCTTTTTCTCAAATAGGTACAAGCTGTAGAGGCTAAAATTCCTCAAGATTTTTGCAATCTCACCGATGGTACAATCACCTCGCATATACTTCATATGCCCATATCTCTTCATCCTACTTTTGATGAACAAAGCTTTAGATCTAGCCCAATCCAAAAGGGACTAGATCTAAAATCACAAATCCTGAACTATAGATTCAATCGCAAAGCGGCAAAGGGGAGCGAAAAACACAGAATTCATAAATACATTTTTGCCCTCCCTTGAAACTCCACCAAACATTGATCCTCACTATAGATTCGTATTTCCAACAAAAATGCTAGAAGGGATAAAAATAAAATTGAAGATGTTGGAAAGGGGAAGTCAATCAGGAAACAAACCTTACATATGCGCAAATCTTCCTTGTATACACCATCGATGTCTCCCTTTCTCTGTTACACCCTATCTGGGGATGGAACTAACCCTGATGTGCATAAGTCTGCCTTGCAGCAGGCGCCGCCACCGCCCCCTCCCCATCGCGCATCCGCTCCAACTAAGGGTATAGGGTACGGTATATATAGCTAGCTAGAGGCACGCACTATGATGGGCTGAAAGTTCCTAGGTAAACATTTTTCGAACGTAAGTCCCTCCTTCGGTAACCCTATCCGAAGCCCAAGCCCAAGTTAGGCCCATAAGATGAATACCCGTTCTGGAGGCCTTTTAGGATCCCCCTCTCTACACACTAACACACTCCAAATACGCTCCATGCTCTATCTTGGAGTCCCGGAAGTGTAATAGACACCTCACATGCACTATCCGTTTCTTTTAAGGACTCATTGGATAGATAGGAAGATTCCTTTTTAGATACATAACGGAATAATAGGTATGTTTTACATTGCCCTAGATTTTTGTAGGCTCATGTAGTATTTTCCCTTAGGACTGTTGTACTCTTTCATTATTCTACCTTTTTTTCTCTCCAACATTATTTATTTTCACTTAGAATATTTTCTTATTCTTACATTTTTTTTCTTGCAATGTATATTTTCTATTCCATTGTCATTGCTACACAACAGTTGAATTGCTCAAGCTAGATATGCCATTTTTACCTCTAGCTAGTTTAGGAACAATATTTTTTTGTGCTAAAGCATGCCTCTTGCTTTCCACATATAAACATGATATGCTTGCTCTTATGCTTGGCTGGCAAATGTACAGCTTCCAAATTCTTGGGTAAGCATTCAGTTGGGATTCACTAAAGAAAATATATATAAGGTTAAGATATTATACTCTCCCTGATTTAAATACATGTCATTCAAGCCATCTAAACTTCTCTCAAAATACCTGTTATCCAAGATCTTCTAGGCATTTTTCTATTTTCTTCCTTAATTTCTTGCCCTTGCTAAAGAAATGTTATCTCTGTCACAAATAAATAAAACATCTCTCTCCAATGTAGTAGTGTAAATGCATGAAGGGTAATATTATCATTTGATACTATTTCTTGCCCTTGCTAAAGAATTGTTTATTTGTCAAACGAATGTCAGGATTATAATTCACGGTTTCAAATTAATTCAAACATGTTACTCAATACAAAAAAATCTCAACGCTAAAAACCAACCTGAGCATATAACTAGATCAAACAGGGATTCATGTTAGCTATGACTCCTATGAACATGTTTTCATTTGTGTGGTATAGCAAGGAACGCTCATAATTAAATTCTAGCACAGCACGAGCTCTACCATGCCATGCACTCGCTCCAGAATGAACTTGAGGGCAAGTTTCGCACCAACAAATAAAATGGAAAAAAATAAACGACAAGAAGACAACTTTATTTTTATAAGTTTTCTTCAATGGTAAGTTTTTCTAGATCATTTCCCAAAAAAACTTTTCTGCATTTTGTTAGGCACTGGCATGGGGAGTTCTATAGGATGGTCAACCCACATAAGCATGAATCCCGCTGGGGACACCAGCTAGCCAGAGCCGCACTCAGTTCACAACAGAAAGACAAAAAAAAGCAAAAGAGGGAACAACTAGAACGGGTCGTCAGAGGCGTCCCAAACCATGAGCCAAGACTAGCTGCTTTATTCAGGAACCTGCGGCTCAGGCAGATCGCGAGCCAAAATGTTTATAACAGAAACAGGGAGGGGATCCATCCACACAATCCAAACCATGAGCAGCTGAATTACATTAACGAGAAACGCGGATCACAGTAGCCGACGCAAACATTGTAGCCATAATGAATTTCGCTTCACCGAAGAGCACTCCTGGCGCCCGATCATACTCCTCCGTTTGCAGAGCTAAAGCAAAAGGAACAGCTAAAAGCAACAACTGCAAGGAAACGTTTAAAGGGTAAAAAGAGGGGGAGAAAAGATGTCAACGCCACAGACAAGTAATATACCATCAACATGAGCAGCAGAGCAAGGGTGCATCAAAACTAAACTGAAGTCAGGAACACCAGGTTGCAAACGGGATCAGGAACACAAGCAAATTATGTTGGCCAATACCATGCATTCGACAGATACACGCAAACTGCTCAAAGAATCTTCATTCTGTGCCAAAACCATCAAAGTCTGATAAGACAACCAAGTTTCACAGATGTCACAGGCTCATCCAGTACTTAGCACATAACTGAAACATAGTAAGAGAAAAAAACCATGCATAGGTACCATACATTTACTATCCTAAGACCCATCAAAGCTGCTAATCTGGATACTGTGCATATAATAGCCTTAAAACCCTTAAAAGTTGCTAAACGGAAGACAGTAGCCAATATTATTTCAAGCAAAGAAGTAGCCGATATCACTATGGACCCCTCTGTAAATCTGAAGATGCCCACCATGCTGCAAAATAAGGGACCTGAACACCTAATTCCGTTGAACTTTCAGAAAGTCCACCACATACTTCCTAGACCTCAAAGGTGCTCGACCAAGAACAGACCCATCACTTGTCTTGCTGATGCGGCACATGCCACCACCCATTGAGACACTCAGATCAGGATCTTCAGTTAGTTGCCCCACGGACACCAGGTTCATAGTGAGCCCTGGGACGTACCACACGTCAGGGAGAACGACTGTCTCTGTGTTCACAGACCCTCGGCCACACACTAGCATCCCCGCACCGTTTCCTGCCTGGACAACCTGGTTGCTCACAGGCACCAGGTTGGAGATGAGCGTCCGGTCACCTGTCATGTGGTTGGTAGCACCAGACGCCATGAACCAATCGGCCTCCCCAGCGATCCCTGAGCTGCTGTTGCCGCCAGTGCCACCACTGCTAATAGCAGCAAGAAGCATAGCCAAGTTAGGACTGCACGTACTGAAACCATCAAGAGGGTTGCAGACTACTAGATTCATTCAAGATTATTATAGTAGCAAAAGGTAGGAGTGAGTGTACTGAAGCAATTAGTCAAGAGCACTTGAGGCAAAGGTTATCTCAAGAGTAAAATAGCAATTTAAGAGTTAATGAACTGAAGCAACCAAGATTGCTGCATACTGATTAATTGAGTGGACGCCGATGGAACAAAACATCGTTGGTGTATCTGAAATTTTAGTATGTAAACGGAACACATGGAGGTCATGCAGTTGTTGTTGTACATAAGTGCCAGAACTCATCGAATTTTGCGATTCCGGATCTACAGATTACATGCCCTAACACACATTATGAAGATATAGAAATAGAGAACCTCAAGAAACCAACACGAATTGGCAATCCCATTCCCAGGTTCGGTTGCGAGGGAATCGAAGGGGATTAGAGGATGTCGGGAGAGATTAAATCCCCAACAAGTTAAAATCTCCCTCAATCCCCTTGCGGAGGAGGGGATTAACCGACTCGTCATACTACAGACAGATTCGTAAAAGGATGATCCGCTCGAACGGAAGCATAACCCTCAAACCCTAATCGCAATCAGGGGTGCAGACCCTCGCACACGGGAATCGCTCAAACTAGTTTTCTATGGCAGCGCACACGGGATTAGTGTACCTGGCCTCCGCCGGCGAGGTGGAAGACGCCATCAGGTACGGCTGGGCGGCGATGCGGCGGCAGAGGGCACCAGAGAAGGACAGCAAGCCAGGAAGCCGCCGGTTCACTGTTCACGCCTGCAAACTGGCCCCCGGCCCAATAGTTATGCAGCCCTCAGCGTTTTTTTTATTTTTACATTTTTCAAAAAAAAATTTACAGAAATATATTTTGGTTTTTTAAATTTACAGTTCTATACTCCTACCGCCCGGCTGTCGGGCGGTAGGCCCCCTACCGCCCTAGGGTAGGGCCTTGGTAGGGGCCTGCCGCCCCCTGTCGGGCGGCAGGCCCCCTACCGCCCTACCAGTTGGCGGCAGGGGGGCGGCAGGCTCCCTCCTCAAATATAAAACTCCGTCACTTTCCTCTGCGCCCTCATTTTGTGCCCACAAGATCCAGAGAGGGGAGAGGGAGAGAGGAGGGGTGAGGGAGGTAAAAAAAAACCGGCGAAGCCCTGCAGGATTTTGGATCCAAACCGCAGGTAACTAATATTTCTCAACTTTGTCATTCCAGTTTTTTTGCATGTATAATTTTATGATTAGTATTTTTTATTATTGTAATCACTTAGGGTTCGGATTAGTGGTTATAATTGAAGGCATAGTATATTTGTAGATATTAGATTAACTAAAATGAAGTCTTTGCATGGCCAGATATGTCGAGCAAAGTGGCATTTCAAGTTCATTACGGTGACTTCTATAGAATTACTCATGATTCCTATGGAGTAAATCTATCAGCATTGGAAAGAAGACAGTGCAGTCTAGACAAACCCCTAGAGAGGAGTTTTGAGTCCATACGGAAATGTCTTCACAAGATGTTCAATGTGAATTCAAAGACCCATTTGCTTACGGTTCATACCTTGACTTCCTGGGAAGCTAATGGGAATTTCTGGGAGTTGACGCATATAACTAGTACGGAAGAATGGCAACATTACATGCACGCAGCTCTTGAAAGTGGGTGGCCTCTCGCAATGGTAATTCACACCAGAAGACCGGTGATTTAGGTGAAGGGTCAACACACACAACATCTGACTGCAATGAAGAGA
Source organism: Panicum virgatum (assembly GCF_016808335.1). NCBI lineage: Eukaryota > Viridiplantae > Streptophyta > Magnoliopsida > Poales > Poaceae > Panicum > Panicum virgatum. The sequence continues at coordinate 41,293,683 of NC_053152.1, forward strand.
TGGAAGAGGATAAAGAAGAAGAGAACATGCAAGCAACAGAACAAGAACCACAACCACAACCACAACCACAAGGTTTAGCAGATGAAGGCGAGCGGATACCTGGAATTGTGGAGGACATGGAGAAAGAAGACCAGGATGCACAAATAATAGAGCAATGTGGGGACTCATCGGACGATGAGGACGATGAGCGCTTCCCAGTGTTAGGTGAATGGCGTAAAGAGGGTTTTGGTAATCCAGTGGTACAAGATATTAGATGTCCAGAGTTTGAATACAGAGTGAATGAGGTCATACAAGGGGCAAAGTATCGTACATTGAGGATGTGAAGGATGCTGTGAAACTCTGGGCTGTATCTCTGAGGAAGGAATTCAGAATACTGAAGTCTAGCAGCAAAGAATACGAGGTGAGGTGTGCAGATAGAGACTGTACATGGCGAGTGAATGCATATAAGGGAAAGTTCAAGACACACTGGGAATGTTCAATTGTTACACCACATACTTGTAGATTGACAGGTGTTGTGGGACATCATCGTAATATCACATCAACTTTCGTGGCTAAGAAGATGTATGAGGTGATTCTTGACAAAATGGATTATGAGCCTGCATTGATAATTAGGGACATTGAACAGAATTTCCAGTATGTGATCAGCTATGCAAAGGCTTGGCGGGCTAAACAAAAATTATTTGAGATGAGGTTTGGCACTTATGAAGCATCATATGACAACCTACCTCGTATGCTTGAAGCTATTGTGCACAGAAATCCTAGAAGTGCTTTTGATACATACAGTGTACCGAGCTTGTCAGGGGGGCCAAGCATTCTGCTGCGAGCTTTCTTCTGCATTGGAGCATGTGTGAGGGCATTCATTTACTGCCTTCCTGTTCTGTGTATTGACGGCACTTTCCTGATAGGGAAATATAAGGGAACAATATTGACGGCAATCGGAATTGATTGCAATAAGCAGATAGTTCCCATCGCCTTTGCCTTTGTTGAGAATGAGAACACAGAAAGCTGGTACTGGTTTCTTCAACGTCTGAAGATTCACGTTGTTGCTGGAAGGCCTAATGTTTGCCTTATCAGTGATAGACATGCAGGTCTACTTGCAGCTATAAGGCAGCTCCAAGAAGGTACTCAATCTTCACGTCCTATATGGCCAGATGTTGTCAATAGGTGGTGTGTGAGGCATATGGCTGCTAACTTTTATGAGCGGTTCAAGAATAAAGATCTGATGAATTTGTTCAAGCGATTGTGCACTCAGAATCAGCAGAGGAAGTTTGATGCTTTGTGGGGTATAATTGATGACATGAGCGCTGAATTGCTTAAGAGCCAGGCCTCATCATCCAGCAGGTGACGTTCTACAGATTCATTAGTTGGACATGCTAAGCCATTTTCACAGTGGATTGATGGTGCTCCTAAAGAGAAGTGGTCACTTCTGTATGACACAGATGGGAGACGTTATGGGATCGAGACGACCAACCATGCTGAATGTTACAATATGGTAATGCGTCGTGTTCGTGGATTTCCTCTTGTTGGCATTGTTGAGTTCATCATGTATGGATGTATAAGGTATTTTCGGGAGCGATACGCATCAACCGCTCCCTTACTTAATGATCCAGGAGTGCATTTTTGCAGAAAGGTCAATGAGTACATGGAGAAAAAAATTGAAAAGTCTCGATTTCACTCAGTCATATCGATGGGCACAAAGGAGCAAAGATTTGAGGTATTATGCAGGGACAGGACCGGACAGGGTGTCCGCAGACAAAGGGTAATTCAAGAAGTTTTGATAACCATTGACGGGAGGGTGTTCTGCCGATGTCAGAAGCCAAAGGTGCATCACTTACCATGCTCCCATGTCATCGCGGCTTGTTCTGTATCTGGGTTAGATGCTGCGTCCTATGTTTCTCAATATTTCACAAAAGAAGCCGCAGCACAGACTTGGTGCCATGAGATATACGGCATCGGTATTCTAGGCCCATTCACTCAAAAAAATCCCAATCCAATGCTCATCCCTGATGCAGCTACGAAGCGGGGCATAGGCCGACGGCAAACACGTCGGATCCGGAACGGAATGGACGAGTCGGAGGCTGGAAAGAGGAAAAAACGTTGCAACTTGTGTGGAGCGGATGGTCACACTTACAAGAAGTGCCCACAACTTTCAGTACCCACTGCTGCTGCCGAGGCTGGACCTTCCGGGAATCCCATGGATGGATCGGCTCCACCTACAAGAATTCGCCGCATCTAGTTGTGCACGTAACAGCTTGCAATGTATTTGTGTGTATGAAAGTAAGTATATTATGTATTTGTCTCGAATTTGGTTGTAACGAATGAAACCTTCAATGTAATATGTTATGTGGTTTAATGAAGGACAAGTTAGGTGCGAGTAGGAGATCACAGGTTGCTACTGCTCAGCATGGCGATCACGGGTTTCCCAAATGTCGCATTCTTTGCCCAAACATACGTGACAAAAGACGACAACCCAATAGCAGTGCCCTTCCACCATATCAAAAAGATGTGACAACACAGCTACCACACCAGCTCACCTTTAAAGCAGTCTCTCTGGTGAGGACGACGGACCTGTCATTCTACAGTGAAGGTCTGTGGCGTGTAGTGGGGAAGGCGAAATCTAGGCACGATCGACCGAGCGGCAGCAATGCAGTGCTGTGAGTCAGCATGCACAGAGATGCATCGAGTAGTCATTTCGAGAATCGAATCTAGCCTTTTCAGTGTTAGGTCATCTAGCCTATTCACTATGTTATCATGTAGGCTTTTTAGGTGCATTTACACTCCACACTCCGGGTATCAGACCATTGTGCGCCTATAAATACTCCGAAGTTTGTGAACTCCCAGCAGCACTCTAACACCAAAGCTCATTTTATACCCAATGTCTGGAGGTGGGTCTAGTGGTAAGAATTACTACGGTTTTGGGAAAGGAAAAGGGGGAAGAAAGGGAGACCCCATAATATGGGAGGGGCCTCTTGGACCTGGTTCCTTTCCGGAACCAGTGTTTGAGTTTCCGCCACAGCAAAAGAGTGAATTTACCAATGAAACTCCTCTTCGACAATACGATAACCGTAGAGAACCGTGGCCAAAATGCAGACATGGTGAGGACTGCTTAGTGCAGATGTGCACCGACGGGATGGATGGCGGTCGGCGTTTCTTTAAATGTCCACATGCATGGGTAATACTGGGTTGTTTTATTTCTTTTTCTTCAATGAGACACCTTACATGAAATTTGTTTTGCAGTCTTCCGATGCTCCAGAAAACTGTGGTTTTACTAGGTGGGTCGATCCGGCACCAATTGATTCTGTTCAGGAGTTCATCGAGTACCTCCAGATAAAGATCTTTGATTTGGAATGCAAGGTGAACCATTATGAGGAAGTGAGCGAGGGTAACAAAGACGGTGAAGTTGATGATACCAGCAATGCTGCCGGCTCACAGGAGGAACCATGCACTATTCCTTACTGCAACTGCCCTTGTCACAAGAAGAAGGGCCCTGCGCCTCCGGCACCATCGCCTGCACCACCTGCAATGGGTGGATACTGCGGAGAAGCCTCAACGCAGTTTGCTACATGGGGGTACGGCTACTAGGACTACCCTAGTGCTAGTGACATACTGCATCGTTGTGTTTGTTCTGTTTTTTTTAAATTACCTAAGGCATGTTAGGTTAGTCCGGAATCTGTTTACCGTAGTTTGCAACGGGTTCTGCCATGCCACTGCATGTGTGATGTGTGTTTCATTATCGTTGTATTATGATGTTTGTATCTCTGATGTTTATTTGTAATGAGATAGCTGTGGACCGCTTATTTATACACTTCAACGTTCGCCTTTTATCACTCTCGTATTTTCCATTACATACAATAGATGGTATGTTTATACTTCGATGCTCCATTACGACTAAGTACGATTCAAACTCGACATTATGTACATGTCCAGTGAATGCAAAGTTAGGTACGAGACATACATACAAGCATAATACAACATTAACAATATTAAATGCGAATACATCTTAAACCGATGAACATCATATGTTATGGATCATGACATGAAATCATCTAGGTCGTCATCCCAGTTGACAGAAGGTGGTGCTGCAGGTGGTGTAGTATGGCTCGACGAACCTCTTGCCTTTCCCTTTCTCTCTTTTCTGGATTTACGTTCATGTAATGGGGGAGGAACATCATGTGTTGAAGGCCATGGTTTGGGGGGCATGAAGTCATCCATGTCGTCATCCCAGTTAACACAAATTTGTGCTGCAGGTGCTGCAACATGACTTGATGAACCTCTTGTCTTTCCCTTTGTCTCTTTTCTGATTCTAGGTTCATGTAAAGGGGGAGGAACATCATGTGTTGGAGGCCATGGTTTCGGGGGCATGAAGTCATCCATGTCGTCATTCCAGTTAACACAAGTTGGTGGTTGAGGTGCTGCATCATGACTCGACGAACCTCCGGGCATCTGTTCTTGCGCAGGCCATGTACTATCACCCGAAGATCTTATCCACCTCCTTCGTCTAGTTTGCGGCATAAGTCCACCAAAGATACATACCAATTTACGGAAATTTGGTATCGATTTGTAAATCAACTCCGTGTCCTCGGGGTAATCCTAGCATATAATTACACAATACTTTTACTATTTTGTAAATATGGATTACAAATAACGGACGTGATTAGAACTAAATAAGAGTTATCTTAATGTGCATCTCATACACTTCTGGCCGCATCCATATCTTACAATTAGTTTGTAAGAATCCAATAACATAAGGATGATTCGCTAGTTCACATAACCTCATGTATATCTTCCGACGTTCTAGCAGGTGTTCCTTTAAATCTTGCATTGTAATACCTCGAAACAATGTTAAATCTTTAAACTCAACTAATTTGGACAACACCATCTCTATCGTACCATCCGCTAATGGATCCAACTTCTTACTGATTACAAGATGTGTCATGATGTCAAGAAATATACTAGATTTTTCTTCGGTCCATGAAAATCCAATAGAATTGGAGGCAGCCATTGTCTTATGCTGCAATAATAATAAGGTTCTGTCATTCTAAGTTTACTATTCTATATTTCACTATCCAAAAACTAAATCTATTCTAATTCATAATTATTTTAGAAACAAGTCTATAATAGGTCAAAAAGATTACTTACCTGCGGTTCGGATCCAAAATCAGGCAGGGCTTCGCCGGTGGAAATACCTCTCGGACCCCTCCTCTCTTCCTCTGCCCTCTCTGGATCTCGTGGGCAGGAAATGACGGCGCCAGAGAAGGGGTGGACCTTTTATATACTTGGAGGGGGCTGCCGCCCGACAAAGGGGCGGCAGGCCCCTACCAAGACTTGATTCGCAAATAAATTTTATTTTTGTTTACAAACAGGTCCCTACCGCCCGGCCGGGGGGGCGGCAGGGGGCCTGCCGCCCCTCTACCGGGCGGTAGGGGTATAGAACTGTAAATTTTAAAAACCAAAATATATTTCTGTAAATTTTTTTTTGAAAAATATAAAAATAAAAAAGACGCCAGCCCTCACGCGCCGGCCCAATAGTTATGGCGAGTCAACAAGAAAAGTTGGATGAATATTTTCAAAGAAATGTCAAGTAACTAATTCTTGTGAAAAATAATAAAATGGCTGCTATTCCGCGCGCGCGCCAGAAGCCCAACTAGTGTGCGGTCTCCAACAGCAGATCTCATTCTTTTTTCGAAAAGTATTTTCTTCCCAAATTTTTTCTTTGGAAAGTCATAACTTGCAAACATAATTTTTACACATAATTTTTTGCACATGCTTTCTGAAAGAAAGATTCTCATCATAGCCCATCTCGTTTGCAAGGGCGTAACGCCGATGCTCCGCCGTAACCTACATCTCCCCTAGCCCTATCACAGCCAGGAGCCGTTGCAGTTCTGTTCGCCGAGCACGGCGAGCGCGCCAAGGCCCTGACGCAGCCTCGACCGAAGGCGAGTGCCCTCGCATGCGCGAACCATACCTCAATCAATCAATCAATCAGCCTCCGCACCATCCACCGCCGCCTCCTCCACCCCACCCGCTCGCCCGCCACTGCGCGGCTCGCGCCTCCCACTCCTGCTCCTATCCCAATCCCCATCCCCGGCCACTCCCTTACCCATTCCTTCCCATTCTTTCCGCATCTCGTCGGTGCACGGGGGAAGGCGACGGAGCCGTCCTCGGGGTCCTCCTCGCCGTCGTCAAAGTAGACGCCCGCCGCGCAACGCCTCATGCTCTGCGTCCTCAAACACGCGGAGGGTCCCCGCTCCGGAAAAGAGCGCCGCGGCCTCCCTCCTCGCGGCCGTGGGAGGCGTGCATGGCGTGGAGACGTGGTGCCGGTGAAGGCGCCGCAGCTATTCCAGGGCCTATCGCCGGAGTCGTGGCCGTCGTGGAGGTGGCAAGGGTAGCCGCTCTAGACCGGCTACTGGGCTGTGGCGGCGATGCCGTCTCCACCGTAGAAGCTGCATCAAGACCACGACTTGGAGTCCAAACTCGGCAACGGCGAGAGCAGCGGGACCAGCACGCTGGCCCACGAATCCAAGGTTTTTTCATTGAATTTCTTCTTCTTTTACTTATTTGTTTTGATTATTGTTCTGATTTGATCTCTTGTTCTTTCTTTTGTTGTCCGTAGTTTGTTTTGGTAACTCGCCAGGGTTTATCCAATTGCATAATCCATCGAGGACAGTGAACGTGGCTAGCGGCGGCGCTCGATTTCGGTCCAGGTTTGTCGGCTCCTAATCTTTTCTCCATTTGATCCATCGCTCGATTTGAGTCTTTATAAATATAAAATTCTTGTTAGGATTTAATTTTTTAAAACCCTTGCCTGTGGTACGTGAATCTCCACTAGTGATATACATATACATAGATTAGCTAGACATATAAAAAGGTGAGGGTTGGGCCAACTAGCTTCATGAATTTTTTTTTGGGCCAGCTTGAGAAAAACATTGCGTCGATAATAAGTATAGATTAACTAGAGTCATTAAAAAGGTTAGCGAGACAACAATCTAGTTTTAGCTGGTAAAAAGCCGACTGATTTCGACTATTTTAATAGTGTTATGTGAGAGAGAATAAGCTGGAATACAAGTCATCATTTTCAAAATAAATGTTGAGCCAGCAATATCTAATGATTGGTTAGTCACCAAGAAAAACTTGGATGAACGTCTTCTAAAAAAGTTGAGCCATGTGAATAACAACCTTTGCAGTTGCTGTAGGTCGCCGGCCTGGTCACGCCATATCTTTTATAATATAACCTTTTCCTTTTTTTTTTGTTTCGTTGGGTATCTGCCTCTTGATACCCTGGGCATGTCTGTAATCTGAACTTCTTTGCTGCTTCTCCTCTTGATAAAACACGCGTCCAGGCGTGTTCTCTAAAATGTGAATAACAGCCATGCAACTACACAAGATGAATTCAAATCAACAATTGAGAGGCTTTTACATCGTATCTTTAAAAGACCTAGGGGGGGTTTCTGCCCCCACATTGCGCCACGTAGGCTGAAATATCTCGGCCGTCGGATCGCGCGTGAATGGCTCCAACATATGGGTCCCACATATGGGCCCCACCGTGGGCCCCACTGTGGACCCACGTGACCCACAAGTGGGCCCCACTATGGACTCATGGGACCCACAAGTGGGTTAAGGGCCCCACCGTGGGCCCCGTAGGACCCAACAATGTGGGTCCCACAAGTGGGCCCCACTGTGGACCCACGTGACCCACAAGTGGGCCCCACTGTAGACTCACGGGATCCACAAGTGGGTTATGGGTCCCACCGTTGTCACAGAACAGTCCAAATAATACCAATCAAGTGCAATAATTAACACTTAAACTCAAACCAGAATTACTGCACTCAACAAGTACACTCAGTCCGCCTGCTGTAACCAGGATCGATTACACAGGAACTCTCGCCAAAAGACGAGCACAGATGATTACCGGCAACAAAAGCGTTCAAAGCCATTTACAACCCGAGTTAAACAGAAACACCAACTTAGACTACAACAAGCGTTTACAAGCCAGCTTTACAATTCAAACCTCAGAGTTCAAACGCAGCGGAAAGTAATTTAGAGTTTAAAACAAGCTTCAAAATACCGTACGATAACCAACGTCGCAGACAAAGACGAGCTTCACACCTTGCCCACTGATGTGAGGCTCACCTGCCCGAACTTCACAGAGAAGACGGGACCCACTCGACCGACCATCCCGGAGGAAGTGGTTGACCGATCCATGAGGCGCAGATCTCCTCGGAGTCCTCCGGAACGCATCCTGCTAAAATATATAGCAACAACAAGCCTGAGTATTCTAATACTCAGCAAGACTTACCCGTCCATGGGTATACTTAGCCCATTAACTAGACATGAAAGGCTTTTTGGCTCTGGAGTTATTTTGCTGAAAAGCAGCTAATATTGAATCCTTACTTTCAATATTTTAGCGCCAATTGAGTTGACCGCTATAACTTAGGTTTGCCTAGTACTCTAGAGCATACATGGTTGATCATATTAATCTTTAGAAACATACAACTCCATTTTTCCATTCCAGTCTCATTCCACTTCTTTACTACGATGTGATGAAGTGACCAAGGTTCTCATAACCGCAAGTCACGGCGAATCGATCCGATTTAACCTTGCAAGGTGGACCTAACACACACGTCACATATGGGCCCCGTCGGACCCTACGTGGCAACCCTTCACATATGCACACCGAATAGGCGAACTGCCCTGCGACCCGGGACTGCTAGCCCCACCGATACCAACGAAGGGTCAGTCATGAGTTTGTATACTAGCTCCACTGGTGAAGACAGTATCAAGTCTGCCTACCGGTGCACATATGGTACTGAGCTTACCGGTTTCGACTACCTCCTACTCCCGGCATGCGGTTAGTACTGTTCAAACTCGGTCAGCACGGCCAACAACAGTACAGTCTTTAATCGACACAGGCGGAGGCTTACTTTCCATTCATTCCACATCCATAACCAATCCATCTCCGCCCGATCTCCTTTTTTCCTTTATTCTTCTCAAGGATTCATTCTCCAGAAACTTTTTCATAAGTAACAAGACCCATATCTCGCGAGTGACCGGAATCACTCGTCTTCTACTGAATCCTAATTAAGCATTGCTATACTAACGACCTGTATACTAGTAGAGTGACTGAGGTAACCTAGGGATCATGCATCTAAGGTTCCAATCAACTCCTAGAAACTTAAATGCACAATAAATATATAACAAATATTGAATACTGAAATTAAGGGTTATGCACCGGGGCTTGCCTTGAAGGTCAGCGGGGTTAGTGACTTCTTCGGGAGCTTGATCAACAACTTCTCCTGGCTGCGGTTCTCCTGCGGAAGGCCCCTGGACCGGCTCGGCAATCAGCTCGCAGGTGACTTCAGTTCCAGCATCTATACGAACAAGAATATGCCATGCATGAGACTCATGAAATGATGCAATGAAATGCAACACCCGCAACTGGAAGCATAGGCATGACCGATAAACAGCACTCTCAAAACTACGATCCAAATGCATGGTGTAGTGCTGAGATGGGGTTTTAGTTGTAAATTTCTTTTAGCCTGAAGTGTCTCCCTCAAAGAAGACTGGAGTTGCCCTTGCTCAAATCAAGCTCAACTCTGAGGTAGATAAATAAATGTTCTAAACCTCAGCGGCGATAAAACAAACCTAAGCAGAACCACCTAACAAAAGTAACAAAACTCTCCATTTCATGGTTCTATCAGATAGAGCATGAAATTACGAAGCTAATGCAACTAGTTTTGCCTTTTTAGGATTTTTCTAGGAATTTCAATGAATATTGGAAGATTTCAGCCAAATAAACAAAAAAAGAAAATATTAAGGGGGGGCTGACAGTCGGGTCCCACATGTAAGTGGGAGCCCAGCTCCCAGTTCCACCCCCGCCTCCCCTGTTTTTGCCTGCTCGGTCCGCCGTGGCCGTGGCCGGCGCGCGGCCAGGCAGGCTCGCGGCGGCACGGCCCGGCTGGAGCACGGCAGGGGCGGCCGGGGAGCAGGGCGCGCGCATGGAGGCGGCGCAGAGGCAGGGGCATGCGCGCGGCACTGCGCGAGCCCGCGCCAGGGCGTCCCGCGGCACCACAGGCGGCGGCGCGCAAGAGCAGGCGGCGGCGCTTGGCGTTCCAGCCGGCACGGCACAGGGCGGTGGAGGAGCAGGGCACGACCGCGACTAGGGTGGCCGGGCGGCGGTGGGGCGCACATCAGCGCTGCAAGGCCCCGCGCAGGGGCACTCCGCGACGCGCAAGCGACGAAGGCCGAGCGACCACGGCGGCGCGGCGGCACCCCGACGCCTGCGGTGGGGGATTCAAGGGGGAAAGCGGTTTGGGAGGAGGAGGAGAGCGCGAGGAAGCTCACCATGCTCTCGATTCGTGAGGAGGTGGACCGGAGAGGGAGCTCGGTGTGTGAGGGCGGAGCTCCGACGAAGCTCTAATGGCGGCCAGCGGTCGGGAAGGCCGATTCGGCAGGGGAGCGGCGAAATCGGGCTCGGGGAGGGGTGGTGGAGGTGGAGGGCAAGTGGATTGGGGTTCGGGAGGGTCGGGACGCGAGGAACGGCGGCAGGGCGATGAACGACGGCCGGCAGACGCCGGCAACGACTCTGAGCTCGAGCTCGGCTCGGCGTGAGCGCGTGGAAGGAAAGGGGAGGAAAAACGGACATGGCTCTGGGGAAAGGGATAAGGACGCGTCTGCACGTCTGCGTGGAGAGAGAGGATCGACGCCGGCCGACGCGTGGCGACGCCGACGTCGAGATCGGCGGTGAACTGGCAAAAACAGGGAAGCCACAGTGATCTCGTTTGACTAAAAATGACTCGCGTTTGACCATCCAAAACTTGAAATTTCATATAGGCACTTGAAATTCGACCAAAATAGAAGTTGTAGAGGACAAGATGATCTACAACTTTGTTTTTGGGCACAAGTTGATGCGAAGCTCGGATCATGGAGAAAAACGCGCTCGAACTCGGCTAAACTGACGTTTACCGCGCGAACACGATTAACGCTAACGATTGTGATTAACCTTAAACAGCGATTAAGAGCGGTATTAACGTCAAAACTAACACCGGGGTGTTACAGCCTTCCCCCCCTTAAAGGAATCTCGTCCCGAGATTCACGCATGAGAGAACGTAAAAGGCGAGGAGGTTCGAAGATGTAGTACCTGGATGAGCGCTTAAAAAGTCCGGATATTTGGATCTCAGAAATTCTTCTTTCTCCCAAGTAGCTTCTTCTTCGGAGTGATTACACCATTGAACTTTGTAGAATCGATTAGTTGTGCGACGAGTAATCCGATCCTTGCGATCAATAATCTTGATAGGATGCTCAGGATAAGTGAGATCAGACTCTAATTGAATGGTGTCACTGTCAATAACTTCATTTGGAATTCTCAGACATTTCTTTAATTGGGACACATGGAAGATGTTGTGAATTGCCGAAAATTTGGCAGGAAGGTTCAACCGGTAAGCTACTGGACCACATCTTTCTACAATTGGGTATGGGCCAATGTAGCGGGGAGCTAACTTCCCTTTTACTCCAAATCTTTGTAGGCCTTTCCAAGGTGATACTTTTAAGTATACATGGTCACCGACTTCAAAGACGAGTGGATCTCTCCTTCTGTCAGCGTAACTCTTCTGCCGAGACTGCGTAATTTTCAAATTTTCTTGAATAAGACGGACTTGTTCTTTAGCTTCTTGAACCATATCAGGTCCAAAGATAGTTCTTTCCCCTGCTTCAGACCAATTCAGAGGAGTACGGCATCGACGACCGTATAAAGCTTCGAATGGTGCCATTTTTATGCTTTCTTGATAGCTATTGTTATAAGAAAATTCCGCCAATGGTAAACATTGATCCCATTTCTGAGGATAGGCTAGGACACATGCGCGGAGCATATCTTCTAAAATCTAATTGATTCTCTCTGTTTGGCCATCTGTTTCAGGGTGATAGGCTGAGCTGTGGATCAATCGAGTTCCCAAACAAGTATGCAATTGTTCCCAAAAGCGAGCAAAAAACTGGGTCCCTTGATCTGATATGATAGTCTTTGGCACACCATGTAAACATAGGATGCGATCCATATACAACTCGGCATATTGTTTGGTCAAGTATTTTGTCTTAACTAGGAGAAAATGTGCTGATTTGGTAAGGCGGTCTACAATGACCCAGATCGAATCATAACCCTTTTGAGTTCTGGGTAAACCGACAATAAAATCTATGCTGATGTCCTCCCATTTCCATTCAGGAATACTCAAAGGTTGCAACATTCTAGCTGGCTTGAGATGACTAGCTTTGACCCTACGACAGATGTCACATTCTGAAACATACTTGGCAATCTCTCTTTTCATCCGAGTCCACCAAAACTGTTGTTTCAAGTCTTGATACATTTTGTTGCTACCAGGATGAATTGATAGTCGAGAGGTATGAGCTTCATCAAGAATTTGCTTTCTGAGCGCAAAATCCTTAGGCACCACTAATCGGTTCTTAAACCATAACACATTCTCACTATCTTGGTGGAAACAACTTACTTTCGAATCTCCTTCTGATAATCTCCTCTGAATTTCTTTTATTCCTTTATCTTTCTTTTGTGCTGTGATGATTAGATCACGAAGAGTAGGAGTGAGTTCTAGATGGGCCAGCGTGCCATGTGGTACAATGCTCAAGTTCAACTTTTCCATTTCAAAGCAAAGAGACTCGCTTAATGGTATAGCTGAGAAGCAATGACAGTGAGCTTTGCGACTTAGTGCATCTACAACTACATTCGCTTTACCAAGATGATAATGCACTTCAAGTTCATAATCCTTGATCAGTTCCAACCATCGCCTTTGGCGCATGTTCAAATCAGGTTGAGTAAAAAGATACTTAAGACTCTTGTGGTCAGTGTAGATGCGACAAGGACTACCCAAGAGATAATGCCGCCATATCTTCAGAGCATGAACTACAGCAGCTAATTCCAAATCATGAGTTGGGTAGTTTTCCTCGTGGCATTTGAGTGACCTAGACGCATATGCAATCACTCGGTTCTCCTGCATCAAGACACAACCAATACCAGTACCAGATGCATCACAGTATATGTCAAATGGTTTTGATGTATCGGGTTGAGCCAGGATAGGTGCAGAAGTTAAAAGCTTTTTCAGAGTATGGAAAGCCTCTTCACATTTGTCATTCCAATGAAACTTGACACCTTTCTTGAGTAGCTCGGTCATAGGTTTAGCAATTTTTGAAAACTCTAGTATGAATCGACGATAATACCCAGCTAGTCCTAGAAAGCTGCGGATTTCCTTAACTAATATCAGAGCCTCCCAATCCAACACATCTTGAACTTTTCCTGGATCAACTGACATAGCCAAAGAAAGGAACTTCTTTAAGCCAAAATTCACATTTGCTGAATTTTGCATACAGCTGGTGCTCTCGTAGACGTTGAAGAACAATATGAAGGTGCTTGGCGTGCTCTTCTTCATTCTTGGAGTATATCAGGATGTCATCAATGAATACCACAATAAACTTGTCCAACTCAGGCATGAAGACCGAATTCATAAGGTACATGAAATAAGCTGGAGCATTAGTCAATCCAAAAGACATGACTAGGTACTCAAATAAAGCATAGCGAGTGGAGAAAGCAGTCTTTGGAATGTCCTGAGGTCTAATCTTTATTTGATGATAACCGGATCGAAGATCTATCTTAGAAAATACCTTAGCTCCGGCTAACTGATCAAAGAGAAGGTCAATGCGAGGTAATGGGTATTTATTCTTGATGGTAATCACATTTAGAGGTCGGTAATCAACACATAACCTCAAATTTTGGTCTTTCTTTTTCACAAATAAAGCTGGGCATCCCCACGGTGATGAACTTGGATGAATGAAACCCTTATTCAGTAAGTCCTGCAATTGTACCTTCAATTCTGCCAATTCATTCGGTGGCATCCGATATGGCCTTCTAGAGATAGGTGCGGTACCCGGTTGGAGTTCAATAACAAACTCAACGTCCCGATCAGGTGGCAGTCCAGGTAAATCCTCTGGAAAGACATCTAAATAATCACACACTACAGGTATCTCCTCTAAGCTTTTACCCTCCAATTTATTTATGGTTGTATTGTGTGCCTTGTACTTGGTCAAAAGTAACACCGTAGAACCATGTGCACGTGAATTGATATGAACAGCATGCGCCTGAGTATCCAACACCACTCCATGCGCCTTCATCCAATTCATACCCAATATGATATCAATCCCTTGATGTGGGAGAATGATAAAATTGGTCGGAAAGATTCTCCCAGCCAAGTTGATTGGTACCTTTCTTGCCATTTGGTTTGTGATTATTTGACCACTTGGGGATTGAATTTTATATGAAGTGTTCATGCACTCAATTTTCAATCCGTGCCTATCTGCACAAGCCTTACTAAGAAATGTATGCGAAGCACCAGAGTCGAATAGAACCCTAATTGGATGATCATTGAGGGAAAATATATCCGCCATCACGTTCTCCCCTTCTGGCACGTCCTCACAAGTGGTGTAACTCACACAACCATCCTTAATATACGGCGCCTTCTTTTTCTTATTTGTTTTGCTAGAGCCTTTTCTCGGCTTGGGTGGAGTGTAACATATATTCTCCGAGTGATGGCAACCCTCGGCTAGGTGATGCTTGCACGGGTCAGGGTGGGAGCGAAAAACATGCTGCAATACGGGTTTCTTCTGCTCCAACTGTTGAGGAGCCACAAGTTCAGGCATCCCCTGTTGTAGTTGATATTGAGTTTGGGAAAAGCTAGTGGACACCAGGTGTAGGCGTTGCACAGCATTCCCAGAAGACCCAATAGGTGATTTCTTCCTCTTTTTTGCCTTCTCATGCTTCAACATCGCATCTTCTTGGAGGATAGCTTTACTGACCAAGTCACTATAGCTAGTAAATGTTCTCGCTGCTAAACGCATGAGTAACTCAGTATTTAACCCTTTCTGGAAACAATCTTGCTTCTTTTCATCGGTATCTACGTGATGTGCAGCATATTGTGCAAGATGATTAAAAATGTTGGCATATTCCATCACTGATTTGTTCTCTTGTTTCAGATTTAGAAACTCCTCCACTTTCACTTTTATGAAACCTTCTGGAATATAATGTGCCCTAAAAATCTCTCTAAATTCTGACCAGAGAATCTATCTCTCTGTTGGTTGCATAGCTAAATGATTGGCCCACCATATCTTTGCCGGGCCTCTCAGCTATTGCGCGGCAAAGGCAGCCTTGTCCACTTCTGTGCAATTCAGAATGCCAAACTTGTCCTCCATGGTGCGAATCCAAGCATCTGGCTCAAGGGCATCATCGGCCTTGTGGAACAGAGGTGGTTGGGTGGCAAGAAAACCGACGTAGTCAGTTTCTGCTGGTGGTGCTTGTCGACCTCTGCCAGCATTGCTTTGCACCAGTTGCCTCAACAATTCAGTCTGCTCATTGCGGTCGGCGATAAGAGCCGCAATAGCCTGAGTCAAGGAGGGAGACAGTGGTGGCTGTGCTCCTTGACCCTCATTTCCACGGTTAGCAGTGTTGTTATTGCCCATCTGCAAAAGCACCATCCCTTGGTTAGCCATTCCGCTATCGGGACTAATCCATGCAAGTAAAGAATGTGCATAATTAATATGAACACACAGCATGAATCGTTCCCATCGCGATATGGTTCAGCAAGAGAACAAAATGGTTTGCTTCAGTTGAAACCGCATCTAATCGGATAGAACAGCAGGTTGGTAACTCGGCTAGCTATAACGTTGCAGTCTTAAGGTTGCACAACTATTTACTACGAAGCGACCAACCAACTCGAATATGCAAGATGCATGCACGGTCTATCGTTCTCATCCAAACAATTACCAGATATGGTATACAAAGACGATCAGTAGCACAATTACGCACTCTCCCTATATATACTAATCGTTCCTACGATCAAGGATTCATAACGTGCTTACGTAGTTAGTGTTCCTGCAGACAAACCAAGACAACAAGAGAGAGATATAAATTTCCATTTCTGGACCCTTCGTGCCAGCACACACGAACGGCCCCCATGTGTCCTACGCCACACGGGTAACGCATATGCAGTTTCCCACATATTCACACATACATTACCATCCACTATAGAGATGGCACCCAAACGTTCGACGCTGAATGGGTAGCGCTGCATACATTACCGAAGCAACGTATTCACTTCCCGTACAAATCGCCTTACGGGACACCCAAGGGTAAACGTGTCCCAAGGTACACGGTTATGACCAACTGCATAACGAGTCTTCACCTCGTAACATTGACTTACGAGATGGCCGTGATCACAATCACACGATAAGAAATCTGCACTCCATATCAGGCGGCAGATAGCGACAGGCTCGTTTGAATTGAGCCTTATCACCTCCTCGTATGCTCAACATACGGGACCCGCGCACGTATGAAACACGTGGGCTATTCTAAGGACTATCAGGATACTCACCTTGCTTACCTCAGCGTAGGTGCGTCGTTACAGAATAGTAGTTGTGCATAAAAGTAAGGTTTAACGAGAAGTAAATGCTGGAAGTGCTGGAATAAAATAGATACTTAGATGCCACCTAACTTATAGAACATAATTAGGGCATACGAACTATCTACTCTATTCCTTAGCGCATCAAGTGTCAGCTTTTCGAAAACTCGATTTTTTTTTGCGAAACAAGGTTTACTTAACGTAATTAAGTACGCCAGTAATCACCCCCAGTGCAATTAGCTCTGATGCCAGCTATCATAGAACAGTCCAAATAATACCAATCAAGTGCAATAATTAACTCTTAAACCAGAATTACTGCACTCAACCAGTACACTCAGACCGCCTGCTGTAACCAGGATCGATTACATAGGAACTCTCGCCAAAAGACGAGCACAGATGATTACCGGCAACAAAAGCGTTCAAAGCCATTTACAACCCGAGTTAAACAGAAACACCAACTTAGACTACAACAAGCGTTTACAAGCCAGTTTTACAATTCAAACCTCAGAGTTCAAACACAGCGGCAAGTAATTTAGAGTTTAAAACAAGCTTCAAAATACCGTACGATAACCAACGTCGCAGACAAAGACGAGCTTCACACCTTGCCCACTGATGTGAGGCTCACCTACCCGAACTTCACGGAGAAGACGGGACCCACTCGACCGACCATCCCGGAGGAAGTGGTTGACCGATCCACGAGGCGCAGATCTCCTCGGAGTCCTCCGGAACGCATCCTAGTATAGCAACAACAAGCCTGAGTATTCTAATACTCAGCAAGACTTACCCGTCCATGGGTATACTTAGCCCATTAACTAGACATGAAAGGCTTTTTGGCTCTGGAGTTATTTTGCTGAAAAGCAGCTAATATTGAATCCTTACTTTCAATATTTTAGCGCCAATTGAGTTGACCGCTATAACTTAGGTTTGCCTAGTACTCTAGAGCATACATGGTTGATCATATTAATCTTTAGAAACATACAACTCCATTTTTCCATTCCAGTCTCATTCCACTTCTTTACTACGATGTGATGAAGTGACCAAGGTTCTCATAACCGCAAGTCACGGCGAATCGATCCGATTTAACCTTGCAAGGTGGACCTAACACACATGTCACATATGGGCCCCGTCGGACCCTACGTGGCAACCCTTCACATATGCACACCGAATAGGCGAACTGCCCTGCGACCCGGGACTGCTAGCCCCACCGATACCAACGAAGGGTCAGTCATGAGTTTGTATACTAGCTCCACTGGTGAAGACAGTATCAAGTCCGCCTACCGGTGCACATATGGTACTGAGCTTACCGGTTTCGACTACCTCCTACTCCCGGCATGCGGTTAGTACTGTTCAAACTCGGTCAGCACGGCCAACAACGGTACGGTCCTTAATCGACACAGGCGGAGGCTTACTTTCCATCCATTCCACATCCATAACCATTCCATATCCGCCCGATCTCCATTTTTCCTTTATTCTTCTCAAGGATTCATTCTCCAGAAACTTTTTCATAAGTAACAAGACCTATATCTCGCGAGTGACAGGAATCACTCGTCTTCTACCGAATCCTAATTAAGCATTGCAGTACTAACGACCTGTATACTAGTAGAGTGACTGAGGAAACCAAGGGATCATGCATCTAAGGTTCCAATCAACTCCTAGAAACTTAAATGCACAATAAATATATAACAAATATTGAATACTGAAATTAAGGGTTATGTACCGGGGCTTGCCTTGAAGGTCAGCGGGGTTAGTGACTTCTTCGGGAGCTTGATCAACAACTTCTCCTGGCTGCGGTTCTCCTGCAGAAGGCTCCTGGACCGGCTCGGCACTCAGCTCGCAGGCGACTTCGGTTCCAGCGTCTATACGAATAAGAATATGCCATGCATGAGACTCATGAAATGATGCAATGAAATGCAACACCCGCAACTGGAAGCATAGGCATGACCGATAAACAGCACTCTCAAAACTACGATCCAAAAGCATGGTGTAGTGCTGAGATGGGGTTTCAGTTGTTAATTTCTTTTAGCCTGAAGTGTCTCCCTCAAAGAAGACTGGAGTTGCCCTTGCTCAAATCAAGCTCAACTCTGAGGTAGATAAATAAATGTTCTAAACCTCAGCGGTGATTAAACAAACCTAAGCAGAACCACCTAACAAAATTAACAAAACTCTCCATTTCATGGTTCTATCAGATAGAGCATGAAATTACGAATCTAATGCAACTAGTTTTGCCTTTTTAGGATTTTTCTAGGAATTTCTATGAATATTGGAAGATTTCAGCCAAATAAACAAAAAAGAAAATATTAAGGGGGGGGCCTGACAGCCAGGTCCCACATGTAAGTGGGAGCCCAGCTCCCAGTTCCACCCCACCTCCCCTGTTTTTGCCTGCTCGGTCCGCTGTGGCCGTGGCCGGCGCACGGCCAGGCAGGCTCGCGGCGGCACGGCCTGGCTAGAGCGCGGCAGGGGCGGCCGGGGAGCAGGGCGCACGCATGGAGGCGGCGCATTGGCAGGGGAGTGCGCGCGGCGCTGCGCGAGCCCGCGCCAGGGCGGCCCGCGGCACCACAGGCGGCGGCGCGCAAGAGCAGGCGGCGGCGCTTGGCGTTCCAGCCGGCACGGCGCAGGGCGGTGGAGGAGCAGGGCGCGACCGCGACTAGGGTGGCCGGGCGGCGGCGGGGCGCACAGCAGCGCTGCAAGGCCCCGCGCAGGGGCACTCCGCGACGCGCAGGCGACGGATGCCGAGCGACCACGGCGGCGCGGCGGCACCCCGACGCCGGTGGTGGGGGATTCAAGGGGGAAAGCGGTCTGGGAGGAGGAGGAGAGCGCGAGGAAGCTCACCATGCTCTCGATTTGTGAGGAGGTGGACCGGAGAGGGAGCTCGGCGTGTGAGGGCGGAGCTCCGACGAAGCTCTAATGGCGGCCGGCGGTCGGGAAGGCCGATTCGGCGGGGGAGCGGCGAAATCGGGCTCGGGGAGGGGTGGTGGAGGTGGAGGGCAAGGTGGATTGGGGTTCGGGAGGGTCGGGACGCGAGGAACGGCGGCAGGGCGATGAACGACGGCCGGCGGACGCCGGCGACGACATTGAGCTCGAGCTCGGCTCGGCGTGAGCGCGTGGAAGGAAAGGGGAGGAAAAACGGACACGGCTCCGGGGAAAGGGATAAGGACGCGTCTGCATGTCTGCGCGGAGAGCGAGGATCGACGCCGGCCGACGCGTGGCGACGCCGACATCGAGATCGGTGGTGAACTGGCGAAAACAGGGACATCCTGCGGCGTATATTTGCTATCTTGGAGATCCCTGACCTTGTGCGTGCAGGATCAGTCTGCTCGTCATGGCGTGCCGCCTACACCAGTCTGTGCAGCGCTGGAAGTTGCAGGTTGCGGCAGACACCGTGCCTTCTGTACACCTCTGAATCCACCGATGCGAGGGAAGCGGGTCTCTACAGCATCGCGGAGAAGAAGGCCTACACATTGACTCTCCCAGACCCACCTATCCGTAGTAGGTATATCATTGGCTCCTCATATGGATGGATCATCACGGCTGGTGAGAGGTCCGAGCTTCACCTTGTAAATCCCATAACCAGCGAGCAGATTTCCTTACCATCAGTCACGACTATCGAGCAAGTGAAGCCGGTCTTCGATGACGAAGGCGCTGTGTGCAGCTATGAGAATTGGTGTTACACTGGAGAAGATGTCATTTCAGACACGCCTTCAGTATTTCCTCTCAGCAAGCTGAGGGATTACCTGTTCTACAAGGCCTTTCTGTCTCCGGATCCATCTACTGGAGGCTACTTTGTGGTGCTCATCCACAACCCAGTTTCACAGCTCTCATTTGCAAGGGCAGGGGACGATAAGTGGACCTGGTTGCCACCACATTGTTACTATGAAGACTGCTTATTCAAGGAGGGGTTGTTGTATGCATCCACTACATTTGCAGAAATTCATACATTCAATCTTGGTGCTCCTGCAGTCACACAGATGGTATTTTTGGACAAGATGAAAGACATTTATTGCGAGAGGATTTACATTGTTCACGGTTCAAGTGGTGAGATGCTGCAAATATGGAGGTCTGATGCAGTACCACGTGGAGAAGATGAAGATGAAACTGATTCAGATTTAGAACTGGAATTAGACCGTGACAAATATGTGTCCAATACCTCCGCGATCACAGTTTATGAATTGGAGCCTGCACAAAAAAGATTGAGAAAATAAGTAGCTTGGGTCAGAACGTGCTGTTTCTTGGGCATAATCAATCACTTTGCCTCCATGCTGAAAAATATCCACAGCTGAAGGCAAATCATGTCTACTTCACTGATGATGACTATATCTACACTAAAGGTTTCAAGAATAACCGCCGAGACATTGGTGTATTTGACTTGGAAAATAACAGCAGCGAGGAAATCACAACCCCTCAGCTTTGGTCCAACTGGCCAACCCCTGTGTGGTTGATTCCAAATCCTCGAAAAAGTTTTGCAACACACAGTTAGACACACTAGCGTTTTCCTCTGTAATCAATTTCATGCTTGTTTCTCTATGTAACTCAATAGCATGCTGCGTGTTGTTCCATATATATGTTCATGCATGGAAGTGATTCTGATAGGTATATACAATAATGTTCATTTGGACCAAAACCTACTAGATAGCTGATGAAACTCGACGCCAGGCAGAATATCTACAGGTTTCAAATTAAAGTCAGGCGAACGGAAGGCTAAACACAACACGAGAACACGGATTTTGGTGCAGCGAGTGCTGCGTTTTCTCACTCTGTATTCTGAATATAACAGTGCGTTACAGAACGTGGCCTCGAGGCCGGACTCTGCGGTGCGCCGTGATCGTTCTGCACCTTGTGCCATCCCACAAGTCCGGATCACGCCGCGCAAGACAGACTCTGCTCCCGCGCGAACAATGCGCGCGTCGAGCAACAACAGCACAGGACCGAGTAAAACAGACTCTAGCCATGTGCAGACTCAACTGAATGAGAAAAACAAGAAGCTAGTAACAGACTCGACCTCGTCCAGTACGCCTGGACGTCGACACCGCGGCAGGAGAAGGCAGATCGGAGGCCGCGGCGCGGCGGCCTAGCCGCGTGCGTCCGCCTAGTCCCGCCGATGCGGCCCTATCTGCTGACTGCTGGCCACACGAGCGCAGTCATGTGCTGTTGGATCCTGAGCTTGTAGACGCGGCCATCTGGAGTAGGGCTTCACTATCCTTCATGAGATTTTTGTTGTCAACGGAAAATGTCTCGAGGGACCTAGGCAAATTTGGTAGTGGGTGGATATTTTTGTAGCCACTAATCATCAATGTCTCAAGCAAAGTTAGATGCTCCATGTTCTCAGGCCAGATTGGAATGTTACGCAGAGGTTCGCCAACCCCAGGGGTTTTAATGCAATAAAGACCCCTGATGGACAGAGGTAATCTTGGTAATGACATAATATTTTTGCAGTTCGTGATAGACAATATATCGAGCGATGTTAGCATCTCCATTTTCTCAGGTAAAGATGTCCAGCTGCCGTCATGAAGTGAAAGGTACTCCAAATTAACCAAGGATTCCCAATTCCCGGGGCAAGCGTCTGTACCCTTCCAACCGAAAATTTGGAGTTTCTTCAGGGACATAGGTAACCTTGGTAGTGACAGAATATTTTTGCAGTTCCTGATCTCCAATACCTTAAGCAATGTTAGCCGCTCCATGTTCTCAGGTAAAGAGGTCCAGTTGCAGTCATTAAGTGTAAGCTCGGTCAACTTAACCAATGATACCCAAATCTCGGGGCAAGGGTCTGTTCCCTTCCAATAGTGAATTGTGATTTCCTTCAAGGACACAGGTAGCCTTGGTAGTAACAACATATTTTCACAATTGTATATGAACAATACATTTAGCGATGCTAGGCACTCCATGTTCCCTGGCAATGAGCTCCAACTGCAGTCCTCAATAATAAGAGTATGAAGATTCAACGTACAAATCTTACTGGGAGGACAAGATGCACTGCATCTCAAGAACTTGAGATATTGGAGGTTCTTTAATTTGCCTTCATCTTCCGACAGCCAACTTGGATACGACGATCCACCGTATCCTTTGATTTTCAGCATTGATGTTAGGTATGGTGGGCAGAGTTCCTCCAGGACTTTCTCCTGTGGATCTGGAATCTGGTTGGTGGATGTTGAAGGCCCAGCTCCCAAACAGCTGATCCGGTGTTTCTTTGACTTTTGGACATCCTTGTTCTCCTCGGAGCTCTGGTTATCAGTTTGCCATTGCAGTATCAGTTCTCTGAGATGTAACTTTTTAGCTAGCTTGGCCTGTCGAGCTTCCTCCTTGCTTCTAACATTTTCAAGTCCCTTGATTTTCAGGGTTCCACAAAGTTTGTCCAGCTGCTCCAACTGCCCGAGAGCAACATGATCCAATGCCACTTGACAAGAAACTTCGTGTCTTTGCGACATACTCCTTTTGTCCCAAAATAGGTGTTCATTTAGCATAAATTTTATCCCCATAAAGAATAGTATTCTTTTAGCTTGTTTTGAGATCCAATCTAATTAAAAAGATATCAAATACCAAGAAAAAATGTATAGAGAAGCTCATGAGCCAATCAAATATTTAGTAGATGCTACTTTTCTAGTACCAATTCACTACTTGAAACGGAAATTTCCTTGTGTTCTAGAAACCATCAGGGATATAGGGTAAAACTGACAGTAAAATTAATTCTTACGGCAAACCAACAGGAAAATACTGACATGAATAATGACAGAAAATAAAATTGCATATTGGTTCTTCGTCAGAAATAATTTTCCTGACAGGATTTTTCTAAAGGTTGCCTCACAAGGAAATTAGCATCTGTCAGGTTAAAGAATCCATGCAGAATCATTTCCCCGTATGCCCTTCCTGACAGAGAAATACTATTTCCCTGTCGGTTGCCTGTCAATGTTATAAGTTTATCCCTGACGGACAAGATAATGGAAAATCGACCGACAGAAAAATTGTGTTATTTCTAGTCGGTCACAACCGACAAGGTTTCATATCCAATTTTCACTAGCATTTCAAGCAATAATATAGAACTTGATATAATTTGAGCATTCTATTATCGTGACATTATTGTTTAAGTACTATATTATTTTAGGCATCGAAATGGAGGTATGATATTTGTTGTATTTATTGTGGTTAAAGGAAGGGTACAATAATTTATTAGGGAGGGCGGTGGCGCGGAGCACAATTAGTCGAATACTTAATGTAGTTGTGAAATCATGAGGTAATTAATAGACTTGATGTTTTTTAAAGAAAATTGTTGATATATTAAAATATATCACGTTATTGTGGAGGGTCGCATGAGAAGCCATAGAAAAACGATAGTACAATATTATATTTTTAACAAAATAAGATGCTATGTTGAACAAATTATGAAAATAACTGTGGTGAAAGAAGGGTTAAAGATAATTTATTAAGGTGGGTGGAGCACAATTAGTCGGATACTTAATATATTTACAAAATCATATTTCAATTAATAGCATATTATTTTTATAAGGGAGCGATGGTTATATTAAAATGTGACGTGTTATTATGGAGGTAGCATGAGAAGCCATAGAAAAATATTGGTATGATATTCTATTTTTAGCAATTTAAAATGTTATGCTGAATGAATTATGAAAATACTTTGAATTTTAAAAAACTTTGCTATATTAAAGTTGTAGATTTTGATATTCTAGGCAATTTTTGTATTGACCATTTTTTTATTTGAAGATGTTTTGGTGTCCAAATTGTAGGTACAACGAGTAGCATGCAAATGTTTGTTCAAATGAATTGCAAAAGCATTTTAAAATTTAAAATTTGCTATATAATGAAGTTTAGTTTGTGAATTCTTGATCAAATTCTATGTTGGGCAACTTTTGAGTCTAATGCGTTTTAATGTTCAAATTGTTCGTATAATATTGCTCGTGTGGAAGTAATCGATGAAATAGGTTATGATTTGATTTAATTAAAATTCGATGGTTTTTTTAAAGAAATCTTGAGAGAGGATCATGATGGCGGATTGATTTTCTGAAAAATTAAGGTTTAATTTGCAAATTTTCTTGAACCTGGACCGTTGGACTGCGGGTTGATTTTAAGAAAAGTTGAGAGACTTTGCACAAAATTTCCTAAGAAAAGAGACTGGACTGCGGGTTGATTTTCCTAAAGTTTGAGGGGTTTCTTGCAAAATGATAATATCATGTAAATACAAAAAATAATAGTATCATGTAAATAAGCAATTGCATTTCAGAAATTCCTAAAACGGGTCAGTTGGATCCATGCCACTCCAATTTCTTCAAATTGGATCTCATGTTGAAAATCATGCCATTGAGTGGCATGATTTTCAACGTGACACCCAATTTCACGGAGTTGTGGTGGCATGAATCGAATTTTCCCTAAAACTTAACCGAACTCTTTTAGTTGCCTACCAACACCAAACATGAAGCACTCGAAATCTCAAACTGTCAATGGCACTAGTATGTGTGTCCCTAGACAAATGCAGGGAGTGTATTGTTTGGACACAAGGGAGGAAACTAGTTTTGACAGCTTACCATGAGAGTTCAACAAAGATGCAAAGTTACAAACTACAGTAACCATCAACATGAGGCCACTTCCTCACTGCTGCACTTCGTGTTGTCATTCTGACATAAAAACATATCAGTTGTCTAGTTCAATTTGCTGTAAAAAAACAGTTGGACCCTCTTTACAAAGTAAACATGGATTCATATGTACAAGTATCAAGTCACACACTATCATACTTACATTAATTGTTAGTGCTGCAAGACGACTCTTTAGGTCTGCTGGAACTTACTTTCCTAAATCATTGTAAAGATTCTGCAGGAAATAAAATATCATGGTTAAGAATACTAATACGAACTTCCTATCCTGAGTGAATGGAGGTCAAAATTGAAATTAGATTTGTACCAATATCAAATGGTTAGTTCTCCCAACTGATCAACACACTCATTGAAACGAACTGGGTTCCGGAAAGGAGAACCCGACTCCCTGTATCTTCATGATAGTCCCTGGATCAGTAGCTATCACATACAGAACTCATTTCAATTACATATCACAGTCATACTTCTCGACGATGTCATTACAAGAGTTTAACTATTACATAATCCAAAGGATTGCGATACGGAATTCCCGATACAAGCCCCTTGGGCTAAAGGAAAACAAACAAAATGTGGAAACGGTAGCTAAGCTTCTGGGCCATCCTTCACGAACACTTCTCCTCCACAGGCAACCTTGAGCGTTGCACGAACCGTCCTTAATCTCGTTCTTCTTCGTCAGGCTTGATCTTCAAGTCGAATGCCAATTGAAATGTCGATTCCTTAGCTTCATTCGTCATCGTCAGACTTGATCTCCACGTTGGATTATGCATCTATCAATCTATCCCCAAGGACGGGATAGGCTCACGTCACCATCCGAATGCAAGTTTAAGTGGATGCAAAGGTGAGAAAAGTAGCCAAGGGTTGAGCTGGAGTTTTTCCTAAGCAAGCAACAGTAGTAACACAAGTATATCATCTGAACTTCCAGACTCGGGCCGTTCCAGCATCCCAGACTCCTGGTTTACTCACACCTTCAGACTAAGCATAACCCACCAAGGCGGTCCGAGAACTCCCACTCCCACTCCTCGCACCTCAACTGCTATCCATGCAGGCAAATGGACTAGAGGGAGGTAGAAATATCAAGTTACACTACTCTAGTTAGTGAAGGCAGATCAAGAGTTGTACATGACCGAGTACGCGGCTATACGTATAGTTTTATACTCTGTAGAGGTTGTACACCTAGACCCACTCGCCCCGAGGCCAGCCGATCCGTCGACCGACTGACTTTGAGACACCGATCTACTGTAACATAACTAACGGCTACAGCCACCATCCTGCTTTCTCGGGTCTGGGTACGATCTCCCGTGAGAGACCGTCCCGGGACTGTGAAGCCTCTCCCTATAGTATCGGGGCTCGTGAGGACCAATAACCCTTCACACTAATACTAGCCCTCCCCCTGCACTAATCTCTATTCTACTGCAGGCTTGGTGCCGTGCGTAGCTAGCTCAGACTGGATCCTTCCCCATAAAGGATAAGTGGTGTGAACGCTGATATAGTTCCGTCTACAGGTCTAACTAACTCTATCCTTAATTGCCGAAATGAGCATCTTCATCACAAGTGCGTCTCCGCCGCAACGGTCCATGAATGGCACCCATTGCAGGTATCACCCCTCATACGCTTCCTCTATACTACCACGGATCCCGAAGTATCGTTTCCCCACAGGGAACACTGGTACCTGCCACAGGTACTTGCAGGGTGTGCCAATCACACGCCCCCAGCCCTCGATCAATTGATCGAGTTAATTCGCTCGTTCCGCTCGATAATCCTTATCCACCAACTACTCATATGTGGATCTCCACTCACGCCTAGACTATCATCACAAAAACCCGCATATACACATACACAGCAAAGCATGATCTCTCGACCATTCATAAATGGTGGAGTAGGTGATCAAGGGATAGGTAAGAGCATCTCCAAGAGTGCCCAATTTTCTAGTTCCAATATATCTTTATTGGGACCTTGCTAAAAAAAATTTAGGCATGGAAAATACCCACCTCTCCTATAGTGCCTTAAAATTTGCCAAACCAGCAAAAAATAGTAACATACCAACAGTTTTATTTCTCGCGGAAAAAAAGGCACGACACTTCCTTGCCCCTCAATCTGCCATCCACGTGGCCCTTTTTTTCTCACGAAGGGATTGGGAGTGCAAAGAGGAGAGCAAATTTGGCTCACAATAGCTCTCTTATTGGGCACGCGAAAAAAATTGGGAACAGATATTGGGCACTGTTGGACCTTTGTTTTTCAAATTTTTGCCCAAAACTGATTATCGGAGAGATTTATTGGGCACTCTTGGAGATGCTCTAATCAAGTAGGCTATGGAGGTTCGATATAACAGTAAGTAAAGTAAGAGCATAACTAGCATGCAATGCCTAATAGGTTTCCAAAATTAGAGATGGGCGTGAACCTAACACTCCTCGTAATCTTCATGAGCTTCCGGGGACTTTTGATCGTCTGGGACATCCTTCTGGATCTCTTGGGTGTTGGGAAAGTCCTCCTGGGTCTTCTGGTCGTTCGGGACATCGGTCAACTCCTCGTAGGGACCTATTTGTAATTTCATGTAAACACAAGGGGCAAAGTGCAAAAATGCACAAATATACTAAAATAAGATCCAAATAGCGACAAATCCTACTCTAACAGGTAGACCATGATTTTAGAAGAAATATGGAACTAGTTTCATAATTTTCAAGGGTCCGGTTAATTTATTGTAAATTTCCTAAGGCTAATTCCTTTTCTGAAATTGATAAACGGTTATTGCAGATAGAAAATCACAGCAGTGACTTGTGACAGCCTTTGGACGTGCCACTTGTCATGGTGATGTCAGCGCGACATCATCGCGACATGTAGTGGGCCCTACTATAACAACAACGTTAACTTGGTCAACGGTCGAGGGTCTACGATCAAAGAGGTCAATGTGGGATCCGCGGTTAGTGGGCCCTACTAGCCAGTCACACTTAGTGGCTGCTAGGAGAAACCCGTGCGTCAGGTCGGGTCTACGGTTCTATGGGCCACATGTCAGTCGCATGGCGAGATTGACAGATGGGACCCACGAGTCAGGACGGTCAGGCAACATAGGAAACAGTTGGCTATGCTCTAGGGTTAGTTGGGCCGAAAGCAGTGATTCGGTCAAACTCGGCTCCATGAGTTAGCAGGCCAGTGTGTAACGAACATGGCACTCAAAGAAACGCTGAATTGGACGAGTTCTACCAAAACCAATAGCACCGGAAGAACCGATGCCCCTAGCATCGGTGCATCCGATAGTTGTCGGAAGATCCGACGCCCTATTGAGTGGCACAAGTCTGTGCGCCTCTGGACATCAAGTGAAGCACCGGATGAACCGATGGTGTCAAGAGAGGCATCGGTGCATTGGACATACTGTGTTCCAGAGACGATGTAAGTCGCGCAAGAGCCAAGTCTTCAGCACCGATTAAACCGGTGAAGCATCGGTGCATACCATCGGTGCAATGATGTCAGCAGAAGAGAAGAGGGCCAACGGCTAGTTGAGTGCTGTGAGTGACCGGTTTAACCGACGAGCAAGCATCGGTTCAACCGGTGGTCACTGTGTCAGCAGTCAGAAGTTCAACGGCTACTTCGGGTCTTAGAGTGACCGGATGAACTGACGCTACCCCTGCCAGAGGCATCGGTTCATCCGATGGTACGCAGATTTCTTCTGACCGTTGGAGCAATGGCTCCACGACTTGGAGGCCTATAAATATGGCATCCCCCGGCCATTTGAAGATTGCTGGAGTTCAAGGAAGTCACATACACACTAAAGAACAACTCCAAACCATCCAAGAGCTTAGTGTTCATATCTTTAGCCCTTAGTACACTTTGAGAGTGTTGTGTAAAGGATTAGCTCTTAGTGAGTGAAATTGCAAGGTCTTGAGCCCTTGTGCTGTGGTTCTCTAGTGAACCAAAAGAAGAGCTTGGTGCACCGGCCCCTTGGAGCTGTGAAGCTCGCCGGCAACGTCATCGACCCTCCGACTTAGTGTGGAGCGGCGACGACACTTTGTGCGGGGGACGTGGAGACCCCCATCCTTTGTGGAGAAGCTCCTTAATGGAACCCGGGGCAAAGGTGACCGTGATTGTGTTCACGGAAGAGACTTGGTGGCCAAGTAGCAATACTCTTAGTGAGTGCTACAACGTGGATGTAGGTGTGCCTTTGTGGCTAACCGAACCACGGGATAAATACCCGCGTCAAGAGTTTGCTATCTCCTATCCCGCTCATTAAGTTTCCGCATTTCATACTAGCAATTTGTGTGCCTTTACTTTAATAGGATAGTTTCTTGATAGAAAAGGCTATAGATTGCTAAACTCTTTTGGGATAGGGGTTTCACACTAGAACAACCTAGTTGCACATCTAGATAGCATGTTTTAGTTTAAGTTTTGTGCAAACTAGTTGGAGCCATATGTCTAACTTTTTATTAGTGCCTAATTCACCCCCTCCCCCTCTTAGGCTTGAGCACCCGATTCTTTCACAGTGCAAGGCTCGGGTTAGACTTGCAAACAGGCCACTCGGTGATGATTCCGGCTCAAACGGGTCATCTTCTCGTAGAGGCTCGGCCCAGCCATCTCCTCTTCTCCTTTCTCTCTATTTCTCCGGATCTCGCTTCTTCTTTCTCTGTGTTGCACTCCCTCCTCTCTTTGCACTCTGGCTCTAGGGCGTCAGCGCTTCTGCTGTCTCTGGCGAGCGGTTCCACCGGATAGCTCCTGGTGCTCCTGCAGTCACACAGATGGTATTTTTGGACAAGATGAAAGACATTTATTGCGAGAGAATTTACATTGTTCAAGGTTCAGGTGGTGAGATGCTGCAAATATGGAGGTCTGATGTAGTACCTCGTGGAGAAGACGAAGATGAAACTGATTCAGATGTAGAACTGGAATTAGATCGTGACAAAGTTGTGTCCCATACCACCGCGATCACCGTTTATGAAGTGGAGCCTGCATCAAAAAAGATTGAGAAAATAAGTGGCTTGGGTCATAACGTGCTGTTTCTTGGGCATAATCAATCACTTTGCCTCCATGCTGAAAAATATCCACAGCTGAAGGCAAATCATGTCTACTTCACTGATGATGACTATAGCTACACTAAAGGTTTCAAGAATAACCGCCGAGACATTGGTGTATTTGACTTGGAAGATAACAGCAGCGAGGAAATCACAACCCCTCAGCTTTGGTCCAACTGGCCAACCCCTGTGTGGTTGATTCCAAATCCTCGAAAAAGTTTTGCAACACACAGTTAGACACACTAGCGTTTTCCTCTGTAATCAATTTCATGCTTGTTTCTCTATGTAACTCAATAGCATGCTGCGTGTTGTTCCATATATATGTTCATGCATGGAAGTGATTCTGATAGGTATATACAATAATGTTCATTTGGACCAAAACCTACTAGATAGCTGATGAAACTCGACGCCAGGCAGAATATCTACAGGTTTCAAATTAAAGTCAGGCGAACGGAAGGCTAAACACAACACGAGAACACGGATTTTGGTGCAGCGAGTGCTGCGTTTTCTCACTCTGTATTCTGAATATAACAGTGCGTTACAGAACGTGGCCTCGAGGCCGGACTCTGCGGTGCGCCGTGATCGTTCTGCACCTTGTGCCATCCCACAAGTCCGGATCACGCCGCGCAAGACAGACTCTGCTCCCGCGCGAACAATGCGCGCGTCGAGCAACAACAGCACAGGACCGAGTAAAACAGACTCTAGCCATGTGCAGACTCAACTGAATGAGAAAAACAAGAAGCTAGTAACAGACTCGACCTCGTCCAGTACGCCTGGACGTCGACACCGCGGCAGGAGAAGGCAGATCGGAGGCCGCGGCGCGGCGGCCTAGCCGCGTGCGTCCGCCTAGTCCCGCCGATGCGGCCCTATCTGCTGACTGCTGGCCACACGAGCGCAGTCATGTGCTGTTGGATCCTGAGCTTGTAGACGCGGCCATCTGGAGTAGGGCTTCACTATCCTTCATGAGATTTTTGTTGTCAACGGAAAATGTCTCGAGGGACCTAGGCAAATTTGGTAGTGGGTGGATATTTTTGTAGCCACTAATCATCAATGTCTCAAGCAAAGTTAGATGCTCCATGTTCTCAGGCCAGATTGGAATGTTACGCAGAGGTTCGCCAACCCCAGGGGTTTTAATGCAATAAAGACCCCTGATGGACAGAGGTAATCTTGGTAATGACATAATATTTTTGCAGTTCGTGATAGACAATATATCGAGCGATGTTAGCATCTCCATTTTCTCAGGTAAAGATGTCCAGCTGCCGTCATGAAGTGAAAGGTACTCCAAATTAACCAAGGATTCCCAATTCCCGGGGCAAGCGTCTGTACCCTTCCAACCGAAAATTTGGAGTTTCTTCAGGGACATAGGTAACCTTGGTAGTGACAGAATATTTTTGCAGTTCCTGATCTCCAATACCTTAAGCAATGTTAGCCGCTCCATGTTCTCAGGTAAAGAGGTCCAGTTGCAGTCATTAAGTGTAAGCTCGGTCAACTTAACCAATGATACCCAAATCTCGGGGCAAGGGTCTGTTCCCTTCCAATAGTGAATTGTGATTTCCTTCAAGGACACAGGTAGCCTTGGTAGTAACAACATATTTTCACAATTGCATATGAACAATACCTTTAGCGATGCTAGGCACTCCATGTTCCCTGGCAATGAGCTCCAACTGCAGTCCTCAATAATAAGAGTATGAAGATTCAACGTACAAATCTTACTGGGAGGACAAGATGCACTGCATCTCAAGAACTTGAGATATTGGAGGTTCTTTAATTTGCCTTCATCTTCCGACAGCCAACTTGGATACGACGATCCACCGTATCCTTTGATTTCCAGCATTGATGTTAGGCATGGTGGGCAGAGTTCCTCCAGGACTTTCTCCTGTGGATCTGGAATCTGGTTGGTGGATGTTGAAGGCCCAGCTCCCAAACAGCTGATCCGGTGTTTCTTTGACTTTTGGACATCCTTGTTCTCGGAGCTCTGGTTATCAGTTTGCCATTGCAGTATCAGTTCTCTGAGATGTACCTTTTTAGCTAGCTTGGCCTGTCGAGCTTCCTCCTTGCTTCTAACATTTTCAAGTCCCTTGATTTTCAGGGTTCCACAAAGTTTGTCCAGCTGCTCCAACTGTTGTATCTCATAACCACTAGCTTTCCTCACTGTGAAGGCACCACCCAGAGTTCGGAGCAAAGTCAACCTCCCAATATTAGGTATGTTGACAAGGTTGCACATGTCTTCATCATGGAAGGTCATGCAACGCAAATTGACAAGGTTGCACATTTCCTCACTGGAGGATGGATGAAGAACACAAGTACGTGAGCAATAAAACATCTGCAAATGGTAAAGCTTGGTAAAATCCCCTGACAGAGTCAGATCATAATCATAATCATCATCGTCATCATCACAGGGATAAAGACTAAGATAGCGCAGATGTTTCAGATGATCACCAAAGTTTGGGATCACTTTGCTGTCTTTATATTTTTTATAATACACATGAACCACCCGCAGCTTCCTTAAACTCTTGAACAGAAGTCCCAAATCATTTTCAGTCATCATTGTCTCGGTGGTACCAGACATAAATATAGTTCGCAAATTTTTCAGCTTCAAAATCTGCTCTTTGAACATAGTTTCATTGTAGGACTCAATACAGAGATGTCGAACTTGATCGGGTTCAGGAATTTCACTCACAATTCCTTCCTCTATTCTATAATAGCCACTTACAGCATGTCTACTCACATTAATATCTGGCCTCCAATCTTCCAACAAGTCATGGAATAGATCATGAATTGTGAAGTATGTCATGTCACTGCTGTGTTCTTTTGGTTGAATAAACGAGCATGACAATAAATCATTAAAGCAGGCATGACCAATATTTTCCATATTATTTGCTCCACTAGCGGCCTCCAAAAACCCTTCTGCCATCCACAGGTCAACAAGCTCTTCTCGCTTCAACGGATATCTTCTGGGAAACATTATACAATATCTGAAACATTGCCTGACATGCTCCTCAAGTTGTTTGTAGCTCCACCATATAGCTCCCATAGTATCTTTTAACAAGTCACTATCCCGGGTCCTTATCCAATGATCAATTTGTAGATTTTTGCTTAGCTCTCCTGCAACCAGTTTTGCAGCCATAGGTGATCCTCTTAGCTTTTGAGCAATTTCTCTCCCCACAATTTTGTGTTCTCTAAATTCTTGGCCACTATTTTTGAGACCATTAAGTGCATAATGCATGAACATTTCAATGAACTTGTCCTCTTTCAGTTCAGGAATTGGAAATAGGTTCTGGGCACCAAGTGCTTTTGCTACACCTTCAAATCGAGTGGTCACCAGTATTTTACTTCCACTATCCCCATATCTCAACGGAGGAAGTAGCTCATCTAGCTTTTTTAAATCCTTGTTGTTCCAAACATCATCCAGTACCAACAAGAACTTTTTGTGCTCCAACTTTTCCTTTAGTTGATGTTGCAGTTTGCCAAGATTCCGGGCCAACTTACACTTTTCACCCGGTGCTAGCGCTGCCTCAATCATCTCAGAGGTAACAGCTTTCACAGCGAACTTCTGAGAAACATGAATCCATATGATGACGTTGAAATATCCAGCTTTCTTTTCCTCCTCAAAAACAGACTGTGCAAGGGTCGTCTTCCCTGATCCTGGAAGGCCATGGATAGCAACTACTGAATAACACAGTGCCGTACTTGGTCCTGGTTCACCGGCAGCAGGTGTATCATGAAGCATTCCTCTTATTGTTTGGACATCGTTAACTCGGCCAAACACAGCAGGTGGGGGAAATGGACCTTTGTATTCACGTTCATTGGTCATTTCGAAACTGTTGGCTGTTGGCAACTTCACCCATGAAAGAAGTTCTTGTCCCTCATTAATTAGTTTTTCTAACATATCTATTGCGCTGGACAACTTCCCTCTCGAGGAAGGGTCAATATTGAAAACCTGCGAATGCAAGTAGAAAGGAATTTAAGAAATTTACTCTCCATTTTCAGCGCAAAATGCAAACTGGTAACAACATTCAATCATGCTAAGATTTTTGGTTAGACACCAAGTATACATAAAAAGGTTTTTGACTAAGGAGTTTTATGTAATTATATGAAATATCTCTTTTCAGTATATTAAACAGAAGGAATCTAATAAGATGGAATTGATCAGCCATGGTTCACGGCGGTGAGAGTTATTCCGTCAAAGAAGAGGCTAATTTCCGCCAAGGATAATTAGCCGTGATATAAAGTAACTGTCAGATAGGTCACCGGAAGTCGATTCCCCGGCCCCCTTCTTCTCCCGTGCCAGAGAGGTCACCGGAGAAGAAGGAGGCTGCCAGAATAGGCCCCGGAGGCGGCGTCGCCCTCCCTTTTGCCTCGGTTTCCTGTAGCTCTCGATATAGAAGGGGATGGAAGTCCTCTTTTTAGTTCGTGTACACACTACGCTATTTACTCCTACATCCTTAATAAATGCAAATGCATTGCAAAATATATCATCTACTTAAGTTTTTGAGTGGCTTCATACCATTCTGAATATTATTCTAGAAAACATAATGGTGCAAACGGAATCTATTCTGAATAATCAGTTTAAAAGCAGTGATTTTTTTAGTTTGTATTGTGGATAACATCATGGATTTTATCTGACATGTATATAATAACCCAACTAGCGATTTATTTGCTAGGTGGTGAGGTGTAGAATTTTGACAATCATAATGACGTGTTGCTGTACTTTTTTTTTAGATTACCCTGACTTCTCTTACCCTTCACGCACCAAGCCTAGTGAATCGCCGAGCTAACCCCACAATGCACGAGATCGAAACCCATCCTCTCGATGTGGCCACAACCACACACAAAAATATTATTACGGCCACCCTTATTTGTGTACACCAAGCTACCAAATAACACAAACCTATTCATGCCCTTGTTTCAGCATGATCATGTCAAAATTTTCCCTGTTCAAATAATCATAATATCTATTCGCGGAATTTCCTTTTTCAAGTATATGAGATATTGTACCTTGCAAGTCCAAGCTCCGTAAATCATAGGAATTTTTCCAAGAAAATACCTCAGAATACCTAATCTTTTCCAAATCCTTGTTTTACCAAGTTCAAATCAAAATAATCCTATTCCAATTTTTCTATCTTTCAAATATTAAGAAATTTCCTAGAAATTCATTCAATATTCCTTTTATTTTATGAGTTCCCTACAAATTACCAAAATGATGACATATTCATCTAAACATGGTTATATACTTTTCTTTGGACCAAACAGAGCCATAGTCCATTATTTATAATCATTGAATATTGGAGCTCATGCAGCAGCGGCGCTGGGTGGAGCGGAGCAGCGACTGCGGGAGCAGTGAGCAGAGTGCCTGCGGCTACAAGGAACGAAGTGGCTATCTCTATTTCCATGGCTCGGGAGAGCAAAGCTGAGGCAGGAAGGAGCTGTTTTTTTTTGGCTTTGTGATGATCGTTGCAAATGAATGTTTCTTGTAATTTCAATTCAAAGAAATAGATTTTATTGCAATAATGTTGATACGAATGCTGTTGTATAATGTCAATCCAATGAATCCTTTTATCAACGAGCATTGCAATATATGCATGAAAAATAAATATTGAATTAGCAACAGAAAATAAAACATTATATTTGAGTATCCATACTTCTTGAACAATTTCTTAGGAAAATAGACACTAGGGAAAGCAACTTTCCACATAGGAACCGCCATGTGAGAAAGAAAGTTTCCCTACGGCTGCAAATCTCTAAGGAAAACTTCTTTCCCTACGAAAAATTAACCCTAGAGCAATATCTATTTCCTGTCAAAAATTTCCCTAGCAACGTTTCCCTACCAAAACTTGTAGGGAAACTCATCCCCTAGTGTTTATTGAGCCTTTCGCTAGGATTTGGCCTAGGAAAACAAGCATATTCCATATTCCAGTAGTGATATATCTAGTCTTTAGCTATTGACATCATATTGTAAGAGAAATCATGTGTCAAAATCTACTATGTATGTAAGACTTTTAATTTCTTGGTCAAAATATGAGTAAGAATTATGGATGGAGGGCGTACATCTTTTCTAGTTTCAAAATTGTTTTGCATACGTTGGCACCGTCACCTTGCTTTTTTTTCTCCTTTGTGTTAGAATTGCACAGCGGATTTACTGTTGTACCCACATGCCGAACCCCCACCAGATCTAGCTCCACTAAAGACTACAACAACCAAGTCCCGGACCTAACTCAACCCTAAATACTAGTATATGATGGGTGAGAATTGTCCCCACCTTATATGTTGTGCTCCCCACAATCAATTTTCAATGTAGGACTAAATCTAACAATCTTTTCCATCACACATCAAGCACATCGGGCCCAACACTTCTATCACAAGAAACTCATGTGGTCTCTTTGAAGATATTATCTCAAGCCCTGAGTCCAACTCTTCAATCACACATAACATATATGACCCTCTAAAGACGTTCAAAGGCTACTCCATCACCATGTAACCTGAGATGTTCCAGGTTTCCTAATATTTGACTTTGATACCACTTGTTAGAGTACGTCACAGATTTTGTTCTGACCATACCCACGAGTTGGCGTCCCGCCGGGCCTGGATCTACCAGAGCCCGCTACAATCAATGTCTCGGACCTAACTCAACCTAAAAGACTAGTCTGGTAGAAGAGAATTATCCCACATTATTATATGGTGTACTCCTAAACCACCAATTTCAATGTTCGACTAAACCTAACACTTTCACTGCATGCATTCACATTTAAATTGCAATTTGTGTGCCCAGCCAGTCCTTGATCTTACAACGATCAAGGTGCCTTAGCGGCTGGCGGACAAACCAAAAAATGCACGCTCGGAAATATGCAATTCCTCACAAGGTATAGTAACAAAATGACTATGTTCTCAAGTCACACAGCCGCGCGTGGTATTCAGCTAAATATTTTTTCATAAAAGGTGAAGAGAGGAACACACCGGCTTTGTTGATTTTGCAGATCGATGAACAGCTTCAGTTCTGAGACGGTGATAATCAATAGCGTCAAGAATATCTTCGACATCATAAAAAGCAGACTTGAGCTTCTTGGTCCAGTTACCTACTGGTTCTGCGTATTGAGCACCATTACTTGCCTCAACTTTTTCAGCTATATGCTTCAACTGCAAAAGTTTGCTCTCCATTTTCTCGAGCCTATCTGACGAGTGAAAGCCGAGGTAGGAGTAACATTTGTCAAGGAGCTTGGAGATGATTGGAGAGACAAGCCAACCTGCAAACGAGATGCCCCAGCCTACCGCAGCAATACTGACCGGATCCATCGGAAGCCCTCGGATGTGGTAGCAGACTTGAACAAGCTAAGGATAGATGGCTTCATCAAGTCGTTCTGGGCAGTTTTATGCAATAGCAGGTGCGGATTGGCAAGATAAGGTGTCGAGGCACATTCGAGGAAGCTTCCTTTCAATTTTTCAATCGCAAATAATTGAAGTGACAAAGTCAGCGGTCTTCATCGGAGTGGCACAATTGGAGAAATTTGACCCTGTGTTAGATCAGAGCAGCCGACCCCATGGTCTTGTTGGCTATGGCGACACATGACCAAGTACAGTCTCTTATCTAAGCAGGCTGAGTCCTTGCGATGCGCTGGCATCAATCGTCACTTAAGTGACACAGACCCACACACAAAAAAAAGATTTATGTAAAACATTGAGAACTAAGGAAATCCAAGCACTACCATTTGACAAAGAAGCGCCCTCCAATAATTCATGTGATGGCCAAGCACTACCATTTGACAAAGAAAATCGCGCCCTCCAATAATTCATGTGGTGGTTGTTCGTACTTGGCACTACTACCATCCTTTGGATCCATTCAGAGCTCTCTGATAGTCTGATGTCATGGGAACAGGAACATGTCATCACCATTACTAGGTGCCATGACACAAGGGGAAGCTTCCTTGCAACTACTTGCAAACTAATAATAATCTAAGTCAACGGTCATTCTCCCAATAAACAAATTGAGAGCAGTTATTAGATCGAGATGGAATCGTTAAAAAAAAGCAACTAGACCCTAAATAGAAATAGAGTAAAATGCACTGTGGGTATATGAACTTGCAGTGCTATGTCAAATAGGTCCATAAACTTAGAAACCGGACATCTAGCCCCTCGAACTTGCGAACCCGTTCACCCCAGGTCCAGTCCGGTTTTGCATGGCACTGTGCGCCCGCTATTTGATACAGTAAACCCGGATTTGCTACAGTTAACGCGGTTTTGTTTTTTCTTTTCTAATTTATTTCGGCTGAATCTTTGAAAAATCATAACTCTTCGATACAACATCGGATGAAGATAATTTTTATATGAAAATTGTAGCCCTCGACGAGATCTACAACTTACTAGTTTTGAGTTTTTTCATTTGATGAAGTTAAGTTGCCCAAAAAAATTATACAAAAGTACAGCACCATAATAATCACGTACTTCTGCTTGTCGCACTAGAAAATTAATATATTTCTCTGTTTGTTGTCAAATGAAGACACTTGTATACTAAAATTTTAGTACTCTAAAAGATCTAGATTCTTAGAGTTTTAAGTTTTTATATTTGAAGTTGTTAAAATGTCGATAAAACAGTATAAAGCAGCATATTAAGTACGCAAAAGACGTTGAGGCTTTATACTATTTTATCAACATCTTAACAACTTTAAATGTAAAAACTCAAAACTACAAGAATCTAGATCATTAAAAGTGTTAAAATTTTGGTATACAAAGTGTCTTCATTTGACAACAAACAGAAAAATATATTAATTTTCTAGTGCGACAAGCAGAAGTACGTGATTATTATGGTGCTGTACTTTTGTATAATTTTTTTGGGCAACTTAACTTCATCAAATGAAAAAACTCAAAACTAGAAAGTTGTAGATCTCGTCGAGGGCTACAATTTTCATATAAAAATCATCTTCATCTGATGTTGTATCGAAGAGTTATGATTTTTCAAAGATTCAGCCGAAATAAATTAGAAAAGAAAAAACAAAACCGCGGTAACTGTAGCAAATCCGGGTTTACTGTAGCAAATAGCGGGCGCACAGTGCCATGCAAGCCATGCAAAACCGGACTGGACCTGGGGTGAACGGGTTCGCAAGTTCGAGGGGCTAGATGTCCGGTTTCTAAGTTTATGGACCTATTTGACACAGCACTACAAATTCATGTACCTACAGTGCATTTTACTCAGAAATACTATAGTGTGCCAACTGCCCGAAAGCAATATGATCCAATGCCACTTGACAAGAAACTTCGTGTCTTTGCGACCTACTCCTTTTGTCCCAAAATAAGTGTTCCTTTAGCATTTAAATTTTATCCCCATAAAGAAGAGTATTCTTTAGGTTGTATTGAGATCCAATCTAATTAAAACAATGTCAAATACCAAGAAAAAAAATGTATAGAGAAGCTCGTGAGCCAATCAAATATTTAGGGTGTGTTTGGTTGAGCTGTGTCTTTTGAAAAAGTAGCTGTGGGCTGTATAAAAGCTGCTGTGAGCTGTGGGCTGTGAGAAAACCAAAAACTGTTTGGTTGGAGTTGGAAAGCGTGACTTTTAGAAATACTGTTAATTGGACCCAAGTGTCAGCCACAGCTATCCCTACTCAACTCTCTCACTCTCTCATTGACGGTGGACCCCACATGTCAGCTCCTTCTTCCTCTCAGTGACCAAAGCACCAAGGAGCAGCGGCGACCGGGGCCTCGCCGACCTGGGAGCTGCGGCTAGAACTCCCAGCAGAGGTCGCTGGCCACGGCGGGGCTCACGCGCCGGTGGACCTCACGCCGATGGGGCCAGCGACGAAGCTCGCGTGCCGGCGGACCTCGCGCCGACGGGGCCCGCGATGGAGCTCGCGCGCTGGCGGACCTCGCGCCGTCTAGGCCCGCGGCGTAGCTCGCACGGCTAGGCTCGTGCGCCATCCTATCTCGCGCCGACGGGGTTACGGGCACGCGGCGGAGCTTGCCCACGCCGGAGGCTCGCGCGACGAGGTCTACGGCGGCGGATCGAGGAGCTCGCGGCACGGGGCCGGAGCCGGCGGCGGCGGATGAGCTCGCGAGTAGAGGCTGAGGAGAGGAGCTCGCGGTGGCGGATTGAGGAGTCAGCGGCGGCGGGGGCTCACGCCGGCGGCCTTGGTCCGTCCACGGCGGGGACTCGTGGGCAGCGGAGCTCACTCGGTGGAGGGGAATAGAATACAAAACGAACAGTTATGTTTCATAATCAGTGGAAGGTGGGTAATTTCGAGCAAAAGTTACCCCTCACGGTCTAGAAAAACAGGGGGTGGGGTGCTGTGAAGATTGAACTATAAAAAAAGCTGCTTTTGGCTGTGACTTTTTCGGGCAGCCAACCTCTTTGGTTGGCTTTTGGCTTTTTTGAAAAGTAAAAGTAGATTGGAAGCCCAACCAAACACACCCTTAGTATATGCTACTTTTCAAGTACCAATTTACTACTTGAAACGGAAATTTCTTTGTGTGCTAGAAACCGTCAAGGATATAGGGTAAAACCGACAGCAAAATTAATTCTAATGGCAAACCAACAGGAAAATTTCCTTTTGGACTCAGCTTTCTCGTTTGCACACAGCCTCTTCTGATTCCTTTCTTCGACGTCATAGTTGCGCATCTGATCAAACAGAAATTATCCCCCGGGGATATACTTTGTCGTCTACATCAAATCATCGATCAAGCACTTGGTTAGAGATCGAAGTGCGTCCCGAAGCAGGATCAACTCCTAGCATGCCAGGCAGGCGGACGCCGGACGCTGGGCTGCTGGAACGCGTTTGACAGTGGGAGTCTGGGATGCCAGACGCCGTAGCACGCTTCTTTTTTGCGTTTGGCTGCCTGGCGTGCAGGCTGCCCGCGTTTTTCGTTCCTTTCGCCTGGCGCGCTGGCAGCCCGTGTTATTTTTTCCTTTTGCCTGGCGCTTGCTGCCCGCGTTTTTCGCTGCAGGGCCGCTTGCTTCTCTCTATTTAACCGTGGTGAACGCGCACCGCTTGCCAGGGGCAATGCCGTCCATTTTGGCCTCTCTGCCACAACGACATCTTTTCGTCAACTCACAGACACACGCAGAACGACTTCTAAATATGATACGGAGGGAGTATGTAAAACATTGAGAATTAAGGAAATCGAAGCACTATCACTTCACAAAGAAAATCGCGCCCTCCAATAATTCATGTGATGGTTGTTCATACTTGGCACTACTACCGTCCTTTGGATCCATTCTGAGCTCTCTGATGTCATGGGAACAGAAACATGTCATCACCATTACTAGGTGCCATGACACAAGGGGAAGCTTCCTTGCTAGTACTTGCAAACTAATAATAATCTAAGTCAACGGTCATTCTCCCAATACTCAAATTGAGTGCAGTTATTAGGCCAAGATGGAATCATTAAAAGAAAGCAACTAGACCCTAAATAGAAATACTATAGTGTGCCAACTGCCCGAGAGCAACATGATCCAATGCCACTTGACAAGAAACTTCGTGTCTTTGCGACATACTCCTTTTGTCCCAAAATAGGTGTTCATTTAGCATAAATTTTATCCCCATAAAGAATAGTATTCTTTTAGCTTGTTTTGAGATCCAATCTAATTAAAAAGATATCAAATACCAAGAAAAAATGTATAGAGAAGCTCATGAGCCAATCAAATATTTAGTAGATGCTACTTTTCTAGTACCAATTCACTACTTGAAACGGAAATTTCCTTGTGTTCTAGAAACCATCAGGGATATAGGGTAAAACTGACAGTAAAATTAATTCTTACGGCAAACCAACAGGAAAATACTGACATGAATAATGACAGAAAATAAAATTGCATATTGGTTCTTCGTCAGAAATAATTTTCCTGACAGGATTTTTCTAAAGGTTGCCTCACAAGGAAATTAGCATCTGTCAGGTTAAAGAATCCATGCAGAATCATTTCCCCGTATGCCCTTCCTGACAGAGAAATA
Organism: Panicum virgatum; assembly: GCF_016808335.1. Taxonomy (NCBI): domain Eukaryota; kingdom Viridiplantae; phylum Streptophyta; class Magnoliopsida; order Poales; family Poaceae; genus Panicum; species Panicum virgatum. Next base: position 41,335,649 of record NC_053152.1, read on the forward strand.
CTATTTCCCTGTCGGTTGCCTGTCAATGTTATAAGTTTATCCCTGACGGACAAGATAATGGAAAATCGACCGACAGAAAAATTGTGTTATTTCTAGTCGGTCACAACCGACAAGGTTTCATATCCAATTTTCACTAGCATTTCAAGCAATAATATAGAACTTGATATAATTTGAGCATTCTATTATCGTGACATTATTGTTTAAGTACTATATTATTTTAGGCATCGAAATGGAGGTATGATATTTGTTGTATTTATTGTGGTTAAAGGAAGGGTACAATAATTTATTAGGGAGGGCGGTGGCGCGGAGCACAATTAGTCGAATACTTAATGTAGTTGTGAAATCATGAGGTAATTAATAGACTTGATGTTTTTTAAAGAAAATTGTTGATATATTAAAATATATCACGTTATTGTGGAGGGTCGCATGAGAAGCCATAGAAAAACGATAGTACAATATTATATTTTTAACAAAATAAGATGCTATGTTGAACAAATTATGAAAATAACTGTGGTGAAAGAAGGGTTAAAGATAATTTATTAAGGTGGGTGGAGCACAATTAGTCGGATACTTAATATATTTACAAAATCATATTTCAATTAATAGCATATTATTTTTATAAGGGAGCGATGGTTATATTAAAATGTGACGTGTTATTATGGAGGTAGCATGAGAAGCCATAGAAAAATATTGGTATGATATTCTATTTTTAGCAATTTAAAATGTTATGCTGAATGAATTATGAAAATACTTTGAATTTTAAAAAACTTTGCTATATTAAAGTTGTAGATTTTGATATTCTAGGCAATTTTTGTATTGACCATTTTTTTATTTGAAGATGTTTTGGTGTCCAAATTGTAGGTACAACGAGTAGCATGCAAATGTTTGTTCAAATGAATTGCAAAAGCATTTTAAAATTTAAAATTTGCTATATAATGAAGTTTAGTTTGTGAATTCTTGATCAAATTCTATGTTGGGCAACTTTTGAGTCTAATGCGTTTTAATGTTCAAATTGTTCGTATAATATTGCTCGTGTGGAAGTAATCGATGAAATAGGTTATGATTTGATTTAATTAAAATTCGATGGTTTTTTTAAAGAAATCTTGAGAGAGGATCATGATGGCGGATTGATTTTCTGAAAAATTAAGGTTTAATTTGCAAATTTTCTTGAACCTGGACCGTTGGACTGCGGGTTGATTTTAAGAAAAGTTGAGAGACTTTGCACAAAATTTCCTAAGAAAAGAGACTGGACTGCGGGTTGATTTTCCTAAAGTTTGAGGGGTTTCTTGCAAAATGATAATATCATGTAAATACAAAAAATAATAGTATCATGTAAATAAGCAATTGCATTTCAGAAATTCCTAAAACGGGTCAGTTGGATCCATGCCACTCCAATTTCTTCAAATTGGATCTCATGTTGAAAATCATGCCATTGAGTGGCATGATTTTCAACGTGACACCCAATTTCACGGAGTTGTGGTGGCATGAATCGAATTTTCCCTAAAACTTAACCGAACTCTTTTAGTTGCCTACCAACACCAAACATGAAGCACTCGAAATCTCAAACTGTCAATGGCACTAGTATGTGTGTCCCTAGACAAATGCAGGGAGTGTATTGTTTGGACACAAGGGAGGAAACTAGTTTTGACAGCTTACCATGAGAGTTCAACAAAGATGCAAAGTTACAAACTACAGTAACCATCAACATGAGGCCACTTCCTCACTGCTGCACTTCGTGTTGTCATTCTGACATAAAAACATATCAGTTGTCTAGTTCAATTTGCTGTAAAAAAACAGTTGGACCCTCTTTACAAAGTAAACATGGATTCATATGTACAAGTATCAAGTCACACACTATCATACTTACATTAATTGTTAGTGCTGCAAGACGACTCTTTAGGTCTGCTGGAACTTACTTTCCTAAATCATTGTAAAGATTCTGCAGGAAATAAAATATCATGGTTAAGAATACTAATACGAACTTCCTATCCTGAGTGAATGGAGGTCAAAATTGAAATTAGATTTGTACCAATATCAAATGGTTAGTTCTCCCAACTGATCAACACACTCATTGAAACGAACTGGGTTCCGGAAAGGAGAACCCGACTCCCTGTATCTTCATGATAGTCCCTGGATCAGTAGCTATCACATACAGAACTCATTTCAATTACATATCACAGTCATACTTCTCGACGATGTCATTACAAGAGTTTAACTATTACATAATCCAAAGGATTGCGATACGGAATTCCCGATACAAGCCCCTTGGGCTAAAGGAAAACAAACAAAATGTGGAAACGGTAGCTAAGCTTCTGGGCCATCCTTCACGAACACTTCTCCTCCACAGGCAACCTTGAGCGTTGCACGAACCGTCCTTAATCTCGTTCTTCTTCGTCAGGCTTGATCTTCAAGTCGAATGCCAATTGAAATGTCGATTCCTTAGCTTCATTCGTCATCGTCAGACTTGATCTCCACGTTGGATTATGCATCTATCAATCTATCCCCAAGGACGGGATAGGCTCACGTCACCATCCGAATGCAAGTTTAAGTGGATGCAAAGGTGAGAAAAGTAGCCAAGGGTTGAGCTGGAGTTTTTCCTAAGCAAGCAACAGTAGTAACACAAGTATATCATCTGAACTTCCAGACTCGGGCCGTTCCAGCATCCCAGACTCCTGGTTTACTCACACCTTCAGACTAAGCATAACCCACCAAGGCGGTCCGAGAACTCCCACTCCCACTCCTCGCACCTCAACTGCTATCCATGCAGGCAAATGGACTAGAGGGAGGTAGAAATATCAAGTTACACTACTCTAGTTAGTGAAGGCAGATCAAGAGTTGTACATGACCGAGTACGCGGCTATACGTATAGTTTTATACTCTGTAGAGGTTGTACACCTAGACCCACTCGCCCCGAGGCCAGCCGATCCGTCGACCGACTGACTTTGAGACACCGATCTACTGTAACATAACTAACGGCTACAGCCACCATCCTGCTTTCTCGGGTCTGGGTACGATCTCCCGTGAGAGACCGTCCCGGGACTGTGAAGCCTCTCCCTATAGTATCGGGGCTCGTGAGGACCAATAACCCTTCACACTAATACTAGCCCTCCCCCTGCACTAATCTCTATTCTACTGCAGGCTTGGTGCCGTGCGTAGCTAGCTCAGACTGGATCCTTCCCCATAAAGGATAAGTGGTGTGAACGCTGATATAGTTCCGTCTACAGGTCTAACTAACTCTATCCTTAATTGCCGAAATGAGCATCTTCATCACAAGTGCGTCTCCGCCGCAACGGTCCATGAATGGCACCCATTGCAGGTATCACCCCTCATACGCTTCCTCTATACTACCACGGATCCCGAAGTATCGTTTCCCCACAGGGAACACTGGTACCTGCCACAGGTACTTGCAGGGTGTGCCAATCACACGCCCCCAGCCCTCGATCAATTGATCGAGTTAATTCGCTCGTTCCGCTCGATAATCCTTATCCACCAACTACTCATATGTGGATCTCCACTCACGCCTAGACTATCATCACAAAAACCCGCATATACACATACACAGCAAAGCATGATCTCTCGACCATTCATAAATGGTGGAGTAGGTGATCAAGGGATAGGTAAGAGCATCTCCAAGAGTGCCCAATTTTCTAGTTCCAATATATCTTTATTGGGACCTTGCTAAAAAAAATTTAGGCATGGAAAATACCCACCTCTCCTATAGTGCCTTAAAATTTGCCAAACCAGCAAAAAATAGTAACATACCAACATTTTTATTTCTCGCGGAAAAAAAGGCACGACACTTCCTTGCCCCTCAATCTGCCATCCACGTGGCCCTTTTTTTCTCACGAAGGGATTGGGAGTGCAAAGAGGAGAGCAAATTTGGCTCACAATAGCTCTCTTATTGGGCACGCGAAAAAAATTGGGAACAGATATTGGGCACTGTTGGACCTTTGTTTTTCAAATTTTTGCCCAAAACTGATTATCGGAGAGATTTATTGGGCACTCTTGGAGATGCTCTAATCAAGTAGGCTATGGAGGTTCGATATAACAGTAAGTAAAGTAAGAGCATAACTAGCATGCAATGCCTAATAGGTTTCCAAAATTAGAGATGGGCGTGAACCTAACACTCCTCGTAATCTTCATGAGCTTCCGGGGACTTTTGATCGTCTGGGACATCCTTCTGGATCTCTTGGGTGTTGGGAAAGTCCTCCTGGGTCTTCTGGTCGTTCGGGACATCGGTCAACTCCTCGTAGGGACCTATTTGTAATTTCATGTAAACACAAGGGGCAAAGTGCAAAAATGCACAAATATACTAAAATAAGATCCAAATAGCGACAAATCCTACTCTAACAGGTAGACCATGATTTTAGAAGAAATATGGAACTAGTTTCATAATTTTCAAGGGTCCGGTTAATTTATTGTAAATTTCCTAAGGCTAATTCCTTTTCTGAAATTGATAAACGGTTATTGCAGATAGAAAATCACAGCAGTGACTTGTGACAGCCTTTGGACGTGCCACTTGTCATGGTGATGTCAGCGCGACATCATCGCGACATGTAGTGGGCCCTACTATAACAACAACGTTAACTTGGTCAACGGTCGAGGGTCTACGATCAAAGAGGTCAATGTGGGATCCGCGGTTAGTGGGCCCTACTAGCCAGTCACACTTAGTGGCTGCTAGGAGAAACCCGTGCGTCAGGTCGGGTCTACGGTTCTATGGGCCACATGTCAGTCGCATGGCGAGATTGACAGATGGGACCCACGAGTCAGGACGGTCAGGCAACATAGGAAACAGTTGGCTATGCTCTAGGGTTAGTTGGGCCGAAAGCAGTGATTCGGTCAAACTCGGCTCCATGAGTTAGCAGGCCAGTGTGTAACGAACATGGCACTCAAAGAAACGCTGAATTGGACGAGTTCTACCAAAACCAATAGCACCGGAAGAACCGATGCCCCTAGCATCGGTGCATCCGATAGTTGTCGGAAGATCCGACGCCCTATTGAGTGGCACAAGTCTGTGCGCCTCTGGACATCAAGTGAAGCACCGGATGAACCGATGGTGTCAAGAGAGGCATCGGTGCATTGGACATACTGTGTTCCAGAGACGATGTAAGTCGCGCAAGAGCCAAGTCTTCAGCACCGATTGAACCGGTGAAGCATCGGTGCATACCATCGGTGCAATGATGTCAGCAGAAGAGAAGAGGGCCAACGGCTAGTTGAGTGCTGTGAGTGACCGGTTTAACCGACGAGCAAGCATCGGTTCAACCGGTGGTCACTGTGTCAGCAGTCAGAAGTTCAACGGCTACTTCGGGTCTTAGAGTGACCGGATGAACTGACGCTACCCCTGCCAGAGGCATCGGTTCATCCGATGGTACGCAGATTTCTTCTGACCGTTGGAGCAATGGCTCCACGACTTGGAGGCCTATAAATATGGCATCCCCCGGCCATTTGAAGATTGCTGGAGTTCAAGGAAGTCACATACACACTAAAGAACAACTCCAAACCATCCAAGAGCTTAGTGTTCATATCTTTAGCCCTTAGTACACTTTGAGAGTGTTGTGTAAAGGATTAGCTCTTAGTGAGTGAAATTGCAAGGTCTTGAGCCCTTGTGCTGTGGTTCTCTAGTGAACCAAAAGAAGAGCTTGGTGCACCGGCCCCTTGGAGCTGTGAAGCTCGCCGGCAACGTCATCGACCCTCCGACTTAGTGTGGAGCGGCGACGACACTTTGTGCGGGGGACGTGGAGACCCCCATCCTTTGTGGAGAAGCTCCTTAATGGAACCCGGGGCAAAGGTGACCGTGATTGTGTTCACGGAAGAGACTTGGTGGCCAAGTAGCAATACTCTTAGTGAGTGCTACAACGTGGATGTAGGTGTGCCTTTGTGGCTAACCGAACCACGGGATAAATACCCGCGTCAAGAGTTTGCTATCTCCTATCCCGCTCATTAAGTTTCCGCATTTCATACTAGCAATTTGTGTGCCTTTACTTTAATAGGATAGTTTCTTGATAGAAAAGGCTATAGATTGCTAAACTCTTTTGGGATAGGGGTTTCACACTAGAACAACCTAGTTGCACATCTAGATAGCATGTTTTAGTTTAAGTTTTGTGCAAACTAGTTGGAGCCATATGTCTAACTTTTTATTAGTGCCTAATTCACCCCCTCCCCCTCTTAGGCTTGAGCACCCGATTCTTTCACAGTGCAAGGCTCGGGTTAGACTTGCAAACAGGCCACTCGGTGATGATTCCGGCTCAAACGGGTCATCTTCTCGTAGAGGCTCGGCCCAGCCATCTCCTCTTCTCCTTTCTCTCTATTTCTCCGGATCTCGCTTCTTCTTTCTCTGTGTTGCACTCCCTCCTCTCTTTGCACTCTGGCTCTAGGGCGTCAGCGCTTCTGCTGTCTCTGGCGAGCGGTTCCACCGGATAGCTCCTGGTGCTCCTGCAGTCACACAGATGGTATTTTTGGACAAGATGAAAGACATTTATTGCGAGAGAATTTACATTGTTCACGGTTCAGGTGGTGAGATGCTGCAAATATGGAGGTCTGATGTAGTACCTCGTGGAGAAGACGAAGATGAAACTGATTCAGATGTAGAACTGGAATTAGATCGTGACAAAGTTGTGTCCCATACCACCGCGATCACCGTTTATGAAGTGGAGCCTGCATCAAAAAAGATTGAGAAAATAAGTGGCTTGGGTCATAACGTGCTGTTTCTTGGGCATAATCAATCACTTTGCCTCCATGCTGAAAAATATCCACAGCTGAAGGCAAATCATGTCTACTTCACTGATGATGACTATAGCTACACTAAAGGTTTCAAGAATAACCGCCGAGACATTGGTGTATTTGACTTGGAAGATAACAGCAGCGAGGAAATCACAACCCCTCAGCTTTGGTCCAACTGGCCAACCCCTGTGTGGTTGATTCCAAATCCTCGAAAAAGTTTTGCAACACACAGTTAGACACACTAGCGTTTTCCTCTGTAATCAATTTCATGCTTGTTTCTCTATGTAACTCAATAGCATGCTGCGTGTTGTTCCATATATATGTTCATGCATGGAAGTGATTCTGATAGGTATATACAATAATGTTCATTTGGACCAAAACCTACTAGATAGCTGATGAAACTCGACGCCAGGCAGAATATCTACAGGTTTCAAATTAAAGTCAGGCGAACGGAAGGCTAAACACAACACGAGAACACGGATTTTGGTGCAGCGAGTGCTGCGTTTTCTCACTCTGTATTCTGAATATAACAGTGCGTTACAGAACGTGGCCTCGAGGCCGGACTCTGCGGTGCGCCGTGATCGTTCTGCACCTTGTGCCATCCCACAAGTCCGGATCACGCCGCGCAAGACAGACTCTGCTCCCGCGCGAACAATGCGCGCGTCGAGCAACAACAGCACAGGACCGAGTAAAACAGACTCTAGCCATGTGCAGACTCAACTGAATGAGAAAAACAAGAAGCTAGTAACAGACTCGACCTCGTCCAGTACGCCTGGACGTCGACACCGCGGCAGGAGAAGGCAGATCGGAGGCCGCGGCGCGGCGGCCTAGCCGCGTGCGTCCGCCTAGTCCCGCCGATGCGGCCCTATCTGCTGACTGCTGGCCACACGAGCGCAGTCATGTGCTGTTGGATCCTGAGCTTGTAGACGCGGCCATCTGGAGTAGGGCTTCACTATCCTTCATGAGATTTTTGTTGTCAACGGAAAATGTCTCGAGGGACCTAGGCAAATTTGGTAGTGGGTGGATATTTTTGTAGCCACTAATCATCAATGTCTCAAGCAAAGTTAGATGCTCCATGTTCTCAGGCCAGATTGGAATGTTACGCAGAGGTTCGCCAACCCCAGGGGTTTTAATGCAATAAAGACCCCTGATGGACAGAGGTAATCTTGGTAATGACATAATATTTTTGCAGTTCGTGATAGACAATATATCGAGCGATGTTAGCATCTCCATTTTCTCAGGTAAAGATGTCCAGCTGCCGTCATGAAGTGAAAGGTACTCCAAATTAACCAAGGATTCCCAATTCCCGGGGCAAGCGTCTGTACCCTTCCAACCGAAAATTTGGAGTTTCTTCAGGGACATAGGTAACCTTGGTAGTGACAGAATATTTTTGCAGTTCCTGATCTCCAATACCTTAAGCAATGTTAGCCGCTCCATGTTCTCAGGTAAAGAGGTCCAGTTGCAGTCATTAAGTGTAAGCTCGGTCAACTTAACCAATGATACCCAAATCTCGGGGCAAGGGTCTGTTCCCTTCCAATAGTGAATTGTGATTTCCTTCAAGGACACAGGTAGCCTTGGTAGTAACAACATATTTTCACAATTGTATATGAACAATACATTTAGCGATGCTAGGCACTCCATGTTCCCTGGCAATGAGCTCCAACTGCAGTCCTCAATAATAAGAGTATGAAGATTCAACGTACAAATCTTACTGGGAGGACAAGATGCACTGCATCTCAAGAACTTGAGATATTGGAGGTTCTTTAATTTGCCTTCATCTTCCGACAGCCAACTTGGATACGACGATCCACCGTATCCTTTGATTTTCAGCATTGATGTTAGGTATGGTGGGCAGAGTTCCTCCAGGACTTTCTCCTGTGGATCTGGAATCTGGTTGGTGGATGTTGAAGGCCCAGCTCCCAAACAGCTGATCCGGTGTTTCTTTGACTTTTGGACATCCTTGTTCTCCTCGGAGCTCTGGTTATCAGTTTGCCATTGCAGTATCAGTTCTCTGAGATGTAACTTTTTAGCTAGCTTGGCCTGTCGAGCTTCCTCCTTGCTTCTAACATTTTCAAGTCCCTTGATTTTCAGGGTTCCACAAAGTTTGTCCAGCTGCTCCAACTGTTGTATCTCATAACCACTAGCTTTCCTCACTGTGAAGGCACCACCCAGAGTTCGGAGCAAAGTCAACCTCCCAATATTAGGTATGTTGACAAGGTTGCACATTTCTTCATCATGGAAGGTCATGCAACGCAAATTGACAAGGTTGCACATTTCCTCACTGGAGGATGGATGAAGAACACAAGTACGTGAGCAATAAAACATCTGCAAATGGTAAAGCTTGGTAAAATCCCCTGACAGAGTCAGATCATAATCATAATCATCATCGTCATCATCACAGGGATAAAGACTAAGATAGCGCAGATGCTTCAGATGATCACCAAAGTTTGGGATCACTTTGCTGTCTTTATATTTTTTATAATACACATGAACCACCCGCAGCTTCCTTAAACTCTTGAACAGAAGTCCCAAATCATTTTCAGTCATCATTGTCTCTGTATTCTGGTGCAGCAAGTGCTGCGTTTTCTGACTCTGTATTCTGAATATAGTAACAGTGCGTTACAGAACGTGGCCTCGAGGCCGGACTCTGAGGCAGACTCTGAGACTCTGGCGATGATACGAGCTGGACTCAAACTGAATGAGAAAAACAAGAAGCTAACAGACTCGACTAAGACCCAGTACGCCTGGACCTCGACTAAGACCCAGCCAAGCCGAGAGAGCGGCCCTATATGCTGACTGCTGGCCACGAGCAGTCATCCCGCATGAGATCTTCTCCGTTAAGTAAAATTCCTTTAGGGACCTGGGCAAATTTGGTAGTGAGTGGATATTTTTGCAGTTCGTCATGATAACCTGCTAAAGCGAAGTTAGATCCTCCATGTTCTCAGGCCAGCTTGGAATGTTACGCAGAGGTTCGCCAACCCCGGGGGTTTCATCCCAACCCTCAAGGTAAAGAAACCTGATGGACAGAGGTAATCTAGGCAGTGACAGAATATTTGTGCAGTTCGTGATATTCAATACCTTGAGCGATGTTAGCTGCTCCATGTTTTCAGGTAAAGAGGTCCAGCTGCAGTGACAAAGTCTAAGCTTGCACAAATTAACCAAGGATTCCCAACTCCCGGGGTTAACGTCTGTTCCCTTCCAACGGTTAATTGTGAGTTCCTTCAGGGACATAGGTAACCTTGGTAGTAACAGCATGTTTTGACAACGGTTAATCTCCATTTCCTCTAATGATGCTAGGCACTCCATGCTCTCAGGTAAAGAGGTCCAGCTAACGTAATAAAGTCTAAGCTTGCACAAATTAACCAAGGATTCCCAAATCCAGGGGCAAGGGTCTGTTCCCTTCCAATTACAAATTTTGAGTACCTTCAGGGACATAGGTAACCTTGGTAGTAACAGAATGTTTTCACACTTGGATATGGACAATTCCTCTAGCGATGCTAGGCACTCCATGTTCTCTGGCAATGAGCTCCAACTGCAGTCCAGAATTGTAAGACTAGGAAGATTCAACGTACAAATCTTACTGGGAGGACCAGATGCACTGCATCTCGAGAACTGGAGATGTTGCAGGTTCTTTAATTTGCCCTGATCTTCCGACAACCAACTTGGATACGACGATCCACCGTATCCTGTGATTTCTAGCTCAGATGTTAGGGATGGTGGGCAGAGTTCCTCCAGGACTTCCTCCTGTGGATCTGGAATCTGGTTGGTGGATCTTGAGGGTCCATCTCCCAAACAACTGATCGTACGGTGTTTCTTTGACTTTCGGACATCCTTGTTTTCCTCGGAGCTCTGGTTATCAGTTTGCCATTGCAGTTTCAGTTTTCTGAGATGTACCTTTTTAGCTAGCTTGGCCTGTCGAGCTTCCTCCCTGCTTCTAACATTTTCAAGTCCCTTGATTTCCAGGGTGCCACGAAGGTTGTCCAGGCGCTCCAGCTGTTGTATCTCATAGCCACTTGCTTTCCTCACTGTGAAGGCACCCAGAGTTCGGAGCAAAGTCAACCTCCCAATATTAGGTATCTCGAACTTATCGAGTTCAGACATGTACCGCAAATTGACAAGGCTGCACATTTCCTCATGGGAGGACGGATGAAGAACCCAAGGAGCTGAGCAATAAAACTTCTGCAAATGGTAAAGCTTGGTAAATTCGTATGGCCGCAGAGTCCATTCATAAAAATCATCATCATCGGGCCAAAGACTAAGATAGCGCAGATGTTTCAGATCACCAATTTTTGGGATCTCTTTTCTGTCTTTATAATCTTTATAATACACATGAATCACCCGTAGCTTCCTTAAACTCTTGAATAGAAGTTCCAAATCTTTTTTAGACATTGTCTCTGTGGTAGCAGACATAAATATAGTTCGCAAGTTCTTCAGCTTCAAAATCTGCTCTTGGAACACAATTTCATTGTAGGACTCAATAAAGAGATGTCGAACTTGATCAGGTTCAGGAATTTCACTCACAATTCCTTCCTCTATTCTATAATAGTCACTTCCAACATGTCTACTCACATTAATATCTGGCCTCCAATCTTCCAAAAAGTCATGGAACAGATCATGAATTGTGAAGTATCTCATGTCATTGCTGTGTTCTTTTGGTTGAATAAATGAGCGTGACAATAAATCATCAAAGCAGGCATGACCAATATTTTCCATATTTTTTGCTCCACTAGCGGCCTCCAAAAACCCTTCTGCCATCCACAGGTCAACAAGCTCTTCTCGCTCCAACTGATATCTTCTGGGAAACATTATACAATATCTGAAACATTGCCTGACATGCTCCTCAAGTTGTTGGTAGCTCCACCATATAGGTCCCATGGTATCTTTTAACAAGTCACTGTCCAGGGTCATTGTCCAATGATCAATATTGAGATTTCCCCTCAGCTGTTCTGCAACCAGCCTTGCTGCCATAGGTGATCCTCTTAGCTTTTGAGCAATTTCTATCCCCACAATTTCGTGTTCTCTAAATTCTTGGCCACTATTTTTGGCACCATCAAGTGCATAATGCATGAACATTTTGATGAACTGGTCCTCTTCAATTTCAGGAATTGGAAATAGGTTCTGGGCACCAAGCAGTGCTTTTGCAACATCTTCAAAACGAGTGGTCACCAGTATTTTACTTCCACTATCCCCAGCTGTCAAGGGAGCAAGTAGCGTATCTAGCATTGTGACATCCGTTTTCCAAAAATCGTCCAGTACCAACAAGAACTTTTTGCCCTTCAACTCTTTCATTAGTTCATTTTGCAGAACGCCAAGATTCCGGACCTTATTACACCCTTTACCCGATGCTGCTTCAAACATCTCAGAGGTAACAGCTTCCACAGTGAAAATCTGAGAAAGATGAACCACACGATGATGTTGAAATATTTAACTTCCTTTTCCACCTTACAAACAGACTGTGCAAGGGTCGTCTTCCCTGATCCTGGAAGGCCATGGATAGCAACTACTGAATAACATTTAGTCGTACTTGGTCCTGGCTCACCAGCGGCAGGTGTATCACGAAGCATTCCTGTTATTGTTTTGACATCGTTATCTCGGCCAAACACAGCAGGTGGGGGTGTTGGAGCTGTCTTGTATGTAGTAGGTCTATTTGTCATTTTGTAACTGTTGGCTGGCAACTTCTCCCATGAAAGAAGTTCCTCTCCCTCAGTAATTCTCATGTACGCCCCTCTCCCTCATGGTGGCCTTTTTCTTCCCCCATTGGACGGCCGGTTCAAGGCGCTGCGCTGGGCAGAGGTAGTCCCCTCCGACGACGAGGTCACGAGGACGACTCTTGCTCGAGATCTACTTGGCCTCGGAGTCCTCCTCGGCTTGTCCTACGGCGACGGCCTCTCCCTTCCCGTCCCCGGCTAGCTTGGCGGCGACCTGTCAATCCCCATCCCGGACCCTGGCTGGACCTACAGCGACCGCCTCTATCTCCTATCGCAACATCGTCTGCCGGCTATGCCTTCCCCACCTCGCGTCATCCTTGACCCAGTTGCCCAGCCTTCCCCTACCCCCCGGTGTGGAGCCGCGCCGCGCTGCTTCCGTGGTGGTGCGGAATGCGGGAGGTCCGCCGTCGCGCAGCCTCGGCAGCGGCGTCATCCACGGACGCAGCTCGTCCACGGTCTTCCACACCGTAGACGCGACGACCTGCCGGTGCCGCATCACCGTGATGCCGCGTGGGTGCCGGTGCATCTGTGTCTGGGGCCTCGCCTGCGGCCTGCCTCGGCATAGTCGCGCGTCGCCGCTCGTCATGGAGAGATGGCAAGATGTGGTTCCTCGGCTACCGCGTGGATGTGCGGGCGTGCCGAGCAGGTCCTGTACAGATAGTACAACTCTGGCGTTGACGGCATGCTTCTTCTCATCCGGCTCATGGCCGTCAGTGTCGTGTTGCTCTGCTCGAGCAAGGGGAGCAGAGGGGAACAGGTGGTGCTCTCGTCGTTGGCTTGGAGTGGAAAAAGGAGGGGAACAGGTGGCCCAGCTTCTTGCCTGAATAGCAGAAGGGAGCGGGTGCTTGTCTTGCTGGTGCGGCTGGATGATTTGAGAATGGAGGGGGATCCTGGTGCTTGTCTTGCGGTGGAAGAAGCAGGGAGAAGAGAGGAGCATGGAGCAGAGAGGATAGAGGGGGCGCGGCTTTGCTGTTGGAGAAGAAGAGGAGCACGGGGGGTGGCCGCTGGCGTGCGAGACAGGGGTAGAGGAGGACTGGAGGGGGTCTGGCCGGAGGAGAGAAGAAGAGGAAGAGTTGGGGAATGGAGTTGGGTTTGGTCGATGGCTCCACGAAACATAGTGGGGGTAAAATGGGCACTTTCCCATCCTTTTAATCTTAACATTCTGTCCAACAGAGAGTCAACGTGACGGATTGGAACGATAAGAGCACCGGAGTCCAGACAAAGTTGGGTTGATGGCTTGGTAGGAGCTACAATTATTTTAGTGGTGTGTAGGGAATTGAGAACTTTTATAATAGCTCTAAAGGTGCCACATGCCTGAAAGCAACACTATCCAATGCCACTTGACAAGAAACTTTGTGCCTTTGCCATCCACTCCCTCTGTCACTAGTACAGAAACCCCCTTTAGTCCGGGTTTCCTAACCGGGACTACCGATCCGGGACTAAATGCCCCAGCTTTTAGTCCCGGGTCAGCCAACCGAGACTAAAGGGGGCTGCCAGTGTAACATTTCAGATTTTTTTTCGGAATGTTAAAAAGTTCAAAAAAATGTGAATTTCAAAAAAAAATTATGGTGGAGCTGTAATTTATGCACTTAAGTAAGAATTCTACATTTCTAAATTCCTAGTAAATAAAAATTTTGATTTAAATTAAGGAAAGTTACTTTGCTAGTGTGAAAATAGTTGGATTTTAACATGCCCTGTTTATTTGAATTCGAGTTGGATTTAAATTTCTTGGTTGAAATTTTGTGTGGAAATTAAATTGAGGTTTGCCCCTCAATTTAATTTCAAATGCTAACTCTTGAGTGACATTTAATTTGAATTGAACCATTTAAATTAAATCCAAACCCAAACCCTAACAAAGCCCTGCCCTAACCCAGTCCAACCCAGGCCCAGCTAAACCCAAAACCCAGGCTAACCCAGCTAGCTATCTTGGCCTGCAACCCCACAGCCTGACCCGCTGCTTGCACACTCGGCCTGCTCACGCGTACCGGCCCAACCCCGCGCTCGCCGGCCCGTTAGCGCATGCGGACGCCGCCAGCTCACACCGCCGCTCCGCCCCTCTTCGTTTCCGTCGCTTGATGCCTAGTGGACCCTACTAGTACCTTTCCCCTTCCTCTGTTCCTCTTCTCCATTGCGCGAACACCGCTCTCAGCCTCCGCTCCATGCCAAAACTATGAAACGGCTGAGTTCGCGCCCTATGATGTCACCTCGCACACCTGCGCCTCCCGCCTTGACCCGCTGCGCGCGCGCCGCGCCGAAAATCCTAGCGCGCAGCCGCGGGATGGCCGCCACGTGCACCCGCGCGCTCACCGAGCCGTCTCGGGCAATCCTCAGCGTTCGTGCCCCAAACCCTAGTGCCTTGCTATAAACCCCCCTAGCCACTGCCTCCAAACCCTAGAGGGGTTTCCCCTGATCCGCCGCCACCAGCAAGGAAAGGAGGAGGAGGAGGAGGAGCCGGAACGCCATTGCCGGAGGAGCACCGTCACCAAGCCTGCGCCCTGAACACCGATCACGGCGTTGATGTTCGTCCTACACCGCACCGCACCGCCTCGTCTCGCCTCGGCCCCGCCTCACCACGACGTTGATGTTCGTCCTCCCCTGGCTGGCAGGTAGGACCTCGCCGCCGCTCTCTCGTCTCCTATGCTGCTGGCGTGATGCCTAGCACTACCGAGGACCCCCCCCCCCCCCCGTAGCAAGCCCTAGGCCTTCCCTATCCTAGTTTTTTGTGCAGGAGCCCGATGAGCCGCGATCCTGAACCCCGCAGCCTGTCGTCGCCGTTCTATCCAACGACGTCGGCCGTACCGGAGCCCTAGCTTCCTAGGTGCTCGCACGCACGCGTTCGTGCCCATGTCGAGCCCAAAGGCCATGCCTTTTGGTTCGTTTGCCCGAACCCTACCTCACCTTGACTCGCCACGTGCCCTTGTCATGCTCCAGCGCGCGACGTCGCGCTCATGTAAGCGTCGGACCTTGTTGTGGCCTATCCACAAACGCCCTGGGGGCACATCGCACCACACGCACAGCTCCGCCAAGCCGCAGTCCCGTTCCGTCGCGCTTCAGCCATGCTTAGCATGCGTGCGCACACGCAACCACGCCTTAGACCTCGCCGCGTCCATGCCATTTTGGCCACGCCACCACTAAACCTCTGCTTGTGCCCGTCGCCGCCGCAGCCTCGCCATGGCCCTGCCATGCACGCGCCGGCGTGCGCCAACCCCGTGGAACGGGGCGGCAGAGAAGCGAGAGAGCAGGCACCCGGGGCCGGTGGCGAGGATGTAGGGGTACCTGTCGGGCCGTGCGGGGTCGGGGTGCGCGCTCCGGGCTGTGGCGAGCACAGCGACCCCTGGTGGCAGCGTGACCGCAAGAGAGAAGTCGGCGGGGTCAGCTTCGGCGTCGTCCCCCGGCTCCACGCGGCGGAGGCGGCGGCGATGCGGCCCAGGATCACCCACGGCACCGCCATAGGAGGGCGCACGTGAGGTGCTCGATGGTTTGGAATTGGAGGCATTTGGAATTTGGGGGGGGGCAAGATGGTAATTTAACCACGTGCAACGGCCGCCGCAGCTGTTTCACACTTTCCTGCGGGCAGAAGGCATATGGGCTCAGCAGCCCACGTAGGCCCGCTTTGGTGGCTTCTGCTGTTCTTTCTTTATTTTTTTTCTACATCCCCGCACGTAGTAGTGAACTTTCTGGATGAAAATATTGCAACTGAAGATAAAATATTTTTAAAAAAAGTTGGGGACAGGACCGACCCGCAGTTGGGGACTTCCAATTTTGGTGAAAACGATTTGTAAGCAGCGATTAGGAACCTTCATTTTATATGAAAAAGATAAAATGAGCTGATTCACACCAACTGGGACTGAAACTAAATCCTCGCACAAACAAGCCCTGTGCTTCCACGCAGTCAGTATGAATGGGGTACTATAAGGCACAAAGTTCTAGCTGCTGTAAAAAAATTGTGTAGTCATACAATGCTACAGTGCTGGCTCGTAGCAATGTAATGGACTCTTTCACAACCCAAAAATCAAAATTTACATGGAAGAGAACCATTATTGCCTTCCATATCAATCGAAACTGATTACTCAACAATGAATTTCTCAAACCGAACCAGCCATCCTATGGATTCACAATTTATCTGTAACATACACGGCTCTAACAGGGTCAGGTTCTCCTAGTCTAAATCGAGCTCCTTTCTGCTCTTTACAGTCACACTCTGCTTTGACTCGGGGTCAAGCATGTCCAGGTCCCATGCCGTGGCCAAGTAGCCATAGAGGACCCATGTCCGCTCGCCCTTGCCATCTACCTTCACCAGCATGGGGTTGTTGCCCCCGTCGGCCGTGGGGGCGATGCTACGGATGCAAGCCCAAGTTGCTCGCCCGTGGCCTTGGCGCTTGAATAACTTAACAAGCTGCGATGCTTTGTTGAGACCGTCGAGGGTAGCTGGAAACTTCGTTTGCATGGACCTATGCCCATCCTTCCCAGGCAGTGTGTTGACACAGAATTGCGCCAAACACACCTGAATGTGCTAGAACACGTGACGATCGTCAAAACGATCAACACAGCGAAAACCCTAGGCGGACCGGTCTGACCGGTTTCGCCGACCGGTCTGACCGGTGCAGGTAGGGAGCTCGCAAAGACCTAGAACAACGAGCTCGGGAGGGACCCCATCGGAGCTCGTGAACGTAGGGTTGTCCTGAGGTCGGCAGGCCACTCAGAACGTCTTTAAACGTCGTAGAGACGAAGGAAGAAAGCAATCTTGGGTTGAAAAAAGCTAGGATTTGAAAGACAAAAAGTAATGTGATATTTTAATTGATTCGATTGAGAATAATCTCAATCGACTTTAGCCTTTATATTTATAGGCCGGAGAAGACGTACCCCTTCATGAGTAGGATTACATAAAGACTCTTTACAAAAATCCTAATTCTACTCGGACTGTACAGACCAGACCGGTCAGACCGGTCGGCCTCGGCAGGTGCCAATTTTGACTGTCAACATATCCCCCCTGCTTTTTAGTGAGTTTACAAACTAAAAAGCAAAAACAGAAGTATTCTATGCAACACTAGGGCTTAAAAAACACTGCTAAGGACAATTTTCGTAAATTGGCCATCTTTTCTTCACGCATCTTGTCATACGCTGGGGTAGAATTTCAAGTACTTCCCATTGATAGCTCTAGGTAATCGATCTCCTTGTAGCGTCTCCATCATGTAGAAATTTTCGAAGATAACTTTAACAACTCTATATGGACCCTCCCAGTTTGGCGACCATTTACCAAACTTATTGCTTTTCATCCCAAGAGGTAATATTATCTTCCAAACCAGATCTCTGACCTGAAAAGATTTAACTTTCACCTTCTTGTTGTAAGCTCTAGCAACCCGAAACTTGTCCCTTTCAAACTCCTTTAAAGCCTCTATACGCTTGTCAGTTATCTTATCAATATTATCCATAATTGAATTATAATAATCAATGGCGGAAAGATCATTTTGTTTAGCTAATCTATAAGCGTCCAGATTTACCTCAATGGGTAAAACGGCCTCTTGACCATACACAAGTTCAAAAGGAGTAACCTTAGTAGCACCATGACGAGATATACAATGAGCCCACAATGCTTCGGATTAGGATTCTCTTCTATTTTCTTCTTAATATGCTTGATCAAAATCTTATTACTTGACTCAGCCTGCCCATTGGCCTGAGTATAATATGGAGATGAATTGAGCAATTTGATCTTGTAAGATTCGATAAAAGCACGTACCTCCTTTGATATGAATGAAGAACCTTGATACATAGTCAAAGTTTGAGGAATACCAAATCTATGAATAATATGCTCAGTTATAAACTCAATCACCTCTCTATGTGTCATATTCTTCAAAGGAACTGCTTTGGTCCACTTAGTGAAATAATCCGTAGCAACCAACACGAAGCGATGCCCCTTTGAAGATGAAGCATTAATTTGTCCAATAAAATCCAATCCCCAACCTCGGAACGGCCATGGTTTAATGATAGGGTGCAATGATGCAGCGGGTACCAATTGTAAATCTCCAAATGGTTGACACTCTTTGCACCCTTTATAATACTTAAAACAATCCAAAATCATGGAAAGCCAATAGAAACCGGTTCTCCTAAGTAACCACTTCATTTTAGGAGCCGATTGATGAGTTCCACAAATGCCTTCATGAACTTCACCCAAAACAACTTTGGCCTGATCCGAATCCAAACACTTGAGAAGCAAATCTTCGGCAATTCGACGATAAAGCTCATCATCAATTAAAATATATTTGAACGCTGCACGCCGAATATATCTCTCTGCACCACGACCAGGATCTTTAAGATAGGAGATTATAGGAACTCTCCAATCCTGATCTTCGGCCCTTTTCACGGCCGAATCGGTATTTCCTGCCGACTGGGAGGTCAAAATGATCTCTGGACCGGTCAGACCGGTCTGGGCGGTCAGACCGGTCGCGTTAACCGGTCGGACCGGTTCATCCAGAACCTGTAGCTCGGCTTTGAACTGCATCGGTTTTCTAATGTTCAATTTTTCTCTTCCAACACTATAACCAAATGCTTGCTGAGCTAGAGTGTTAGCCCGTCCATTTTCTTCTCTTGGCAAATGTTTTATAACAAACTCATCAAAAGAAGAAATAATGTCGAGGCACTTATCAAGATATGCATTTAATGAACCATTATAACATTGGCATACCTTGGATACTTACTGCACAACGAGAAGCGAATCACCAAAAGCTTCAACATGCTTCATGCCCATAGATTGTAAAATCTCCAAGCCAAATAATAATGCTTCATACTCAATTTGGTTGTTGTGCAATACTCTTATAATCGGTTTGAGGACTCAAAAACAGCACCTTTTCGAGATATACAGACAGCATCAATTCCTCTCCCATCATCACAAACTGATCCATCAAAATAAAGCTTCAATGGTGTGCAAAAAATATGGCCGATTTCTAAATCATGCTCATCATTAATCCGATGCTCAACAATGAAATCCGCTACAGTTTGGCCTTTCATAGATTTCAAAGGTTCACAAGCCAAATCATACTCTATCAAAGGATATGCCCACTTGCCGATTCTACCACTCAAAATCGGCTTTTGTAACATATGTTTTATCACATCGGTTTGACACACTACTATGCAAGTACTAGATAGTAGATAATATCACAATTTAGTACCAGCATGATATAAAGACAAGCACAACTTCTCAATAAAAGTATACTTTGTTTCCGCATCAATAAGTCGTTGGCCTATGTAGGTAACAACATACTCCTTGCCTTCGGTCTCTTGAGTCAAAACAACTCCAATAACTTTATCTTCAGCCGCTATATAAAATTTAAATGGAACACCTCTCCTAGGTGCTTTAAGAACCAGTGGCGAAGACAAGTAATATTTAATTTTCCCAAATGCCTCTTGCTGTTTTGCCCCCCAAGTAAATTCGGCTTCATTCTTTAACCGAAGAATAGGAGTAAAAGCATCAATCTTTCTGAACAAATTAGAAATAAATCTTCTAAAGTAATTTACCTTGCCCAAAAACTTTTGCAAATCCTTTTTGCAAGTAGGAGCCTCAACTTTTCTCATAGCTTCAATTCTCTTAGGATCAATCTCTATGCCCTTCTCATGAATAATGAAACCAAGGAACTTTCCAGCCGATACTCTAAAAGCACATTTGAGTTGATTCATCTTTAAACCATACCGACGCATCCTTTCAAGAGCAAGTCTTAAATTGGCTAAATGATGATCTAGACCGGCCAATTTAATAACAATATCATCGATGTACACTTCCAAGATGACACCAAGCAAATCATGGAAGATTAAATTCATAGCTCTTTGATAAGTTGCACTAGCATTCTTCAAACCAAAAGTCATAACCACCCACTCAAACAAACCAACAAATCCGGGACATACAAAGGCCATTTTAGACGTATCTTTCTCGGCCATAAATATTTGATTGTAACCCGCATTACCATCAAGAAAACTAATAACACGGTGTCCCGATGCTTCATTAATTAACATATCAGTTATAGGCATAGGATATTCATCTTTGGGAGTAGCTTTATTGAGATCTCTAAAATCAATGCAAACACGAATCTTGCCCGAATCTTTCTTTTCAATGGGCACAATATTAGAGATCCAATCTGCATAACGACAAGGCCGAATAAAACCAGCATCTAACAATCGATTAATCTCCTCTTTAATTCAGTCATAAATACTAGGATTGAAATGTCTAGCCGGTTGCTTATAAGGCTTAAAACCAGTTTTAATTGGCAAACAATTCTCAACAAGATCACGACTCAATCCCGGCATTTCAGAATACTCCAAATCAAAATAATCGATGTATTCTTTTAATAACTTTATTAAATCGGCTTTAAACTCAACCGATAAATTCTTGTTTACAAAAGTCGGCCTAGGAATAGTACCATCACCTAGATATACCTTTTCTAAAGGATCAACCGACGTAAAACCTTGGCCCAGCTTGTCCATGTCTTCTGACTCTTTAATAGTTTCACACATATCGTTCGTACACGCCCAGTAGTGCTCAATGCGCTGCTGGAGCCACTCTGCGTTAGACCGGTCTGATCGGTCGGCTCTGGTGGCCGATTCGAAGAGGACCGGTCTGACCGGTCGTGGGACCCAGTCTGACCGGTTGCACCTGAGTCATCTGCTGGACTCATCTTTACAGCATTAAATGATTTAGCCAATTTTCCATCGGCTTCAGAGTAGCGGGAACGAAACCTTCCTTGGTGCAACTGATAAGCTCATAATCGGACAGATCCAAGCCCGATAAGCACTTGATGTTGTCATTGGCACCAACAGAGTTAGAATCGGCGATAGCAATGAAGGAAGAGGTATCACCAGGTACTATCTCAACTTCATCGCCGATTCACTGAATAAGAAATTGATGCAAGGTAAATGGAATGCATTGATTGGCATGAATCCAATCACGCCCAAGTATTAAACTGAAGTTACCTTGCACCTCCGAGATGAAGAAAGCTATGGCGAGCGCCTTGCTTCCAACGGTCAACTCCATGGACGCAACCCCTTTGGCGCCAATGGGACCACCTCCACCCAAGCCGCTAACCGTCATATTGGTCTTGATCAGCTCCTCGTCCTTCCCGCCAAGCTTCTTATACAATGAGTAGGGCATAAGATTTACAATTGCCTCACCATCCACTAACATGCGAGAAATCGGCTTTCCATTGATGTGTCCCCTCATGTATAGGGCCTTCAAGTGGTTATCCGATTCCTTGGGCTTCTGGAACACAGCATCACGAGGCCCAAGCTGAAGATGAGCCACCTCCTCTTCGGGAATTATGAGGTAATCCGAAGATATATGCACAACATTGACCTCCAAATTGTTGCGCTCAGGAGATGCCTCGTAATCCACCAATTCTTCATCTTCCTTTGCTGAAGGAGCTGGCTCCACCTCATCAACACGAGAATCCAAAGCAGGTACAACTGATTCGGCTGCGCTCTCTGCACTAGGCTAGACCGGTCTGACCGGTAACTCAGGACGGTCTGATTGGTCGGGTACACCGATCTGACCGGTCACTGGGGTCGGTTTGACCGGTCCTTCTGCAGGCTGGTCAACTGTTTTGACCTGCCACACTTTGCCTTGAGGGATCATGGGTCTATATTTGATGAAGTATTCATCCCTCGCCTTCTCTGCCTCCTGCTCTCTCTTTTCCTTATTGCGCAGGCATCGGAGCTTCCTCTTTTGAGTATGTGTCAACCCCTCGGGACACCAACGGGGTTGATGATATTTGTCTAGCACTTTGCTACCACTAGCCTCATGATTGTTGGCAGTAAAGGGCTTCTAGACAGGAGGAGCAGAAGAAGTAGCCGATTTATCAATCACCATCGGCTCCTTACCCTTGTCTTGCACAACCACCTTAATCTCGCCGATCTGGACAATAGTATCGCCTTTGGCCTTCTCTGGAGTAACCCCTGATTGTACCTCTGATTTCTTCTCCTTCACGCGATATTCCATCCGTGGAGAAGCAAACTGCGCCGGCCTCTGCTGGGACCGGTCTAACCGGTCATAGACGACCGGTCTGACCGGTTGGGGCTGTGGCACCGGACCAGATTGGTGTGGCCCCAATTGGTCGTGTACTGGCGTCCTGGATCTTTCCTTCCTCTGATATGGTGGTGGATATGTCATTGGAAAGCACTGGAGCCAAATCCCCTCATGTTCCCACACCGGATTAACCGCATTAGACGCCGGCGGAGACCAAGGCATAGTAGCATATACCTTTTGCGGAAGAAACTGTGGATGATCACCCCTGCGCCTGACAAATTCCTTCTTTGGAGGCGAAGCATTGCCTCGATGCGGTGGTGAGCGAGGTCTCTTTTTTAATGGCCAATCTTGTTGAATGGCCTTAGTATACTTGTTCAGCAACTGCCCAAAGGTAGGTCCCTGATTTGCACGCCTTCCTTATAGCTTTGGCACATTTGTCTTCCAAGTACCCTCTTCCGGACGCTTTGGCTTGATGGTCCGGGGCTATTCCCTAGGCCGGTCTGACCGGTCGTTGGACCCGGTCTGACCGGTTGGTGACACCGGTCTGACCGGTCGCGCCTGGATAGCAGGCTGACTAGATGAATTTGCTTGCCCATTGGGCTTAGGAGCATTCACAAAAATCCTCAAAGTCGGCTTCCCATCAGGAGTCTTCTCAACAACGACTTCTCTGGCCAGAATCTTGTCATTTGCATTCATCGGCCTCGGATCTCCAATCACAACATTCTACCCTTGAGCCCCTTCGGCTTGCTCCGGCCTAAGGAGAACCTTTGGATTGTTCAGTTCCAAAGTATGGACAGGGAAGGGAGTCTTGTCCACTTGCATATCTGAAAATACCAATTGTCTTTCATCTACAACCGATTGGATCTGTCGACGAAAAACATTACAATCATTAGTAGCATGCGAGAAAGAATTATGCCACTTAAAATATGCATGCCGTTTTAGTTCTTCCCGCGGTGGTATTGTGTGAGATAAACGAATGTTTCCATGCTTAAGCAATTCGTCAAAAATTCTATCTTACTTGGAAACATCAAAAGTAAACTTCATCTCATTCTGCTGATTCTTTTGAATCAGCTTAAGCGAAGGATATGTAGAGGGTTTGTCCTTTGATGGCCAAACAAATTCAGCAGCATACACCCTATTTTCCTCATCGTCCGAATAGTCGGAATCATTTTCAACAACATGCGTGTTTGACCGATGAGGCTTAAAGGAATCTTTAGAATTTTTGTACTTAAATTCAACACCAATGGCTCGCATTTGCATATGATTAACCATAATAAAATCAAAACCTTCAAGTTTTTCTTTCAAGTAAGAACGCAAGCCATTAAATGCCAAATCCGCCAAATCTTTTTCCGAAAGAGATGAATTAAAACATCGGTTTTTCAAAGCTTTGAATCTTTGAAAGTAATCTAAAACCAATTCATCTCGGTTTTGCTTAACCGATGTCAAGTCTAGCAATCTAACTTTGGCTTCCCCACAAAAGAAGTGATCATGAAATTGTACTCTAATTGATTCCAATTCAAAATTGAACCCGGCGCAAGCGAGGAAAACCAAGAGAAAGCGGTTCCGCTCAAAGATAGAGAAAATAAACGAACCCGCAAAGCATCGTTAAGACCCGCTTCTCCCAATTGCAAGACGTATTGGCTAACATGCTCCCAAGTCGTACGAGAATCATCACCATTAAATTTAACGAATTCAGGAACACGCCAACCGGTAGGATATGAGACAAAATCAAACTCAGGAGGGTATGGCTTTTGAAATAAACGTGAACCTCCCATATCAATTCCGAGTTTAGATTTAAGCACACCGGCCAAGTCCTCTTTAAACCTATTGAAATCGGCTTGATAAGTACCGCTGGCCGATGCATGCAAAGAAGATGAAACACGTTGTGTGCTAGGACCGGTGTAAGCCATGTTAGTATTAGGAATCGGTCCTCGGTGAGGTCCAGATCCCTGCTGGGACGTACCATGGGGCCCTGTATGTTACAACATCTCATTAGTTCGGCTAGGGGCGGCTGAACTACGGAAAGAGGTGTGCGGTGTAGGGGGCATTGAGTACTGCCCCATCAGACCGGTCTGACCGGTCTTCATAAGACCGGTCTGACCGCCTGCACCGGTCTGACCGGTCGACGAGACCAGTTGGACCAATGACGTGTAGACAGTGGATGGTGGCGGCGTTTGCCCCGGGAACGAGTTCGGCGGCATCCCATAGAACTGATCTTGGGTAGCAGATGTGCTAGCCGAATTCGCTTCTGAGAATTGAGCGCCACCCTCAACAGTTTTTACCCTTTTTAAGTGCCGCAATCTCATTGTTAAGCCCAGCAAAAGTCTCTCCCGCGGCTACTTGTGCAGCAGATATTTTCGAATCCACCATGAGAGAGAATTGCTTAGCTTATTCAGAGGGGTCGTTAGGAAGTACCTCAACCTTGTCTTTGTTCAACTTGAAGGATGTCATCACGAACTCCCCAACCCTCTTGAATAGACCTCCTCGCTCCTTCGTGAATCCTTGAAGGAATTGCTCCTACAAGAGCTCTTCAGCAATGAGGTAGGCCTAGCGCTCGTCCTCGGTGAGCTCCTCCATGGTCACCTTGATGACGTTAGCTCCACTAATCTCAGAGGAACCCATCTTGATGGAGAAACCAGATTAGATCGGTTTTCAAAACCAGATTAATCTATTCCCCAGTGGAGTCGCCAAAAAGTATGTTAACACAGAATCGCGCCAAACACACTTGAATGCGCTAGAACACGTGACGATCATCAAAATGATCAACATAGCGAAAACCCTAGGCGGACCGGTCTGACCAGTTTCGCCGACCGGTCTGACCGGTGCAGGCAGGGAGCTCGCAAAGACCTAGAATAGCGAGCTCGGGAGGGACCCCGTCGGAGCTCGTGAACGTAGGGTTGTCCTGAGGTCGGCATGCCACTCAGAACGTCTTCAAACGCCGTAGAGACGAATGAAGAAAGCAATCTAGGGTTGGAAAAAGCTAGGGTTTGAAAGACAAAAAGTAATGCGATATTTTGATTGATTCGATTGGGAATAATCTCAATCGACCTTAGCCTTTACATTTATAGACCGGGGAAGACGTACCCCTTCACGAGTAGGATTACATAAGGACTCTTTACAAAAACCCTAATTCTACTCGGACTGTACAAACCAGAAGGGTCTGACCGGTAGGCCCGACCGGTCAGACCGGTCGGCCTCGGCAGGTGTCAATTTTAGCTGTCAACACAGTGGTTGCACATCGACATCGGCAAAGCCCATTTCTGGAAAACATATAACAGTTGTTGAAGAACATGTCAGTTTTTGATCGAGAGAGCAAAATCATTGTAATATTCAAAGATGTTTGGTGTTGACATGAATTATCACCCACCCAAATGTAGCATTACATGGAATGTGGAGGCATCACTAATCAAAAGTGCAATCCAACTTTTCTATAATTGAACAGTTGAAACATTCTGAACCCTATCATGGAGATGAGAAAGATTTGCTAGCTTATCAAGGTCTATCCATTCTGCAACAGGCACAAAAACACAACAACAAAAAAACCTTTACTCCCAGAAAGTTGGGATAGGTAGGCTAGGGATGAAACCCAACAGGAGCCACACACCAAAAAAAAACAGAAAGGAAAAAATATTATAGTATGAATAATAATAGTAAAAGGAGAACCATAGCCTCCAAATACAAAGAACATCTGTACATATACTTTCGCAGATCAAGGCTACAGCCAGATCATGCTCTGCTACGCAAAAAGAGGGAAGCTATGGGTTGCTGACTATATCTATACTAAGCATAGAGGAAATTTGGTGTAGCACATAGTTAGCAAACCTGCTCCTTTTGGAATATTCAGCAGGTGTAACAAACTATGTAAATACGAAAACTATCAAACAGAAACACTGGGGATCCAGCTGTTAGCCAATACATTTTTCGACTTTATTCTTCATTTCTATTCTAGAAAATGCTTGGGTAGACTTCCATATCTTTAAAGAAAGCAATTAACAGAGGTCTTTTTTTTTAAAAAACAATTAACAGAGTTTTGGTCAAAATGATTTGTAGTCGATTCATCCCTCCAAATGAATTAAGAGAAGGCAAAATATCTAAAGCTCTGATGATTAATGTATTAATCAATCAGAGGTTCAGAACTACCAAGAACACAGTGACAGAGCAAGCATTGAAGGAATACCTCTCAGCTTGCTCTCTAGCTCTTTATTACTCATGACATCCTTTTGCCCGTCATTCTTTGACTTGTATGTGTTTTCAATTATCACTGTTGGAGGCCATAAGATAAGATCTCCTTGATTGGCTTCAGCGTCAGCAGTAGATAATGCTTGGTAAGCGGTTTTGTGAACAGGGGCTACGGAGTAATTCCAACCCATAAGAACACATAAGGCTTTGTGAAACCCTAGGTGATCAGCACAATGCTCCACATTCTTTGCATGGTATGCATGATTGAAGAGTGCATGCAAATCCACAGAATCCTTGTAATCAAATCATGCATACAACCAACTTCAATGGAAATTATGCACAAAAAATTGTCTTCAGAAAATTAATTCACAGAACCCTCTTTAAAAGATTATCAATTTATAGCTGATTTTGTATGAACCAAACAGTGACAAAATCTCAGAAAAGTTAAATAAGATACAAAATGTTTGTGGAACTAAGAACAAAAAGAAGAATCCAAAAAGTGCCCATAATAGTTGTTGAAACAAAGAATGGGAGTAAACCCTAGTGGCAAAATAACTTCGCTTGGCAGCACTACCTCATAGTGTGCTTTACAGAATGAATCTTTGTCCGTACTAATTATTGCTTTCTTTTCTAGTGTGCCTTTTCCACTTAGTCTCCCCTCATGCCGTGATTGAGGAACAGCAATTGGATTAAGGTCAAGCATAAAGTCAACACAAACTCAATGGCCTCCGCGGTTCCATAGCCCTTGGAGATGCTTCCTTTTGGCGAGCATGGTTGTGAACATATTTCTTTAGAACTCCCATGAACCTCTCAAAGAGGAACATATTGTGTAGGAATACAGGACCGAGAATTCCAATCTCTTTGACCAGGTGAACTAGAAGATGTGTTATAATATTGAAGAAGGATGATGGGAACACCAACTCAAAGCTGACAAGATATTGGACCACATCATTCTGTAGCTTTACTAGATTCTCTGGATCGATTGCCTTCTGAGAAATTGCATTGAGGAATGCACATAACTTCATGGTGGCTAACCGAACATTTTCTAGTAGAATCCCTCTCAATGCAAACTAGAAGCAATTGCATAATAAGCACGTGGCAGTCATGAGAATTTAGGATTAGGAATTTCTTCTCTACCATATAAATTATCCCCTTTCCATTTGAGGAGAAGCCAGAACAGACCTTGATACTTCTTAGGCATATGTTCCTTCTCTTCTTTGCTAAGAGTAAAGCTGGCAGGACTTAAGTAATGGCGTTCCTTATCTTTCTTATCTGGATGCAGACTGTCTCATTCTTTCATACACTGCAGGTCCTACCATGCTTCTAGTATATCTTTTGCCTTCCCATACACACCCATGAAGCCTAGCAGGTTCACGCAAAGATTCTTCATTAGGTGTATCATGTCGATTGCATCGCGGACCTCAAGGACTTTCCAATAGGGTAGCTCCCAAAATATAGACTCATTCTTCCACATGGGTGCATGTCCGTTAGCGTCATTCGGAACAGGTTGGCTTCCAGGTCCCTTTCCAAGGACTACTTATAGATCCTTGGCCATATCAAATATAACCTCACCACTATGGTGTGTAGGCTTCATCCGGTGATCTACCGGACCTTTAAAATGCTTGCCGCTCTTTCTTATGGGATGTCTGATAGGAAGAAATTGACGATGGCCAATGTACACAACCTTCCGACATTTATTCAAATATATACTTTCAATATCATCTAAACAGTGTGTGCCAATCATTGATTGTTACAAAAAGCAATGCTCGTAGTTCAAAGTCTTCCTGTTTGTGCTCATCCCACACACGTACACCTTTTTTTACAACAATAAAATTTCTTCAACTAAT
The DNA here is from genome assembly GCF_016808335.1 of Panicum virgatum. NCBI lineage: Eukaryota > Viridiplantae > Streptophyta > Magnoliopsida > Poales > Poaceae > Panicum > Panicum virgatum. The sequence goes on from NC_053152.1 coordinate 41,364,109, forward strand.
GGCCTTAGGTACACATCAATGCTGTTGCCAGGTTGCTTCAGGCGTTGGATGTGCACAGGCATCATAATGAACTTCTGCTTCATGCACAGCTAAGGAGGAAGGTTGTAGATACATAGAGTTACAGACCAAGTGCTATGACTGCTGTTCCGCTCCCTGAAAGGATTCATACCATCTTTTCTTAAAACAAACCTCAAGTTCCTTGCATCCTCTGCAAACTCCAGGACTTCTTTGTTGATTTTTCTCCACTGGGACCCATCAGCGGGGTGTCTCAGCATATGTTGGTATTTTGTAGCATCACGAATAAATCCATAAGCGCACGGATACCATTGTAGCTTTCCCCTAGGAGTATTCCAGGGTATCATATCCATAGAGGAACATGAGTATACTATCTAAGGTTTTAATTCATCCAAGGACACCACACCACAGCAGAGGTAAGGGGTAGAGAGGATTTTCTAAGGCTCAGAATATAAGGTTAGATCAGTGTTACCCTAAACGCTAAACGGTAAATAGTCGGTCACCTGCCGTTTAGCCCATTATTCAGGCCAAACGAGTGTTTTAACGTGCAAAACGGCCGTTTAAACGGTTAAAACAACCTATTAAATGGAAACGGTGTACCACTATGTAGTGTTTAAATAGTGTCTAAACGGGCTAAATGACCATTTAGGCGAATAGTGGGTAAGATAGAACTAGCTTAATTGTTTACTTCAGGCTACCAGCTTCTCCTAGATAAGACTAAGCAGCTCTTGTGATACAGCTTCTGCGATATACCCGGATGTGGAGGATTATAATGAGTAGACAGGGCTGTCACCACCTGCCACCTACCTCTACAAACCGTGGGGTATACAACAATCAAGAGTAAAGTCTAGTCTAACACCACGTCTACACCGTCTTTTACTAACTCTAGCCTTGGCCAAGAACATCCGTCTTTATCAGGAGTCATAGACTAGAGCATCCACTAAGCTAGTGAACAATGATCCCATAAATAACTAAGGACTAGCACTACGCTTAACTTAATAAACTAAAGCACAAAGTAAATCACGAATACTTACTATGATTGATAAGCACCCGTCGAGGTACAAGCTGGAGAAGAGTGACAACAAACCCGGCACTTCCCCAACTTCCCCTCACTCTCTCCCTATTTCCTAAGAGTAAATTCCTTATATGGCCCTGTTAAAGTTGGCTCTTTCTTCCTTGGCCTTTTTTTTTAAGTCTTCCCTATATGGCCACTTAACTTCAGATTCTTCCTTTTGTGGCCCTTCTGTTAGGTTGAATGCTAACGGTGTTAGAGGAAGCATGAAAAAGACCATTTTACCCCTAAAGACAAAATTCCCTATTTAGCCCATTTAAAATTTGTTGTTCCTTCCTTAGCCTTTTCTCTAAACTTTTTGAGAAAAATGAAGTACATGTACATGTTGCTACATGTTGCAGTGGACCATTTCCGTATAATTTATAAAATATTGATAGTTTTAACAAATAAATAATTGTGCATAACAGAGTCATCGATGAGCAATTTTTTAAGACCAAAGGACAGCAGCACAGTAATATGACACATGCATACGTTGAGAGATACATGATGACATATACATTAGACCCAAATAGATAAGGTTCATATGCATCTGAGTTCATAGAAACATCCACATTAAGGTTGTTCACACATTGCAAGAGATAAGGCTCCACAACCATACATGCTGTTCACACATACATCACAGAAAGAGAAAGATTAATCATAAACTAAGCCTTCTTTTGCTTCTTGTACTCATTGCAGGGCTTGTTGGATCCATCTTCTTGCTTCTAGTGCCCATTGCAGGACTATCAAGTGGCTACATAGGAATAGTTGTTTTCTTTTTGGCATTTTGTTTTGCCTTTGCTTTGGCTTTTGGTTTGGCCTTTGCTTTGACAGTTGATTGACCTTCAGCTCTAGGAAACTCAATTGAAAGAGGTTCGAGTTGATTTGAGCCATACTGTGACCTGTGAGGCAACAACAATTTTAGAGAAAAATAGTTAATAGGCAGCAGCAATATGTTTAATGCAGCAGTGAATTTAGTTAAAAACCAGCATTTGTTACCTCTTTTTTGCTGTTGAACTAGAGTTATGCTTTCCCTTTTTCTTACTGGTAACATCCATGCTTTGGCTATGTTATAAAAGACAAAACTTAGTGGAAAAAAGAAAAATATCATTGGTTGTAATCTTAAATTCAGAGGCTACAGTATGAAATTGCTCACCTTGGTGGAAAAGACAGAGGATGCAGGGGCTTCATCTTCCCAAGGCACAATTGATGATTGAGTTGTCTTGGTTTTCTTTGCCTTCTTTTTTGGTGGTCCTCTACATGAGCATGAACAATGATAGTAACATAAGAGAGTGTTTGTGACAAATATTACAGGTAGTAGTAATGAGTAAAAAAACAGCAACATTTTATTACCTCACTTCCATCATAGCAGCAATGTCCTCCGGGTTACCCCTCTTGCAGCTGGGCCAATGATGGCCAAAATCTTGACAAATTGGACACTTGTGGCTTCGACCTTTTCTTTTCTTCTCAGTGCAACCTTTATGCCTCTCAGTTTTAGGCCTACTAGCTGTGGCTTTCAACAGTGGTAGATGCATGAAAAATCCATGGCTAGATGGAGGCCATTGCCTTTTGTCATCCATAGCAGGGATTAGTTGGGCATAAGCAGATTAATTTTTTCAATGGAGTAATAATAGTCGACATGATTCTCTAGAGGGGTATTGCTAAGTGAGGTGATAAATGCAAGTGCATCTTTGCAAGGAATCCCAGAAACTTGCCATTGTCTATAAGAACATGTCCTCTCTTTCAAATTGACAACAAACCTAAAGCCACTACCTCCCAAGGCAGTAACTTCTGCAACCTCCTCTGAGCATTCTACCACCTCTAAGTTTAATTCTCTGCTCTTTTCATTCAAGTTCTTAATTATGCAGGGCAAAACTGATCCATCTAGCTTCCTGGATATTTTTCTCCTTTGGTTCCACTTGATCATAAGCTAGCATTTGCCTAATCTTATCCATTAGGTCATCCAAGTTCATGGACTTGTGGTGCTTAATCCAATTGTTGAAGCACTCTGCCAAGTTGTTGGTTACATAATCCACCTCGCAAATGGTGGAGAATTGACTCCTGGTCCACAACCTTGTGTGGCACTTTCTTAGATAATCTGTTGCATCTGGGTTTGTTGACTCCATTTTAGTCCAATGTTTCCCAAACAAATAAGGGTTCCATGAGTATGCTGCTGCCCAAAGATTTTCATCAAAGACCTCTCCACTATATCTTTTCTTGAAATTAGACACTAGGTGATACATGCATTCTCTATGTTCTACCTCTAGGAACACTTCACCTACCCCTGTCATCACTGCCTGCCCACAATCAGTGCATATAGCTAGACCCCTAGTTGATCCTATAGCATGTCTGCTTCATGAACTAAATCCAATTCTCATTTGTCTCTGAATCAAAAACTCCTAAGCAAACAGGAAACAACCAATTATGACCATCTACAGTTGAAGCACTAGCTAGCTGCCCCTTGAACTTGCCGGTCAGAAAAGTGCTGTCTATAGCTAAGTATGACCTGCAACCACTAAGGAAACCCTCAATGCAAGGTTTGAAGGCAAGAAAGAACCTTCTAAATCTGATCTTTTCATTTATTGTATGATGGTCAATTACCAGTATACTTCCAGAGCATGTGCTCTCAACTTTCTCCTTAAACCTGTATAAATTGTCAAAGCTATTTTCCCAATCACCATAAAGTTACTTTAATGCTAGCTCTTTGCCCATATACACCCTCTTGTAGTGGACGCTCACCTTGTGGTGCTCTTTTAGTTTCTTTTTCAATTCTGAAGCTCCAAGAGTTGCATCATCAATGAGCCAATCTTTGACCTTACCACATACCCAATGTTTGCCGGCATTCTTGACCTTCTTATTCCTTCTTGTACTAGAGCACTCATGGCCACTAGGGTTCTTTCTTACCATCACAGTGCCACTATCATCTACTTTTGAAGCATGTATCTTCCATGGGCACTTATCTTCATCCCTCCTTGAACAATATGCCCTGAATCTGTGTGGTGCACTCTTCACCATATTGTATTCAAATTCATGTTTTATAGCATGCTGAGAAAGTGCCAACTTGAACTCTTTCATGCTAGGATATGAGGTACCTACTGACATTGGTGGGTCTTCCTTGTTATACTCTAATATAACCTCATTAGCCTCTACTTCAATTTCAGACTCCATGTCCATCTCCATCTCACTTTCATCCTCATTGTCATCATCAGAACAATACTTCTCATCTTTCTCTTCATTGCAGCAATCAACCACATGGATAGGTGCATTCTCTTGGTAGATGGCCTCCTCATCAATGCCAACATGCTCATTCTCTGCAAATGGGTTGAAAAAGTAGTTATCTTTATCTTGTTCTGCGTTGCTGTTAGCTTGCCTTTGCATTTGACCAGGCCATTCACTTATTGGTTCATAAGGTTTGGAGGGATCACAATACACAACGAACATCTGCACAACCTTGGACATAGAGTGTTTTGCAAACATATCCATCAATCCTTGGTCAGATTTCACCTCTGGATAGGTTTGTAGATCACTGTCATAGTATTGAACATGAGCAACTTCTAAATAACCCGGCGGATACTTCTCCACAATTGATTCAACTAAATCCTTATAATTTGTCAAGTCTGAATCGATAATCTGCTCGAAACTGAAACATTGCACATCCTTTCTTGCCTTTTTCTGATTCCCAACTAGTTTTATTTCTAGCAAGTAACATGAATTTGGATCCATTCTGAAAATAAAACCAATAGCGTAATGCATTACTAATATTACGAAATGTAGGGTTAAGCAATGCAAAAAGGATAGTTTAAAGAAGCAAGATCGTAATGCGTTGAGTACTCTAATGCATTCCTAATTCAGTGTAACCAAAAGTATCGTGCTAAAGAACACAGAGAATGAGGCACTCCACAACTTACTCTGCTATAAGCCATTCAGGCTCTGCAGCAAGGGAGGGAGCAGCACCCCTGCCACGGCCGGGCACATCAATGCCCCTTGGTGCGCCCGCCGCAGCGCCCCTGTGAAGGCCGTGAGTGGCGGCGTCCCCGCTGACGGCGCCCTCCGCCGCGCCGTGTGGCTGTCCGGCGCCGCGCCCCCTGGCACGCGTGGGCCCTCCGCCAAGGCCGCCCACTGCCCCTCCGCCAAGGCCGCCCATTACCGTGCCCCCTGGCGCGTGCGGGCCAGGTACGCCCATGGCTGCACCCCCGTCCGGGATAGCCGACGCGCCCCACCCGGGCCGGCCGCCGCCTCGCCCATGCCCGGGCCATCCCCTGCCGCACCGCCGGCCGAAGCGTGGCCGGCCACCACCGCACCACCTTCCATGGAGCCCGATCTAGGGTTTCAGGAGGAGGAGCCCATGGGATGGGCCGATTGGGGCTGTCTAGGGTGAGCCTGATCTAGGGCATGTGCTCTCATCTTTAATCCAGGGGCAGTTTGGTCCATTCAACTCAAATCTAACAGTGGGACCCACAATTTAGACGGGAAACACTAACGGAGCTGACGGAAGGGCCACGAAAGGAAGAATCTAAAGTTAAGAGGCCATATAGGGAAGACTTTAAAAAAGAGACCAAGGAAGGAAGAGCCAACTTTAAGAAAGCCATATAAGGAATTTACTCATTTTCTAACACCATCGAGGCAGCGTTACACCCCTGGGATGAGCCTAGAGCTCGGAATGAGAGAGGAATAGAAAATGTTCAAGTGTGAGTTATATTCTAATTCTACCCCCCTCCCTCCCCACTTTTTATATTTATAGGTTGGCACACAGAGTTTAGGAGCTGAATTGCCGGCCGAGGCTTGTGAAACAGGAATTGGGAACTGATGAAGAAGCTCCACGTGGAAGATGTGATTCGGCCGAACCAGGGGTTTGACCGACCTTGTCTGGTGGCCCATCGACTTAAGCTTCGGCTGGGGAGCTCACAAGTGGGTCCCACTTGCAGGTAGACATGCAAGCCATGTTTTCTCCTCGGGTATGGCTGCCAAGGGGGTCCTTCAATCCTTGTGCTCGCTCGTGATTGGCTAGGAGTTTGTACCTTGGATCATTCTTGCTATTTTCATGTATTTTTGGCTCAAATCCACCTGCACACATTTTTAGACCAGCATATGTGGAATTTGTCAATTAATTATCCTATACTAACATTAATCCCCTTTGATGCTTGAATTTTGTGCAAGAATTGATGGACAAAATGGGTCTGTAGCGACCGTCAACAGCATAGCGTCTACCTTATAGTCTTCTTTGTGTCATCGCATCAACTTGTCATGCTCTTTGTTTCTAAACAAGCATTTCAAGTGTGGTATTATAGGAGCATACCACATCACCTTGGTAGGAATTCTCTTCTGAGGCTTCGCACTCAACATCACCAGGGTCATCTCGCCTGATCTTATATCGCAATTCCCCGCTTACCGGGCATGCATCCAAATTCTCGTACTCCTCACCGCGATAGATGATACAGTCATTAGGATATGCATGTATCTTTTGCAGCTCTAATCCCAGAGGGCAGACAACCTATTTTGCTTCGTATGTAGTGGTGAGCAATTCGTCATCCTTCGGAAGCATCTTCTTTATGATTTTCAGTAACTCCCCAAATCCCTTGTCGGATACACTATTCTTTGCCTTCCATTGCAGCAATTCTAGTGTGACCCTCTTCGCAATTTGGGTACAACAATTTCTTGTGATCCTCTAGCATGCATGCGCTGGAACTTAATCCTCTCCCTTTCACTTTCACAGTCTCTCTGTGCATCATGAATGGCCTGACCAAGATCATCAGTGGGCTCATCTTCTGCCGCTACCTCTTTTTCAGCTTCTCCCATTGCACTTTCATCAAAGGCACCATATTCAGCGAACCCAGGATGTTATCATCATCCTCTTCTTCTTCTTCATCGTCTTCCATTATAACCCCGCTTTCTCTGTGCTTGATCCAACAAATATAGTCGGGCTCAGATGCTTACTGAAGAAGGTAGCGTGGAAGGACAAACAAGCACACCCTTTAAATCATGGCCCGGTGACGGATAACATCAGCTTTCCTACCATCATCTTTTCTTACAACGGTGACTGCGTAGGCTCTAATAAATAGTTGTAATGCACGAACGAATTTTAATTTGGAGAAGAAAAGATACAAGAAACACTAAGTACACACAAGTTCTATTGCATGTGTTAATTAATATGCTAAACACTCCATGTGAGAATCGAAATATTTATGTGTTAACATTCGTTTTAAAAGTCAGCTGATGATCATAGTAGCCCTGCAAATGAAAAATATCAATCACATGTACATGACCACCTGGTTAGTCTTGCACGCTGCCATCAACCTACAAGCAAAGCAAAGCATCTGGCTGGCAGTTACACGTCGCAAGCGCACTATCTCAGCCACTAATTTGGCCCGGTTCCCGCAATGTGATGCGGTGGACGCGCACTCCCTTTTACCTTTGTTTCGAAGAAAGCATCCAGGGAAAGACAAAAGAGGACTTATCTTCAGTTTCTTTTCAGAAAGATATATACATCGTCCTTCCAATATTCGTTGCTTGCCAGAGAAGAAATTAAATGCATTTGTACGAAGCTAAGTAATCTGTAATTGTACATCTATCTGTATGACTATCCAACTGGGCACTATATATGAGAATATTCTCCTGTGTTAAATGGAAAATCTACATCTCATTAGGCCCTTTGAGAAAATTCTTGTACAACTATATTAATTAAGAGAAATAAGAAAAAACTAATTAAGTGGAGCGGGTTAGAATGTTGCTTGCATTGAAAGAGGAGTTTATGTAAGGAACAAGGTCCCATCTAGGCCATTGTTTGTGATTTTGGTGATTAAGTGATAACATAATCAATGGGACTAACAAGTTTGTGAGATCACATTTGTAGGAGTCTTTAGGTCCCATGGATATGATTCAACACGTCTAATTCATCTTCAAGATGCAATGTCCAATCTATCGTCAAGACGTCATGTCCAATCCACCATCAAAATGACAAATCCAATCAGTCGTAGAGGTGCCAAAGTGAGATATAATATATTTCAAGCATCCAAATAATCCCGCGACAAATTGGACGAAGCAGTGCAGAATTAGTTACACCGGTTTAACCGACGCCACACCATCGGTGCATCCGATGGTTGTCGGATACACCGACGCCCCATGCATCGGTGCAATTGGATGTGCTTACTGAGCCAAGTGAAGAACACTCAGTAGCACCGGTTTAACCGATGGTCCACTCAGAGGCATCGGTGCAATCGATGTACTATTGTCCAGTCACGATGTCAAGCGTGCAGCAGCCAAGCCTTCAGCACAGGAAGAACCGATGCCATCGGAGCAATGCATCGGTGCAATGACGTCACCAAGGTGCAACGGTTATATGAAGATCAAGTGTCACCGGAATTTCCGACGCCATAGCATCAGTTCATCTGATGGTCCCTGAAGTTGCTGCAGCAATGTTAGAGAGGAAATGGCTATTTCAGAGCGCAGTGTGACCGGAAGAACCGATGCCCCTGCACCGAAAGTTCTGATGGCTACGCAGAAAACTGGCCAACGGCTAGTAACGGCTCTCTTGAGTTGGTGGCCTATATATATGAGTTCCCCCGGCCATTTTGAGTTTGCTGGAGTCCCAAGACATCACACACATATCCAAGAATACCTCCAAGCCATACAAGAGCATAAAGATCAAATCCTTAGTCCTTAGCACAAACTTTGTGAGTGTTAGTGCTAGATTAGCTCTTGAGTGAGTGATCAAGCAAGGTTTAGATCCTTGTGCTGTGGTTCTAGAGTGAACCAACATTGTATCTTGGTGCGCCGGCCATCCTTGGAACTTTGATGGCTCGCCGGCAAGTCAACGACCCTCCGGCTTGGTGTGGAGCGGCGTCGACAACATTGTGCGGGGGACAAAGTCCCCTCCTTCATGGGCAATCTCTCTTATTGAAGATCGGGATCAAAGTGGACGTGATTGTGTTCACGGAAGAGACTTGATTGTCGGGAAGCGATACTCTTCGTGAGTTCTTCAACAACATGGATGTAGGAGCGCCTTTGTGGCAATCCGAACCACGGAATAAATTCTCGTGTCGAGAGTTCGCTTCCTCTCATCCCTCTCTTTAAGCTTTCACATTTCATTTTGCAACTTGTGTGCCTTTACTTTCATAGACTAGTTTCTTGATAGGATTGGCTATAGGTTGCTAAACTCTTTTGGGATGAGGGTTTTACACTAAGGTGAACCGAAGTTGCACATCTAGATAGCTTGTTTTAGTTTAAGTTTTGTACAAACTAGTTGGAGCCAAAGGTTAAGGTTTTAAGAGTGCCTAATTCACCCCCTCCCCCTCTTAGGCTAGAGCACCCGATCGCTTTCAGTTTATATCTGTTGACACCGTTTTTTGGCACGTGTCAATCTGATGAGGTGAAGTGGGCAGCCGATGGAAGATTGGTCGATGCTGGGGCAGAAGAACGAAGGTAGAAGATGATTTGGTGACTTGGCATTGCAGGCAATAGAGAAGGATTTGCGCTGATTGATTATGTCAGCAATTTATCGTGTCAAGTTAAAGTTTAGTTTAAGTCAATTATGTAGGAAAGTTTTCTTTTTTTTTTTGTCATGTTATGTAAGTCGTAATCGAATAGGAGTTCTAGCATAGTCTATAAATAGCAGACCCGCGGGTTTTGGAAAACAACCAACGTTCAATCAAACAAACCTTTTACATCATTTGCATCTACTTTTCTTTCTTGACAACTTCGTCAAACCCTAATTGCAGTAACTTTTCTCTTTTATGTGTTCTTTTGGCTAGCAGGGCTGCATTGGCTTCTATCTCCAACTGGTCGGTAAGTTCCGTGTCGAATAACGTAGATAGGCCCAAGGTTGATGGCGCACCGCTTCTTCCTCTATCTATTTTGTTCAAGTTATCGAATACATTATATCTCAGGTTTATAGCATCTTGCTTTTATCTAGATCTAGTTTATTCGCCGGTTATCGATAATTGCTAGTCTTTGCAAGATTAATCTATTTAGTCTTGTTTAGTTTAGTTTTTATCACAGTTATCCAGCTTAGATTCGAGTTACCTATCGGCTTTTTCTGCAGTTTTACTGTTTCAATCTATTACATCAAGCATAGCCGATCGGATCTAATTTAAGTGTTGTTCAGTTTTATCAAGTCTGCGTTTTAGTAGCCTTGATATTACTTTCTCTATATTGGCCGATCTAGCCGATAGCGTATCTGTTCATATTGGCTGCGAATAGCCGATAGCCTATTTGACTAGTATCGGACTTCTAGCCGATACATCTGTTGGGACTAGTCGGAACACCAGCTGATAAGTCCTAGAATTTAACTGTTTTAATTTCTTGTCAATTGCAGGTCAAATTAACCGGTACGCAAAGCACCTTCACGCAGCTATTTGGAGCCTATACGATCGAGTAAAGCAGATCTCTCAGGTCCTCGTGTGGGGCCACGTGGAAGTCCGATCGTCCGATTTTTGCGTCAATAATATCAAGAACAACAACAAAACTACAACTCAAATAAAAAAATCAATGAAATTTATCAATTGGATCCTATAGGACACGGATTATTCCGCATCACAAAATAGATATATATTTATATAGATTCCAAAGAAAAGTTATTTAAATCTAGCAATTGGATTTGTATACAAACGACATAACCACTATCAAGTATATTAGGACCCTCTCTTCTTATTAACTAGTTGAATACCCCGCGCGTTGCTGCGGGGTTTGTGGACAAAAATGTTTAAGTTGAGTGTATTGAAAAGATGGAGATATGAAGGTGTAGTCAATTTTAGCATTGGAGATATATGGCATGGTTGTATATAAGATATACTTAAATACTAAAATTGAAGTATATATAAAAAATTCAAGTTGGTGAAACTAATAAAAAGAGGAATTGTAATTGGTATGGTAAGATCGCTTTAATTTTATTCTAGGAGAAAATGGAAAAAGTCTGCATCATTTTGTGAAGTGATTCGAATTTGTATCGACTCTTTGGCTAAGCGAAATTTATGCAAATATTTTTTAAAATGAAATGTGAGGAATGCAGTTGTGTGTGAAATGTTGATAATTGGAAATATAGTTGAACAAATATAGTTGTATCAAATAGTAAAATATTAAGGAGGAACCAAACATAGTGTCAATATCAGAACATAATGAATGAATGTGTAACATTGAAGAGAAGAGACCTGGAACAATCCTTCACGGTGCTCTTCCTGCATGCCACAGTGATGCAAGACAAAATTTAAGAGTAGCAAAACAGCTAGGGAAGGCAAGGAGCTACCAGAACCGAATGGAATAAGGGAGTTGAGAGTGTGTGTAACGCTACGATGGCTTCGATTAAGCAAAATATATAGAGCGTTGGGTTCTACAGATCATGAGAAGTGGAAGGGGTGGTGGTGGTAGTGTATTGTTAGATAGAGAGACTTAAGGAAATGACAGCTTGGATGATCAAGTTACAAACATGAGAGAAATGAAGAGACATAGTAAGGTGGATGAAGGAGTGCTTCTTCCATTGTTGGTGGCTCAATGGGGATTGAGAGAAATATAAATTAATATTTTCTAGTGGGATGCATCAATCTTAGAAGACAGAAATACCATAGGAGACTAATTGTTTTTCTTTTTGTTAACGTTTCCTAGTGGGATGCATCAATTTTAGAAGACAGAAATACCATAGGAGACTAATAGTTTTTCTTTTTGAAACAAATGTGGATTTATTTATTAATATTAGATAGACTAATATTTAATTGATAAATGAAAATAATGTTCATGATACAATAATAAAAGAAAATAAAGGGAGGGGATTTAACATATATATGTTGCATAGAGTAATATTTAATTGATAAATAAAAAATTTGGATGTTGGCCTTCTTCTTTATTTATACTTTTGATGAACCGCAACATATTGAAAAACATGACTGAGAGAAATAGAAATTATAACACTTAGTGGGTTGATGACATAGCAACATGGCACTTAGTGGATTGATGACGTGGCAGCATGAGGATTGAGAGAAATACAATTATGACACTTAGTGGGTTGCATCTATATAGAATATATAGATACAACGGGCAGCTCTTTTGCCGGTTCCGTTTCAAAAAAAAAAAGTGTCCTGGCATGCATGCACCACAAAGCCGTGGGCGTAGTGGAAGCGTGGCGTCAGTGGTGAAGCCAGGTTAGAGCAAGTATAATAAGTCATACTCAGCAGGCTGTAAGATCATCTACGTCATAAAAATTCTATGTGGAGGTGAGAGACTTAACAGCCTGGCTGCAGCACACGCAACCAGAAAAAGATACCTCTCTCCCTCCCTCCCAATCCCGTGCGTCCTTTTGCTCCTGCTATTTGTTCTTTGCAGCCAACCCATTAGCCTGCCAGGAGCCAGGTTCGCGCAATGTGGAGCAGGCGAGGAAAGTCAAGCTTTTGCTTGGTCTCGAATATAGCATCAAAGGGAAAGACAAAAGGCATTTTCTTCCGTTTCTTTTCAGAAAGATGCACCGTCCTTCAAATATTTATTCATTGTCGGAGAAGAAACACATTTGTTATATATATATATATATATATATATATATATATATATATATATATATATATATATATATATATATATATATATATATATATATCGAATACTTGTTGATTGTCGGAGAAGAAATGCGGATGTAAAAAGTAATAAGATGTTTGTTTTGAGGAACCACCACATTCTGATGAGGTGGCGTGCGTCATAAGTTTATCGCATTAAATTTGGTGAAATGACTCCATTCCTTATGTTTGTACTAATTTTTAGCTTACGAGGGAGTTGGTGATGGTCCAACTAACTCTACCACAAACCAAACAAAAACGTAAGGAGTGAGAAATATGATAGAACTACCTCATTCCTTTTCAAATAACTGAGACCTAGCTAGTGCGATCAAATAAAATAAGCGTTCCTCGTTCCTTTCCAAATGTATGTGGACTGAGGAAGCCTCTACGTAAGAGGAATGTTGAAGCATAAGTGAATTGTTCATTTTTCACAATCAACACTTAAACTTTTAAGTTGAACCGATCAATAGATGCAACTCAATAACTTCATCAATATTAAAATTTAAAATCCACTAGCTTCGTCTACCATAAATATTCTTAAGTGTGAGTGTGTATTTGCATCTAGTCGTGGTGCGCTCGTGTGATTGTGTGTGTGTGGGGGGGGGGCGGGGGGGGGGCATTCATAAAGTAACGATACACTCTAAAGTTCTAACGGCCTGCGTTTGGATAACCTAGCACTCACTAGTTGTTAATCCACTACTTGTTAGATGACCAAAATTTAGTCCTATACTGTTTGGATACATGGACTTGTAGCTAGTAGTATTCCTAGACAAAGTCTCTTATGCCCCTGGGAGAGGACAGAGAAAAGGGGGGAGATAGCGCAGGGGAAGGGCAGTGATGCCATTTCTCAATCCAGTGGCTCCTTTTAGTCCCATTAGCTAGATATGACCAACTAATGATGAACTAGTTGTTAGTTGGGGTGTGTGGACTAAAAAATAGTTCACTCGTTAGTCCCTCTATTTGTATGGCCTAGTACCGATTTTCAGGAACTAACAATTAGTCCTGGCATGAAAGAGGCTCCTAAGTCCAGCAGCTACGTTACCGTACGTTTTGATTGCTCTACATATAGATGGGTCCATTCATTCTGGAGGCCAGAAAGCAGCTTCGTTCCAGAGGTAGCCGTTCTCTTCTCCCACAAAGCTGACAAGCTGATTGATGGCCGCCGCTTCTTCCTTTGGCGACGACTCTTACCTCATGGTTGCCGACGACATGTACTTGATAGCAGTTTGCCAAGGAAGAAACCAAGCAGACGCCACCGGGCTCATGGCGATATCCGACGAGGAGTACGCCGCGGAACTCCAGCTTCAAGAGGTGATCTTTGTTTCCTCCGCCATGGCGATGATTGTTAATTCCACCATGGCAGCGACTGCAGCACAATCATCGCTCATGCCGCAGCTTGATAGCGCCGTCGTCGTCGTCAACACCGCCAACAATGACACAACAGCTGCTGAGACGCCCGCCGTGCTTGCCGTAGCTGAGTGCAGCTGCTCCTCCTCCTCGCCTCCGCCATCTCTTGCAGTTGCAGCCCCTGCCACCGGGGAAGAAGACGACGCAATTGCGGTAGCAACTTGCAAGATCTGCCTGGACTACGTGCCAGCGTCGCACGTGCACCACGCAAGTCACGACTGCGCGCATGCCTTCTGCGCAGCCTGCCTCTCCGGCTACATCAGCGCAAAGACCCAAGGCGGCCGCATCTCGGACGTCAAGTGTCCCGGGGACGGGGAGGACTGCTGCGACGACGTCCTTGACCCCGAACTCTGCCAAGGTATCATATCCGGCGAGGCTTTCGAGGCCTGGTGCGCCGCACTATGCATGTCCATGGTGGAGGGAGGCAGCAACTTTTGCTATTGCCCCTTCGACGACTGCTCGGAGATCTTGGTGGACGATCGCGGCGGCGACGTGCCGGAGTCGGAGTGCCCGGCGTGCAGGAGGCTGTTCTGTGCACGGTGCCGCGTGCCATGGCACGCTGGCATTACCTGTGCCGAGTATGGCCAATTAGCACCTGGGGACAAGGGGAAGGAGGACTTACTGGTGCTGGAGATGGCCAAGGGGGAAAAGTGGAAGAGGTGCCCCCAGTGCAAGTACTTGGTCGAAAAACACAACGGCTGTGTGCACATGACTTGCAGGTGAAACTAAATCTACACTCTTTGTCGCGAATTTAAGACCTAAGATGTTTTAGTTTTTAGTTCTGTCGTTCTAAAACAAACTTTTAGATTTACAGAAAAATATAGTAATATATCTACAATAATACCAAAGAAATAAGCAATTAGGATATATTCCCCGGTAGATTTACTGAAACTAATTTGATGTCGTAGATGTTGATGCATTTAATTTTTCGATAAACTTGATCAATGTTAAAAATGTTTGATTTAGGTACTTTAGATTGGATGGTGTAACTTCGAACAGTTAATTTACTTTCTTGTACATACATCAAATTGATAGAAAATTGTTTTCAAGGCAACATAACTTCTTGTATCCATTATGTAGGTGTGGCTTCCAGTTCTGCTATGCATGTGGCGAGCCGTGGGGGCAACCTGATCATTCCTCTTGCAACACAGCGTGAAAGCTGATTTTCCTCATAATCCGGCAGTGGAAAGCGAATGAAGTTCCAAGATCCATGCAGTCAAACTATTTTTAGTTATATATGGCATATGCAGCCCAACTATTTGTAGTCATATATGACACTACCGCAGAAGTAAAAAACTAATAAGTGTAGTTCAATAACACATGTATTCAAACTATTTTTTATTTTATGAGCTATGTATGTCATTGTGGCAGTACTACATAAATTTCTATCATAATTTTTTTAACTAAATTATGATAGAGATTTTTATAGTAGTGCTATAAAGACGTACATAGCTGATAAAAGCAAAAATAGTTTGACTGCATGTATCATAGGCCTACACATAAAAGCAATTTTTTTGCTCCTATGTGTAGTCCTATCATACATGCATTTAAACTATTTTTGCATTTATGAACTTTGTATATCTTTATGGTGCACTACTATACAAATGAAATAAATTATCTTCATTGCAGTATTACAAAAATCCCTATCGGATACAATCAAAGGCTGTTAAAACGGTTCTTGAATCCTAATGTCACAAGGCTCAAAAACCGCTCCACGTAGTATAAAAAAATAAAATGCAATTCCAACCTCGAACCACATTACTACAGGTTTTTGAATCTTTGGCTCAAAAACCTCTTCTCATAGTGGTACTATGAAAAGCAATTCCAACCTAGAACCACCATTGCTACTACAGGTTTTTAAATCTTAGTGTCACAAGCAGGGTTCCCCTAACCGACCGGAGACCGGTAACCGCCGCCCTCCGGTACCGGTATACCGGTCCGGTTTGGCCGGTTACCGGTCGGAACCGGTGGAATTCAAATTTGAATTTAAATGGCGCAGTTCAACCGGTTCGTACCGGTATACCGGCCGGTTTGACCGGTTTGAATTTAAATCCAAATTTAAAATCGCATGTGCAACCGGTATACCGGCCGGTTAGACCGGTTTACCGGCCGGTTTGACCGGTTTACCGGCCGGTTAGACCGGTTTATCAAGTGGGCCTTAATGGGCCGACCCATTTTTTTCTTTTTCTATTTTGATTTAACTTTAAATCCCCGCAAACTATGCTAAATGAACGAATTTTTGAGAAAATTTAATACCATTAGATTCATCGCAACTTGAAGTATTTTTAGGAATTTTTTGAGAATTTTTCATTTTTTGAATTTAAATTTAAATTTTGAATTTTGGCCGGTTGGGTAGCGGCCGGAACCGGAACCGGTCCGGACCGGTTTGACCGGCAACCGGTCAAACCGGACCGGTTCCCACCAGTAAGGTTAACCCTGGTCACAAGTGGCTCAAAAACCTCTTCTCATAGTAGTACAATGAAAAGAAATTCCAACCTAGAACCACCATTGCTATTTTCACTTGTCTCTACAAATGCTCCTATCTTTAGTCCCGTTTCGGGGCTCCAATCAGAACTAAACGGTGACCTCTGTGCCCTAGCCGTTGGACCTAGGACAAATGCTAACATTAGTATCCCGGGCCCCAAGACAACTGGGCTGGACTAAAGCCAAAATCTGAAGGTCCGTTCTCTGCTAGCGAAAAGTCATGTATAGCACTTATTTGATGTGCGATACAATAAGCTACGGGCGGGCCTAAGTCAATCGACTGAGTCAAGCTCAGATGCTTACTGAAGAAGGTAGCGTGGAAGGACAAACGAGCACACCCTTTAAATCATGGCCCGGTGACGGATAACAACATCAGCTTTCATACCATCGTCTTTTCTTACAACTAACGGGTGACTGCGTAGGCTCTAATAATAGTTGTAATGCACGAACGAATTTTAATTTGGAGAAGAAAAGATACAAGAAACACTAAGTACACACAAGTTCTATTGCATGTGTTAATTAATATGCTAAACACTCCATGTGAGAATCGAAATATTTATGTGTTAACATTCGTTTTAAAAGTCAGTTGATGATCATAGTAGCCCTGCAAATGAAAAATATCAATCACATGTACATGACCACCTGGTTAGTCTTGCACGCTGCCATCAACCTACAAGCAAAGCAAAGCAAAGCATCTGGCTGGCAGTTACACGTCGCAAGCGCACTATCTCAGCCACTAATTTGGTCAGGTTCCCGCAATGTGAAGCGGTGGAAGCGCACTCTCTTTTCCCTTTGTTTCGAAGAAAGCATCCAAGGAAAGACAAAAGAGGACTTATCTTCAGTTTCTTTTCGGAAAGATAGATACATCGTCCTTCCGATATTCGTTGCTTGCCAGAGAAGAAATTAAATGCATTTGTAAGAAGCTAAGTAATCTGTAATTGTACATCTATCTGTATGACTATCCAACTGGGCACTATATATGAGAATATTCTCCTGTGTTAAATGGAAAATCTACATCTCATTAGGCCCTTTGAGAAAATTCTTGTACAACTATATTAATCAAGAGAAATAAGAAAAATCTAATTAAGTGGACTGGGTTAGAATGTGGCTTGCATTGAAAGAGGAGTTTATATCTGTTGACACCGTTTTTTGGCTCGTGTCAATCTGATGTGGTGAACTGGGCAGCTGATGGAAGATTGGCCGATGCTGGGGCAGAAGGACAAAGGTAGAAGATGATTTGGTGACTTGGCATCACAGCCAATAGAGCAGAATTTGCGCTGATTGATTACATCAGCAAGTTATAGTGTCAAGTCCGAGTTTAGTTTAAGTCAATTATTTAGGAAAGTTTTCTTTTCTTTTTGGTCAAGTTATGTAAGTCGTAATCGACTAGGAGTTCTAGCTTAGGCTATAAATAGCAGACGCGTGGGTATTGGAAAACAACCAACGTTCAATCAAACAAACCTTTTACATCATTTGCATCTACTTTTCATTCTCGACGACTTCGTCAAACCCTAATTGCAGTAACTTTTCTCTTTTACGAGTTCTTCTGGCTAGCAGGGCTGCATCGGCTTCGATCTCCAGCTCGTCGGTAAGTTCCGTGTCGAATAACGTAGATAGGCCCAAGATTGACGGCGCACCGCTTCTTCCTCTATCTATTTTGTTCGAGTTATTGAATACATTAGATCTCAGGTTTATAGCGTCATGCTTTTATCTAGATCTAGTTTATTCGATAATTGCTAGTCTTTGCAAGATTAATCTATTTAGTCTTGTTTAGTTTAGTTTTTATCACAGTTATCCAGCATAGATTCGAGTTACCTATCGGCTTTTTCTGCAGTTTTACTGTTTCAATCTATTACATCAAGCATAGCCGATCTCGGATCTAATCTAAGTGTTGTTCAGTTTTATCAGGTCTGCGTTTTAGTAGCCTTGATATTACTTTCTCTATATCGGCCGATCTAGCCGATAGCGTATCTGTTCATATCGGCTGCGAATAGCCGATAGCCTATTTGACCAGTATCAGACTTCTAGCCGATACATCTGTTGGGACTATTCGGAACACCAGCTGATAAGTCCTAGAATTTAACTGTTTTAATTTCTTGTCAATTGCAGGTCAAATTGACTGGTACGCAAAGCACCTTCACGCAGCTATTTGAAGCCTGTACGATGGAGTAAAGCAGATCTCTCAGGTCCTCGTGTGGGGCCACGTGGAAGTCCGATCGTCGGATTTTTGCGTCAACAATATCAAGAACAACAACAAAACTACAACTCAAATAAAAAAATCAAAGAAATTTATCAATTGGATCCTATAGGACACGGATTATTCCGCATCATAAAATAGATATATATTTATATAGATTCCAAAGAAAAGTTATTTAAAGCTAGCAATTGGATTTGTATACAAACGACATAACCACTATCAAGTATATTAGGACCCTCTCTTCTTATTAATACAACGGGCAGCTCTTTTGCCGTTCCGTTTCAAAAAAAAAAAGTGTCCTGGCATGCATGCACCACAAAGCCGTGGGCGCAGTGGAAGTGTGGCGTCAGTGGTGAAGCCAGGTTAGAGCAAGTATAATAAGTCATACCCAGCAGGCTGTAAGATCATATACGTCATAAAAATTCTATGTGGAGGTGAGAGACTTAACAGCCTGGCTGCAGCACACGCAACCAGAAAAAGATACCTCTCTCCCTCCCTCCCAATCCCGTGCGTCCTTTTGCTCCTGCTATTTGTTCTTTGCAGCCAACCCATTAGCCTGCCAGGAGCCAGGTTCGCGCAATGTGGAGCAGGCGAGGAAAGTCAAGCTTTTGCTTGGTCTCGAATATAGCATCAAAGGGAAAGGTAAAAGACATTTTCTTCAGTTTCTTTTCAGAAAGATGCACCGTCCTTCAAATATTTGTTCATTGTCGGAGAAGAAACACATATACAAATATTTGAAGGACGTAAAAAGTCCTTCGAATACTTGTTGATTGTCGGAGAAGAAATGCGGATGTAAAAAGTAATAAGATGTTTGTTTTGAGGAACCACCACATTCTGATGAGGTGGCGTGCGTCATAAGTTTATCGCATTAAATTTGGTGAAATGACTCCGTTCCTTATGTTTGTACTAATTTTTAGCTTACGAGGGAGTTGGTGATGGACCAACTAACTCTATACCACAAACCAAACAAAAACGTAAGGAGTGAGAAATATGATAGAACTACCTCATTCCTTTTCAAATAACTGAGACCTAGCTAGTGCGATCAAATAAAATAAGCGTTCCTCGTTCCTTTCCAAATGTATGTGGACTGAGGAAGCCTCTACGTAAGAGGAATGTTGAAGCATAAGTGAATTGTTCATTTTTCACAATCAACTTAAACTTTTAAGTTGAACCGATCAATAGATGCAACTCAATAACTTCATCAATATTAAAATTTAAAATCCACTAGCTTCGTCTACCATAAATATTCTTAAGTGTGAGTGTGTATTTGCATCTAGTCGTGGTGCGCTCGTGTGATTGTGTGTGGGTGTGGGTGGGGGCGGCGGGGGGTGGGGCGTTCATAAAGTAACGATACACTCTAAAGTTCTAACGGCCTGCGTTTGGATAACCTAGCACTCACTAGTTGTTAATCCACTACTTGTTAGATGACCAAAATTTAGTCCTATACTGTTTGGATACATGGACTTGTAGCTAGTAGTATTCCTAGACAAAGTCTCTTATGCCCCTGGGAGAGGAGAGAGAGAAAAGGGGGGAGATAGCACAGGGGAAGGGCAGTGATGCCATTTCTCAATCCAGTGGCTCCTTTTAGTCCCATTAGCTAGATATGACCAACTAATGATGAACTAGTTGTTAGTTGGGGTGTGTGGACTAAAAAATAGTTCACTCGTTAGTCCCTCTATTTGTATGGCCTAGTACTGATTTTCAGGAACTAACAATTAGTCCTGCTGGCATGAAAGAGGCTCCTAAGTCCAGCAGCTACGTTACCGTACGTTTTTATTGCTCTACATATAGATGGGTCCATTCATTCTGGAGGCCAGAAAGCAGCTTCGTTCCAGAGGTAGCCGTTCTCTTCTCCCACAAAGCTGACAAGCTGATTGATGGCCGCCGCTTCTTCCTTTGGCGACGACTCTTACCTCATGGTTGCCGACGACATGTACTTGATAGCAGTTTGCCAAGGAAGAAACCAAGCAGACGCCACCGGGCTCATGGCGATATCCGACGAGGAGTACGCCGCGGAACTCCAGCTTCAAGAGGTGATCGTTGTTTCCTCCGCCATGGCGATGATTGTTAATTCCACCATGGCAGGGACTGCAGCACAATCATCGCTCAGGCCGCAGCTTGATAGCGCCGTCGTCGTCGTCAACACCGCCAACAATGACACAACAGCTGCTGAGACGCCCGCCGTGCTTGCCGTAGCTGAGTGCAGCTGCTGCTCCTCCTCGCCTCCGCCATCTCTTGCAGTTGCAGCCCCTGCCACCGGGGAAGAAGACGACGCAATTGCGGTAGCAACTTGCAAGATCTGCCTGGACTACGTGCCAGCGTCGCACGTGCACCACGCAAGTCACGACTGCGCGCATGCCTTCTGCGCAGCCTGCCTCTCCGGCTACATCAGCGCAAAGACCCAAGGCGGCCGCATCTCGGACGTCAAGTGTCCCGGGGACGGGGAGGACTGCTGCGACGACGTCCTTGACCCCGAACTCTGCCAAGGTATCATATCCGGCGAGGCTTTCGAGGCCTGGTGCGCCGCACTATGCATGTCCATGGTGGAGGGAGGCAGCAACTTTTGCTATTGCCCCTTCGACGACTGCTCGGAGATCTTGGTGGACGATCGCGGCGGCGACGTGCCGGAGTCGGAGTGCCCGGCGTGCAGGAGGCTGTTCTGTGCACGGTGCCGCGTGCCATGGCACGCTGGCATTACCTGTGCCGAGTATGGCCAATTAGCACCTGGGGACAAGGGGAAGGAGGACTTAGTGGTGCTGGAGATGGCCAAGGGGGAAAAGTGGAAGAGGTGCCCCCAGTGCAAGTACTTTGTCGAAAAACACAACGGCTGTGTGCACATGACTTGCAGGTGAAACTAAATCTACACTCTTTGTCGCGAATTTAAGACCTAAGATGTTTTAGTTTTTAGTTCTGTCGTTCTAAAACAAACTTTTAGATTTATAGAAAAATATAGTAATATATCTACAATAATACCAAAGAAATATGCAATTAGGATATATTCCACGGTAGATTTACTGAAACTAATTTGATGTCGTAGATGTTGATGCATTTAATTTTTCGATAAACTTGATCAATGTTAAAAATGTTTGATTTAGGTACTTTAGATTGGATGGTGTAACTTCGAGAAGTTAATTTACTTTCTTGTACATACATCAAATTGATAGAAAATTGTTTTCAAGGCAACATAACTTCATGTATTCATTATGTAGGTGTGGCTTCCAGTTCTGCTATGCATGTGGCGAGCCGTGGGGGCAGCCTGATCATTCCTCTTGCAACACAGCGTGAAAGCTGATTTTGCTCATAATCCGGCAGTGGAAAGCGAATGAAGTTCCACGATCCATGCAGTCAAACTATTTTTAGTTATATATGGCATATGCAGCCCAACTATTTCTAGTCACATATGACACTGCCGCAGAAGTAAAAACTAATAAGTGTAGTTCAATAACACATGTATTCAAACTATTTTTTATTTTATGAGCTATGTATGTCATTGTGGCAGTACTACATAAATTTCTATCATAATTTTTTAACTAAATTATGATAGAGATTTTTATAGTAGTGCTATAAAGACATACATAGCTGATAAAAGCAAAAATAGTTTGACTGCATGTATCATAGGCCTACACATAAAAGCAATTTTTTTGCTCCTATGTGTAGTCCTATCATACATGCATTTAAACTATTTTTGCATTTATGAACTTTGTATATCTTTATGGCGTACTACTATAGAAATGAAATAAATTGTCTTCATTGCAGTATTACAAAAATCCCTATCGGATACAATCAAAGGCTGTTAAAACGGTTCTTGAATCTTAATATCACCAGCGGCTCAAAAACCGCTCCACGTAGTATAAAAAATAAAATGCAATTCCAACCTCGAACCACATTACTACAGGTTTTTGAATCTTTGGCTCAAAAACCTCTTCTCATAGTGGTACTATGAAAAGCAATTCCAACCTAGAACCACCATTGCTACTACAGGTTTTTAAATCTTAGTGTCACAAGTGGCTCAAAAACCTCTTCTCATAGTAGTACAATGAAAAGAAATTCCAACCTAGAACCACCATTGCTATTTTCACTTGTCTCTACAAATGCTCCTATCTTTAGTCCCGTTTCGTGGCTCCAATCAGAACTAAACGGTGACCTCTGTGCCCTAGCCGTTGGACCTAGGACAAATGCTAACATTAGTATCCCGGGCCCCAAGACAACTGAGCTGGACTAAAGCCAAAATCTGAAGGTCCCTTCTCTGCTAGCGAAAAGTCATGTATAGCACTTATTTGATGTGCGATACAATAAGCTACGGGCGGGCCTAAGTCAATCGACTGAGTCAAGCTCAGATGCTTACTGAAGAAGGTAGCGTGGAAGGACAAACGAGCACACCCTTTAAATCATGGCCCGGTGATGGATAACAACATCAGCTTTCATACCATCGTCTTTTCTTACAACTAACGGGTGACTGCGTAGGCTCTAATAATAGTTGTAGTGCACGAACGAATTTTAATTTGAGGATGAAAAGATACAAGAAACACTAAGTACACACAAGTTCTATTGCATGTGTTAATTAATATGCTAAACACTCCATGTGAGAATCGAAATATTTATGTGTTAACATTCGTTTTAAAAGTCAGTTGATGATCATAGTAGCCCTGCAAATGAAAAATATCAATCACATGTACATGACCACCTGGTTAGTCTTGCACGCTGCCATCAACCTACAAGCAAAGCAAAGCAAAGCATCTGGCTGGCAGTTACACGTCGCAAGCGCACTATCTCAGCCACTAATTTGGTCAGGTTCCCGCAATGTGAAGCGGTGGAAGCGCACTCTCTTTTACCTTTGTTTCGAAGAAAGCATCCAAGGAAAGACAAAAGAGGACTTATCTTCAGTTTCTTTTCGGAAAGATAGATACATCGTCCTTCCAATATTCGTTGCTTGCCAGAGAAGAAATTAAATGCATTTGTAAGAAGCTAAGTAATCTGTAATTGTACATCTATCAGTATGACTATCCAACTGGGCACTATATATGAGAATATTCTCCTGTGTTAAATGGAAAATCTACATCTCATTAGGCCCTTTGAGAAAATTCTTGTACAACTATATTAATCAAGAGAAATAAGAAACATCTAATTAAGTGGACTGGGTTAGAATGTGGCTTGCATTGAAAGAGGAGTTTATATCTGTTGACACCGTTTTTTGGCACGTGTCAATCTGATGTGGTGAAGTGGGCAGCCGATGGAAGATTGGTCGATGCTGGGGCAGAAGGACGAAGGTAGAAGATGATTTGGTGACATGGCATTGCAGGCAATAGAGCAGGATTTGTGCTGATTGATTATGTCAGCAATTTATCGTGTCAAATTCAAGTTTAGTTTGAGTCAATTATTTAGGAAAGTTTTCTTTTCTTTTTGGTCATGTTATGTAAGTCGTAATTGACTAGGAGTTCTAGCATAGGCTATAAATAGCAGACCCGCGGGTTTTGGAAAACAACCAACGTTCAATCAAACAAACCTTTTATATCATTTGCATCTACTTTTCTTTCTTGACAACTTCGTCAAACCCTAATTGCAGTAACTTTTCGCTTTTACGAGTTCTTCTGGCTAGCAGGGCTGCATCGGCTTCGATCTCCAGCTCGTCGGTAAGTTCCGTGTCGAATAACGTAGATAGGCCCAAGATTGACGGCGCACTGCTTCTTCCTCTATCTATTTTGTTCAAGTTATCGAATACATTAAATCTCAGGTTTATAGCGTCATGCTTTTATCTAGATCTAGTTTATTCGCCGGTTATCGATAATTGCTAGTCTTTGCAAGATTAATCTATTTAGTCTTGTTTAGTTTAGTTTTTATCACAGTTATCCAGCTTAGATTCGAGTTACCTATCGGCTTTTTCTGCAGTTTTACTGTTTCAATCTATTACATCAAGCATAGCCGATCGGATCTAATCTAAGTGTTGTTTAGTTTTATCAAGTCTGCGTTTTAGTAGCCTTGATATTACTTTCTCTATATCGGCCGATCTAGCCGATAGCGTATCTGTTCATATCGGCTGCGAATAGCCGATGGCCTATTTAACCAGTATCGGACTTCTAGCCGATACATCTGTTGGGACTATTCGGAACACCAGCTGATAAGTCCTAGAATTTAACTGTTTTAATTTCTTATCAATTGCAGGTCAAATTGACTGGTACGCAAAGCACCTTCACGCAGCTATTTGAAGCCTGTACGATGGAGTAAAGCAGATCTCTCAGGTCCGCTGTGTGGGGCCATGTGGAAGTCCGATCGTCGGATTTTTGCGTCAACAATATCAAGAACAACAACAAAACTACAACTCAAATAAAAAAATCAAAGAAATTTATCAATTGGATCCTATAGGACACGGATTATTCCGCATCATAAAATAGATATATATTTATATAGATTCCAAAGAAAAGTTATTTAAAGCTAGCAATTGGATTTGTATACAAACGGCATAACCACTATCAAGTATATTAGGACCCTCTCTTCTTATTAATACAACGGGCAGCTCTTTTGCCGGTTCCGTTTCAAAAAAAAAGTGTCCTGGCATGCATGCACCACAAAGCCGTGGGCGCAGTGGAAGTGTGGCGTCAGTGGTGAAGCCAGGTTAGAGCAAGTATAATAAGTCATACTCAGCAGGCTGTAAGATCATCTACGTCATAAAAATTATATGTGGAGGTGAGAGACTTAACAGCCTGGCTGCAGCACACGCAACCAGAAAAAGATACCTCCCTCCCTCCCTCCCTCCCAATCCCGTGCGTCCTTTTGCTCCTGCTATTTGTTCTTTGCAGCCAACCCATTAGCCTGCCAGGAGCCAGGTTCGCGCAATGTGGAGCAGGCAAGGAAAGTCAAGCTTTTGCTTGGTCTTGAATATAGCATCAAAGGGAAAGACAAAAGGCATTTTCTTCAGTTTCTTTTCAGAAAGATGCACCGTCCTATGTGTTTCTTCTCCGACAATGAACAAATATTTGAAGGACATAAAAAGTCCTTCGAATACTTGTTGATTGTCGGAGAAGAAATGCGGATGTAAAAAGTAATAAGATGTTTGTTTTGAGGAACCACCACATTCTGATGAGGTGGCGTGCGTCATAAGTTTATCGCATTAAATTTGGTGAAATGACTCCGTTCCTTATGTTTGTACTAATTTTTAGCTTACGAGGGAGTTGGTGATGGACCAACTAACTCTATACCACAAACCAAACAAAAACGTAAGGAGTGAGAAATATGATAGAACTACCTCATTCCTTTTCAAATAACTGAGACCTAGCTAGTGCGATCAAATAAAATAAGCGTTCCTCGTTACTTTCCAAATGTATGTGGACTGAGGAAGCCTCTACGTAAGAGGAATGTTGAAGCATAAGTGAATTGTTCATTTTTCACAATCAACTTAAACTTTTAAGTTGAACCGATCAATAGATGCAACTCAATAACTTCATCAATATTAAAATTTAAAATCCACTAGCATCGTCTACCATAAATATTCTTAAGTGTGAGTGTGTATTTGCATCTAGTCGTGGTGCGCTCGTGTGATTGTGTGTGGGTGTGGGTGGGGGCGGCGGGGGGTGGGGCGTTCATAAAGTAACGATACACTCTAAAGTTCTAACGGCCTGCATTTGGATAACCTAGCACTCACTAGTTGTTAATCCACTACTTGTTAGATGACCAAAATTTAGTCCTATACTGTTTGGATACATGGACTTGTATAGCTAGTAGTATTCCTAGACAAAGTCTCTTATGCCCCTGCGAGAGGAGAGAGAAAAGGGGGGAGATAGCGCAGGGGAAGGGCAGTGATGCCATTTCTCAATCCAGTGGCTCCTTTTAGTCCCATTAGCTAGATATGACCAACTAATGATGAACTAGTTGTTAGTTGGGGTGTGTGGACTAAAAAATAGTTCACTCGTTAGTCCCTCTATTTGTATGGCCTAGTACTGATTTTCAGGAACTAACAATTAGTCCTGCTGGCATGAAAGAGGCTCCTAAGTCCAGCAGCTACGTTACCGTACGTTTTTATTGCTCTACATATAGATGGGTCCATTCATTCTGGAGGCCAGAAAGCAGCTTCGTTCCAGAGGTAGCCGTTCTCTTCTCCCACAAAGCTGACAAGCTGATTGATGGCCGCCGCTTCTTCCTTTGGCGACGACTCTTACCTCATGGTTGCCGACGACATGTACTTGATAGCAGTTTGCCAAGGAAGAAACCAAGCAGACGCCACCGGGCTCATGGCGATATCCGACGAGGAGTACGCCGCGGAACTCCAGCTTCAAGAGGTGATCGTTGTTTCCTCCGCCATGGCGATGATTGTTAATTCCACCATGGCAGCGACTGCAGCACAATCATCGCTCAGGCCGCAGCTTGATAGCGCCGTCGTCGTCGTCAACACCGCCAACAATGACACAACAGCTGCTGAGACGCCCGCCGTGCTTGCCGTAGCTGAGTGCAGCTGCTGCTCCTCCTCGCCTCCGCCATCTCTTGCAGTTGCAGCCCCTGCCACCGGGGAAGAAGACGACGCAATTGCGGTAGCAACTTGCAAGATCTGCCTGGACTACGTGCCAGCGTCGCACGTGCACCACGCAAGTCACGACTGCGCGCATGCCTTCTGCGCAGCCTGCCTCTCCGGCTACATCAGCGCAAAGACCCAAGGCGGCCGCATCTCGGACGTCAAGTGTCCCGGGGACGGGGAGGACTGCTGCGACGACGTCCTTGACCCCGAACTCTGCCAAGGTATCATATCCGGCGAGGCTTTCGAGGCCTGGTGCGCCGCACTATGCATGTCCATGGTGGAGGGAGGCAGCAACTTTTGCTATTGCCCCTTCGACGACTGCTCGGAGATCTTGGTGGACGATCGCGGCGGCGACGTGCCGGAGTCGGAGTGCCCGGCGTGCAGGAGGCTGTTCTGTGCACGGTGCCGCGTGCCATGGCACGCTGGCATTACCTGTGCCGAGTATGGCCAATTAGCACCTGGGGACAAGGGGAAGGAGGACTTAGTGGTGCTGGAGATGGCCAAGGGGGAAAAGTGGAAGAGGTGCCCCCAGTGCAAGTACTTTGTCGAAAAACACAACGGCTGTGTGCACATGACTTGCAGGTGAAACTAAATCTACACTCTTTGTCGCGAATTTAAGACCTAAGATGTTTTAGTTTTTAGTTCTGTCGTTCTAAAACAAACTTTTAGATTTATAGAAAAATATAGTAATATATCTACAATAATACCAAAGAAATATGCAATTAGGATATATTCCCCGGTAGATTTACTGAAACTAATTTGATGTCGTAGATGTTGATGCATTTAATTTTTCGATAAACTTGATCAATGTTAAAAATGTTTGATTTAGGTACTTTAGATTGGATGGTGTAACTTCGAGAAGTTAATTTACTTTCTTGTACATACATCAAATTGATAGAAAATTGTTTTCAAGGCAACATAACTTCATGTATTCATTATGTAGGTGTGGCTTCCAGTTCTGCTATGCATGTGGCGAGCCGTGGGGGCAGCCTGATCATTCCTCTTGCAACACAGCGTGAAAGCTGATTTTGCTCATAATCCGGCAGTGGAAAGCGAATGAAGTTCCACGATCCATGCAGTCAAACTATTTTTAGTTATATATGGCATATGCAGCCCAACTATTTCTAGTCATATATGACACTACCGCAGAAGTAAAAACTAGTAAGTGTAGTTCAATAACACATGTATTCAAACTATTTTTTATTTTATGAGCTATGTATGTCATTGTGGCAGTACTACATAAATTTCTATCATAATTTTTTAACTAAATTATGATAGAGATTTTTATAGTAGTGCTATAAAGACATACATAGCTGATAAAAGCAAAAATAGTTTGACTGCATGTATCATAGGCCTACACATAAAAGCAATTTTTTTTGCTCCTATGTGTAGTCCTATCATACATGCATTTAAACTATTTTTGCATTTATGAACTTTGTATATCTTTATGGCGTACTAATATAGAAATGAAATAAATTGTCTTCATTGCAGTATTACAAAAATCCCTATCGGATACAATCAAAGGCTGTTAAAACGGTTCTTGAATCTTAATATCACCAGCGGCTCAAAAACCGCTTCTCATAGTATAAAACAATAAAATGCAATTCCAACCTCGAACCACATTACTACAGGTTTTTGAATCTTAGTTTCACAAGCGGCTAAAAAACCTCTTCTCATAGCAGTACGATGAAAAGCAATTCCATCCAAGAACCACCATTGCTACAAAAAGTTTTTGAATCTTAGTGTCACAAGTGGCTCAAAAACCTCTTCTGATAGTAGTACAATGAAAAGAAATTCCAACCTAGATAGATCCACCCACTGCTAGAAAAACCGTCATTTGTATCGGGCGGGAACCCCCGGTTTGTACCGGTTGACCGCCCGGTACTGCCTGGCCGGTACTAAATGCGCCGTCACTTAGTACCGGCCAGGCCGCCCGGTACTAAAGATGCACTTTAGTACCAGTCGGTGACCGATACTAAAGTGCCTGCCATGCAGGCGTGTCTGGTGAAGCCATTTAGTACCGGTTGGTGATACCGACCGGTACTAAATGTCTTTTTTTTTCTTTTCTGATTTTTCATTTTTTAGGTTTCAACTAATTCGTATTCGTTTGCATATTCATATTCGTGTACATCTATGTATTCGTATTCTTGTATGTCTGCATATTCGTATATATTCGTATCTAGCATACAAGAGAATACATTTATTATAATTACATACACTAAGTCGTCATGCACATAATATATTTACAAGTCGTCATGCATGTAAGTTTTGTTCGACAAATGTGTACAAGATTCTAAGTGTCAGCCGCCTCATCATCGCTGATGTCCTTATTTGGATCCACTCGACCCACACTTATCTTAGGATCCTTATAAAATTCTCCATTTGGATTTATGACCTCATCTAGGAGGAATCCACATATTGATTCTTGAATTGCTTTGATTCTTTCCGGTTGGATGAGGTCCTCCGCCATACAAGTAATCTATCAAATGCAAACACCAATTTTTTCAATTAATATCTAGATGGAACTAAATGCAAGTAATTGTTAGTAATGTTGTTCTACGTACATTGAATTCATGTCGTGACATCGAGCTGCGGTAGCAAAAATTCATCATGTACTCACATACGTAGTAGCCACATAGGTTGTTTCCTTGCTGCTGTCTCATAATCTATATATTCATATATATATATATATATATATATATATATATATATATATATATATATATATATATATATGGGTTATGAAATATTTATGTTGATTAAAGAAATGACAGTAGATGTGCAATATGTATTCGTACCGGAAAGTTAGTGTTGAATTCTAGCTCGCATGGTGTTGGCGCGATTCCTATATGTTTTTTGATGAAGCGAGCCCATGCCCTTTGCATGATGTTTATGAGGTCTTGGTAATAATATGTTGGCTTCCTCAAGGAGTCGTACACCCGAACTCAGCATCTATCGATCTCGATAATAAGAAGGATCCAGTGGAATCTGTTTCATACACATATATGTATAAGAAATGTTGGATATATATACACATATATATAGTCAAGTCAAGAAAAAAGATAAAGAACTCACTCCAAGTTGTACGGTAACAGAATGTATTGACAAGTTTTCTGCTTATGCAAGGCCCTAAGTATGTTGTTCTCGGTCCGTTTAGGCCATTTCCTGACACTCTCCTCATGTATATTATATGGGTCTATGAAGCCGATGTGATAGTACCCTTTTTTCTGGCATTCTTGAACCTTCATGCTACACGATTAGAAAGGAAGGAAGAGGATGAGAAAACACATAATTAGTACAGCTAGAGTACTATATATATACAAATGGTAGGACGAAGTACACTTACATACAAAATACACTGAGAGACTTGTCTAAGGTGTCTTGATGGTACATATCATAAATATTTTCAAATTCAATCCATATGTCATCCATCCCCTGATTGAAATGCCTATCTTGTACTCGAGCACAGAACATTACATCCTTCGATGCACTTGCTTTTAGGTACCATGCATGCAACTCACGCATCCTAGTTGGTAGCCATGGAATCAACTCTTCCCACATAAGAGGTTCCCCCAACTTGAAAGGTTTTTTGTTTGCCCCTGGGTGAACCTCGATTTCTGCCCCTTCGGGCTGAGCTTTTGTGAGGCCGCTTTCCAGTACAAATTGAGCAGTAGCTGCATCCTTTTCGGAAAGCACTTTCAGCGGGGGTATTGTAACACCCCAGGTGTTAATCACCTGTAGTTAAGGTTAATCATGTGTTTGATATCATCATTAACACTGACCTTGCATGCATGAAATCATTTAATTACATTTTTTTGCTAGTTTGTTAACACATGAAATGATGACTAGTTTTCAAATCCAATGAAAAATGCTTTAAAAATAACTTTTAATTTTTTGCTCAAATAAACTTTTGCCTAAAAACAAAATTGTAGAGTTTTAAAATGTGAACAACTTTCATGTTGGTGGGTTTTTTTCAAGTTGCTACACAAAAATTTAGAAGAAATTTGAATTCAAGCATGAATAGGACAACAAAGCACTTTCATCAAAAATTCAAATTTGACTTTTGAACTAAGCCTCAAATGGAGTTGTGCTTGAAACAAAAGTGGTAGAGTTTCAAATTCACTACAACTTTTGTGTTCAAAATTTTTCATGATTCCATTCAAAATTAGGAGAAAAATTGTGTTTACAAAATGAAATTTGGAACTTCAATATAATTACAAAACTGCCATCACACCATCTCGTCTCTTTCCTTTCTCTCTGTCTCACGCCGTGACGGCACCGCATGCCGCCGTTCTCGACGTTTGGGCCCACGCGTCGCTGCGCCGTTGCTCTCGACCGCCGCTTGAGCCGTGCTTATCCAGTCCCGGCGCCCAATTCCGGTACCCCCTCCCCTTCGTTCTCCTCGAGCTTGGGCGGAGCCGAGTCGAGCAGTGCCGCCGCCGGCGTCGCACCGGCCTTCCCTCGCCGCCCCGCTGAGATTTCTCACCCCCAGCGCCTCCCAACATCATTCCGCACCTACGCCGCCCCTTCCCGAGCCCGGCCGTGCCCTATTCCGGCCGAATCGAACCCTGCGCCGGCCGGCCGCCATTGTTTGCCACTAGAGCTCCGCCCCCTTCCGTCGATCTCCATCTCCCGGTCCTCCTCCGCCCAAATCGAGCCCGCGGTGAGCTTCCCTGCGACCTCCTCTTCCTCCCCAGCCTTTTCCCCCATGATTCTTCGCGCCGCCGGCGCCGAAGCGCCGCCGCGCCACCGCGGCTACTCTGCTTTCGACGCGCGCCCACCGCGGGCCGCCCATGCGCGGTCCCGCGCAGCGCCGCCGAGCGCCCCGCCGGCGCCTAACTTCCCTGAACGCGGGCCTGCCCCACCCCTCCGTCGGTCTGCCTCGTCGCTGGCGGAACGCCACGCCGTCATGCCTGGCCATGGCCATGGCCGTGGCCACGGTGCTGGCAGCAAGGGGCTGGGCTGGGCCTCCCACTGATTGGCAGGGCTCGGCTGTCAGCCCCTGGTTTAGGGTTTAGGGTTTTCCAAAAATTGTTTAAATGGCTGAAAATTTTAAAAATTCATAGAAAATTTTAGAAAAAGCTAAAAATGCAAAATAAATTTTGCTAGTTTGCTTATATCAAGGTCTTCAGGGGAAAAATATTGGTTCTTGTTAAATGTCAGTTTTGCTTGTGCTATAATTTGTTTTGTGTTTAATCTTAATTAATTTGTTCCTGTTGTTCTGCTACTCTAAAAATCATGAAATTTATGCAGTAGCCTAATCTTTGCATGTGTAATCCACTGTAAAATTTCCATGTACAGAAGCTTTATGCATGCATGTAAAACTTAATTGCTCCATTAATCTTGCTAGGGGCAATTTAAATACTTTCGGTTTGCAATAATGGTAATAAATTTTTCTGGCTTGTTATATCAATATATTACCATGCTGGTACAATTTTTGTTGCTAGATCATATATGCAAGTTAGGGTTTTGCTTTTAATTTGCTCCTAGCTATGCCCTTTTCTTTTATAATTGTTGTTAATTAATTCTTTCATGCATGTATAGTCTCAACAAAACAAACTCCTGTTTAAATCATTCTAAATTTGTAGGACCAGATTGATGCTTGTTTTAGATACTTTGCCTAGGTTTGCTTAATAGTAAATTTTAGGTCCATAATTTAATCCATGTTGCCCTAGGGTTGTGTTTAGTCCTCCGAAGTAAGTTTAGTAGTTGTTGTTTGAAGGAGACACTTCAGGCTAAATGAGTTTGAAATCTGAACCCACACATCAGCTGCGACCTTATGCTCGCCTTGTATGCCTTTTAAATGCATTGTGTAATGTTTTCCTTAAGTTCATGCATATGCATTGTTGCATTTCATTTAGGTACGCTAGATATATGATGCACGGATGTGAAGCACGTGATGACGGGACTAAACCACAAGACGGTGTTGGTGGATGCATCCAGAAGATGGAAGGACTGCCTGTAGTGCATGCTTGGACTGGAGATGATGTCAAGCCGGTGCAAGACTGCAAACTAACTAACTGACCTCGTGTCAAACCCAGGCAAGCCCCGGAGCATAACCCTTATTTTCAGTATTCAATGTTTATTTAAGTATTTGTGCATTTACGTTTCTAGGAGTTATATGAAACCCTAGTATGCATGTCTCTCCCTAGGTACCTATGAGTCTCTACTAGTATATAGGCACCGTTAGAAATGCTTTGCTAAGTAGGAATTCGGTAGAAATCGAGTGATTCCTATCACTCGCGAGATATAGGTCCTTGATACTTATGGAAAAGTTACTGGAGAATCAATCATCGAGAAAAGAAAGGAAAAATGGAGACCGGGCAGAGATGAATTTAGTTATAGATATGGAATGGATGGAAAATGAACCTCCGCCTGTGTCGATTGAGGACCGTGCCATTGTGGCACTACTGATCGAGGATTGAATAGTACTAACCACTTGCCGGAAGTAGGAGGTAGTCGAAACCGGTAAGCTAAGTACCTAGTTGCAACAGAATCCGACTCCCTACCTACTACTCTGGCATTGGGGGGAGGGGCGGATGATGTTGTCCACCACGGGAACACCGGGTGTTCGCACGTCTGGGACTCATCATCTGAGTGTTTGCGGCCACGAGTCAGATTTCGAGGTAATTATGGGAACAGTTGCTCGGTGTGACTCGACGGGGTTGCACTTAGCGTGTGAGCTAGGTCCACCTTGCAAGGTTAAATCGGATCGATTCGCTGTGACTCGCGGATATGAGAGCCTTGATCTCTCTGTCACATCGTAGTAAAAGATGGAATTGGAAATGGAAAGTTGAGAATATGAGGTATGGCTATGGTACTCTAAAAAGATAATGTGATCAACAATGCGTGCTCTAGATGTTCAGGCAAACCTAGTCGGTATTTGTATAATAAACTTGAGCTCTCCTGGGACATTTAGTACCGGGCGCTACCATGGCCTGGTACTAATGTGGACACTTTTGTACCGGGCCAAGGTTCTGCACGGTACTAAAACAAAAAAATTTTGATATGGATTATGCTTTTCTAATGTGTAAAAAATTGATAAATCCATTTAAAATAGAAGGATATAATATTTTGAACATGCAAAATTATTGTATAATACTTTTCATTATAAAAAATTTGTAGAATATAGGTATATGCGTATAAAAATTGTTTTATTGTCTTTTTAAGTATTTTTGGTGTGTAATATATTTCAAAAAATTCATGAAAATGCTAATATATGTTATTTAGATCAAGAAAAATGGTAACAGTGGAGTAGACAATGAAGGGGATCATGTTGATGATGCAAACACAGAACGAGCAATTAATACATAGGTAAACAATACTAATTGATATTATTTATGATCACAAAAATTATATATTATTACATAAATCAATTGATCAAATGAACAATAAAGTAAAACATAATGGATATTATGACTCAACATTATTTAATGGAACATTTATAATTTTCTTTTTATGGTCGTGATCGCGGCGTAAATAAGGAGCGTCCTCTTTGGCTAACAAGATGCTTGGGTCAACATCAATCGAGAACGGAGGACGGTCATCAAACTGATCAAAGTCTTCTGACTTGTCCGAAATACCCTCAACTCCAATGATTTTCCGTTTTCCTGGAAGAACTATGTGGCGTTTTGGCTCATCGTCGGACTTGACTGAATTTTTCCTAGGCTTTCTTGACATGTCCTTCACGTAGAACACCTGTGCGACATCCTTGGCTAGGACGAATGGTTCGTCTTTATATAAAATCTTTTTGAAGTCCACAATTGTCATCCCATACCGGTTTATCGTTATGCCGCCTCCAGCTCGGTTCACCCATTGGCACCGAAACAAAGGAATCATCAAAGGCCAATATTCTAGTTCCCATATCTCTTCTATGACTCCGAAGTAGCTGTCCTTATTTCCATCATTGACTATTGCATCAATACGCATACCACTATTTTGGTTGGTGCTCTTTTCGTCTTGAGCTCTTGTGTAAAATGTATACCTATTAATCTCGTACCTTTCGTACTGCATGATTGTCATTGATGGGCCCCTTGCCAGCCATTGAAGTTCCTCTCCAATCGTGCCGTCACCCATCAATTTTGCTCTAAGCCAAACATCAAAGTTATCTATGTGATGCCTTGTAACCCAGGCCTCAGGCTTCCCTGGATTTTCAGACCTTACGATATTCATGTGCTCATCCATATATGGAGCCACAAGGGATGAATTTTGTAGAACGGCGAAGTTTGCTTTGTGGATTTCACTCTCCGGGATGAGCAATTAGATTTTTTTTCCCTAGTATGCCCTTTCCCTTCAGTCTACCCTCGTGGCGTGACATGGGGACCCCAATTGGATTAAGATCATCAATAAAGTCAACACAAAACTCAATGACCTCCTCTATTCCATAGCCCTTGGCGATACATCCTTCTGGTTGAGAACGATTGCGAACATACTTCATAAGAACTGCCATGTATCTCTCGAAAAGGAATATGTTGTGTAGGAATACAGGTCCCAGAATATTTATCTCTTTGATAATATGAACCAAGAGATGTGTCATAATATTAAAGAACGAAGGTGGAAACACCATCTCAAAGCTGACAAGGCATTGCACAACGTCATTCTATAGTTGTATGAGTTTCTCCGGATCGATTGCCTTCTGTGAAATTTCGTTGAGTAAAGCACATAACTTCATGATTGCCAATCTAACATTCTCCGGTAGAATACCCCTCAACGCAACTGGAAGCAATTGTGTCATCAGGACGTGACAGTCATGAGACTTTAAATTTGTGAACTTTTTTTCCTTCATGTTTAATCTTCCTTGTATATTTGATGAGTACCCGGATGGTACCTTTATACTGTTCGAGCAATCAAACATGCTTTGCTTCTCCTCTTTACTGAGAGTGTAGCTAGCAGGACGTAAGTAGTGTTGTCCCTTCTCTCTCTTCTCAGGTTGAAGATCTTCTCGTTGTTTCATTTCTTTCAGGTCGCGTCTTGCTTCTAGTGTATCTTTTCCCTGACCATACCAAAGAAATCTAGTACATTCACGCAAAGATTCTTTGTTAGATGCATGATGTCAATTGTGTTGCGGATATCCAAGACTTCCCAATAAGGTAGCTCCCACAATATAGACTTCTTCTTCCACATCGGTGCATGGCCGTTTTCATCATTCGGAACTGGTTGGCTGCCGCGACCCTTTCCGAACACTACATGAACATCCTTTGTCATCGAGAAAACACGCTTTCTGTCACGAAATATAGGCTTAGCACAAGTTTCTGGTTCCTCTTTGAAATGTTTCCCTTTCCTTCTCAAGGAGTGTTTGAGGGGAAGAAATCGACGATGGCCCATATAGACGACCTTCCGAGAATTTTTCAGATACAAGCTGTCGGTTTCATCTAAGCAATGGGTGCATGTCTGATATCCCTTGTTCGACTGTCCGGATAGGTTGCTAAGTGCAGGCCAATCGTTGATGGTTACAAAAAGCAATGCTCGGAGGTCGAAATTCTCTTATTTGTACTCGTCCCACACACGTAAACCTTCTGTCTTCCACAACAATAAAAGCTCATCAACCAACAGTCTTAGGTACACATCAATATTGTTGCCAGGTTGTTTGGGGCCTTGGATAAGAGCCGGCATCAATATATTCTTCCTCTTCATGCATAGCCAAGAAGGAAGGTTAAACATACAAAGGGTCACAGGCCATGTACTGTGACTGCTCCCCCACTCGCCGAATGGATTCATTCCATCTGTACTTAAACCAAACCTTATGTTCCTTGGGTTGCTGTCAAAATCTGGGAATTGTCTATCCACTTTTCTCCACTGAGACCCATCTGCAGGGTGTCTCATTAGCTGATCTTGCTTACGCTCTTCTTTTAGCCACCGCATCAACTTAGCATTTGTTTTGTTTCTGAACAAGCGCTTCAAGTATGGTATTATCGGGAAATACCACATCACTTAGCGGGAGCTTTTTTTCCTTGCGGGCTCACCGTCGACATCACCAGGATCATTTTGCCTGATCTTATACCGCTTTGCATCACAGATAGGACATACATCCAGTTCCTCGTATTCACCGCGATAGAGAATACAATTGTTAGGACATACGTGAATCTTCTATACGTCCAACCCAAGAGGGCAAACAACCTTTTTGGCTTTGTAAGTTTTCGGGGGCAGTTCGTTCCCCTCTGAAAGCATCTTCTTTACAAGTCCTAGTAGCTCTTCAAATCCCTTATCAGAAACACCATTGGCTACCTTCCACTGCAGTATTTCCAGTGTGGTGCCCAATTTTTTTAACCCCTGCTTGCAATCTGGAAACAACATTTTCCTGTGATCCTCCAACATCTTCTCCAACTTCTTTGACTCCTTCAAAGTTTCAGCATCTCTGTGTGCATCGACTAAAACCTGACCTAGTTCGTCAGGTGGTTGTTGTTCTTCTGCAGCATTTTCTTCTGCCTCATGCATTGGTTCATCTTCAAAGGCACCCGCTTCATACAAATGAGCCCAGTTTGGGATGTTATCATCATCATTATCTTCTTCATTGTCTTCCATCGGAACTCCAGGTTCACCGTGTTTGGTCCAAAGAGTATAGTTATCCATGAAACCCTTTTTAAAAAGGTGGACATGTAGAGTATGTCTTTTTGAGAACTCCTTTTGATTTCTGCAAATGCGGCATGGACAGAACATGAAACCTTTCGACGACTTGTGGGTCTCAGCAGCATCAAGGAAAGTTTTAAGACCGTTAATCCACGCCATTGTGCACCGCTGGCCGAACATCCATTGTCGATCCATCTACAAATAATATATTCTCGTTGGATAAGTAATTTTATTCAGTGGAAAAGAACTTCACAATTTTGTAATAACAAATGTTTTTATTATATCCAACACAATTTATTCAACAACACATAAGTCTTCAACTATCTAGCATGATTTAGTCAACAACACATACATAGATTGCATTCAAAAATGAACACAAACATCCCAACAACCAACATGCAACTTAAAAATTCGCACAACAACACATAGGTTTTCAACCGTCCTTGCGTGGGAACGCAGAATGCTCTGACAGATTTCTTGCTGGCGCAGAAGAAGATGGCGGAGCTGGAACCTCCGGGTTTGGTGGTGACGAACCGTACCGCCGCAATAAATCCTCAAGATCAAACGGAGGTTCTTCACCCCTTGCCACACATTCTCTATATTCTTTTTTCCAAATAACGGAGCGCTGCCCTATGAAAAGCACTAGATTTCTTGGACCGATGACCTACTGGAATTGTGCCCTTCTCTCCAAAAGGACAACGATCACCCCCACCGGTGCCACTCTCTCCAGCTGCTGAAGCATATTTTACTGGAAAACACTTTTATTTTTCACAACATTATAAATTCTTACATTACAATAAAATCTGAATAAATTAATTGAAATAAATCACATTAACTTTCAAATTGATTGAAAAAACTCTTACAATTACAATGTAAATATTAATTACAATTACAATTACCATGATCACATTAATTACTCTTACAAATAACAATAAAAACATATACAAAACACCAGTAATTACTCTCACAATTACAAATAAAATATGTACATCATTATAACCTCATATTCAAGTTTCACAGGCACTTACCATGAAGTCTGAAATGTAATCAAATTAGAATTGCTATTGAGACATTAGTCATCATTGTGTGTCGTGCTATGTCACAGCTCTGTCTAAGCCTTTATTCTTCGTCGGTCCTGACCTCACCCTATCTACATAATGAAGGGTCTAGAAAGAGCTGTGACAGAGCAGGCACGATGTGACTAATGCCCCAATAGCAACACTAAATCGTTTACATTTCACACTTGCTGGTAAGTGTCTGTGAACTACAATGCAACATCACATTAATCCTCAATCAGAAAAACCTGAATAGATTAATTGAAATCAATCTCTATAACTCCTAATTATTTTGACGCCCTTCAATTTCAGGCGAACACTCTTTTCAATATCCAGAAACCGTCTAGAAGAAAAAAAAAACTTTATTTCGGAAAATGTATATGTCGGTAACCTCGACCCTGCTGTGATGAGACTGCCTTTCGAGGGGACACAGTACGGTACAAGGACGTCACCAATAGGCCAGTCGCAACACCAACATTTACGGTTAGTAGGAACGCAACACTTGGCACAGTTAGCATGCTCGTTGATATGCTCTCAGTGCAACAACGGCCACGCTGACTGCCCCAAATGCTGTGTTCGTATTAACCGCAAGTGCTGGTGTTGCGACCAGCCTATTGGCGATGTCTTTATAGTGCATCTTGTATCTCCGAAATGTAGTGCCATCACTGTTGAAATGAGATTAACGATGTATACTTGTTTCGAAATAAAAATTTTTTAAGCTTCTAGAGGGTTTCAATGTGAGCCTGAATAAATACATCACTAGAGTGCCAAAATAATCCATTCATAATACAAAAAATTCTACTATACTCATATGGTCATATATACAAGTAAATCACATGAACTATCTAAACTCATTATAAAAATATCCACTGACCACATACTCATCTCATTCTCAAAATCCATTGAAAAATATCTATAAATTATCAACATTCAACCTAGCCAATAAACCTACTCCAACATTCAAGTCATCGGTTTTATATATCTCAAATCATTGCATAAATCAAAGAAATCATGCTCATCTACACTATTTCTAAAAATCACAAATTTCTTTAACTATGGAGCATAAAGCAAAAAGATCATCAATGCAGAGAGGATGAAATTGCAAACCTTTGGTGCACTTGGATGAGTGCAAATCACACAAAAAAAAGATCAAATGGCGGCACCACTCTAAAATGAGAGAGGAACCGAGCTCGAGCTGCTCTCTGAGCGAAATGGCTGGCTCGGGCTCGGGGAGGAAAAAAGGGTGAATTTATAGTGGGTGAATTAGTACCGGCTGGTGGCTCCAGCCGGTACTAAAGCGCCCCACTTAGTACCGGCTGGAGCCACCATCCGGTATTAAATTTCGTGGGGGCCATTTAGTACCGGCTGGAGCCACCAGCCGGTACTAAATGGTCGCTAGCCGTTGTGGACCGCTGTCGGTGGAGCGGTTTTGTCTAATAGGCTCCCATGAGTACTATTCTTTTGGCCTGATACTAAATTGGCACGTTAGTACCGGCCGAAACCGTGACCGGTACTAACGGCCACAGACGAATGTGTGTTTTTCTAGCAGTGACTATTGCTATTTTCAGCCGTCTCTACAAATGCTCCTATCTTTAGTCTCATTTGGTGGCTCCATCCAGGACTAAACGATGACCTCTGTGCCTAGCCATTGGATCTGGGACTAATGCTAACATTAGTCCCGGGCTCCAAGACAACCGGGATGGACTAAAGCCAAAATCTGAAGGTCCGTTCTCTGCTAGCAAAAAGTTATGTATAGCACTTAGGGCGCGTTTAGTTCCCAAAAAATTTGGGCAAAAATTTGATGTGCGATACAATAAGCTAGGAGCGGGCCTAAGTCAATCGACTAAGTCAAGCTCAGATGCTTACTGAAGAAGGTAGCGTGGAAGGTCAAAAGTGCACACCCTTTAAATCATGGCCCGGTGACGGTTAACGACATCAGCTTTCGTACCATCGTCTTTTCTTACAACGGGTGACTGCATAGGCTCTAATAAATAGTTGTAATGCACGAATGAATTTTAATTTGGTGAAGAAAAGATACAAGAAACACTAAGTACACACAAGTTCTATTGCATGTGTTAATTAAAATGCTAAATACTCCATGTGAGAATCGAAATATTTATGTGTTAACGTTCGTTTTAATTTAGAAGTCAGCTGATGATCATAGTAGCCCTGCAAATGAAAAATATCAATTACATGTACATGACGCCCTGGTTAGTCTTGCACGCAGCCATCAACCTACAAGCAAAGCAACTGGCTGGCCGTTACAAGTCGCAAGCGCAACTATCTCAGCCAATAATTTGGCCAGGTTCCCGCAATGTGAAGCGGTGGAAGCGCACTCTCTTTTACCTTTGTTTCGAAGAAAGCATCCAGGGAAAGACAAAAGAGGCATTATCTTCAGTTTCTTTTCAGAAAGATATATACATCGTCCTTCCAATATTCGTTCCTTGCCAGAGAAGAAATTAAATGCATTTGTAAGAAGCTAAGTAATCTGTAATTGTACATCTATCAGTATGACTATCCAACTGGACACTATATATGAGAAGATTCTCCTGTGTTAAACGGAAAATCTACATCTCATTAGCCCCTTCGAGAAAATTCTTGTACATATAAGAGACTAGCAATAAGCCTAGCTAAATTTAGAGATTAAGAGGCTAGCTAAAAAAAATTCTAAACTGAGGAGTAAACCAACAGACTCTCTATATGTTACATTGCTAGTGGGCCCCACGTGTCATACTCATTTCTTATCTTCTTCCTTCCTCACCTCCTCTCCTCTCGCTCCCGATGGGCAAGCCGCCGCGCCGCCACCTCCTGCTACCCGTCGCCATCATCCTCACCTGCGCCGCGGCCACCGCAGCGAGGGCGCCCAGGCTGTGCGCCCACTCCACCGCCTCCTGCTGCCCCTCGCCTCCTCCTCGCCTCCTCTCGCTCCTACCCAGCATGGCATCCCGACGCCGGCCAAGCCCTCCGCTGGCGGCCCTCCTCCCGCTCGCGTTAGTTCTCGGCCAGCCTGGCCTCCAGCTCCCCGCACCGCTACACGGCGGCGCCGGCCTCCTCACCCCTGGCCGCGGCCTCCGCCACATGCCACTCGGGCTTCGCCCGGGCCTCCGGTAGCTGCGCGCTGTCGGCGAGGTCAAACTTGGCGCGGGACGGCGCTCAACGGCCGGGGTGACGCGGGATGGCGGGGGCGGCGACGACGGAACGGCGGGGGAGGGGGCGGCGCTCGATGGCGGGACGGTGGGGGCGGCGACGACGCTCGACGGCAGGGGCAGCCTAGG
Source organism: Panicum virgatum (assembly GCF_016808335.1). Classification (NCBI taxonomy): domain Eukaryota; kingdom Viridiplantae; phylum Streptophyta; class Magnoliopsida; order Poales; family Poaceae; genus Panicum; species Panicum virgatum. The sequence goes on from NC_053152.1 coordinate 41,406,193, forward strand.
ACGGCGGGGGCGGTGACGGAGCTCGATGACGGGGGCGGCCCGGGATGGTGAGGGCAGGGGCGGCGCTCGACGGCGGAACGGTGGGGGCAGCGATGGCGCTCGACGGCGGGGGCAGCCTGGGATGGCGGGGGCGGCGCGGGGGAGCGGGTCGTGGGACCTGCACAGGAGGCGGGATGAGGGAGATGGCAAGCGGGACAGGCTCGGTTTTTTTGCCTAGTGAGAGGGAGGAAATACAAAGCAGGATAGCTAGGTGAGCAAAATATAGAGTCTGTTGGATTTTATTTTTGATGAGGTTTCTCTTTTTTTAGCTAACTCATCAGGAATATAGAGTCTCTTGGAGATGCTCTTAATCAAGAGAAATAAGAAAAATCTAATGCTCCGCCAAACATACCAAAAGGGCAGGCAGCTGATGCATGGCTCGTCTCGTGCCTTGCGAGAGCGAGGGGGGCCCCGACGGCGACTCCGTCCCGCCGGACCGCCCGCCACAAAATCCACAAAACCAAGCCATCAAAGCCCTGAACCCCGGTGACCCATGCCACCGGCGCTGCCTCCTCAGCGTCACCCTGGTGCCCGCGCCAACGACGCCCGCCCGCGTCGAGAAGCTGTCCGCTGCCGGCGGGTGATGCTTTCCTGGAACAAGTGCTGGCTGATCTTTTCACCACCATTGCTCTGCACCTGATCTCACCATCATCTGCCCCTGCGCCAGTTTGGGTAACAACTCAATCCCGCGACCCTCGTTTTAATCTATTCTTCATGTGTAACGCGCTTCAATGATGCTTGTGACACATCCGGGTTGCCTTAGGATTTCTAGAGTAAGACTAGGTCCATGCCTTAGGATTTCTAGAGTAAGACTAGGTTGATGCCCATGCGTTGCTACGAGAAGCAAAACATTAAAATAATAAGAAGAGCATAATTATATATTCTATATCATCTTAGCAACAGACTATTTGAGTAATGTTGAGATACACAAACTGGCACATGACAGTGTAAAAAAAAAGAATGAGTAATATCGCAAAAATCATGGCCTTCACAACATCACGTGAGGTAGGGGGAAAAATATCCATACAAAGGAAAGAAAAATGTTGGCCATACAAAGATTGCTTATACTCAAATTCATCGTGGTAATCTATACAAAAAAGGAACATGTGTAGATCAAAACAATATCAGCAAATTGGATCAACCCATCACCTCTGGTTAGTTGCACGGATCAGGTGGTGCAATCTGGATCAACCCATTGGAGCTCCACGCCTATCCTTATATCATGTTGAATAAATATTGCACGGAAGAATCTCAAGTACTCAAGCCAGTGATCTTCAGCAGCTATGCCTATGGTCTGTGACCTCTGCACTGCAAGTAAGATATTTATAAAACCTAGAGATGCATGTACCATTCTAATCATTGAACTACTAAAAACAACTTTGAATCTCTGGAATGAGAGAAAAACATAAAACATTAACTTTAGCCAAAAAAAGACAAGTGGAAAGAACATGAATTGGTTCAAGGTCAGAAACACTTGTTTTTTTAGGAAAACATAGCTGGCGCTTTATATTCCATATTGAACATATATGCAAGCAAATTTCTTGTACCTGATTTCATATTCCCAGATCAATCCTCCAGGAATCTGAACATTACTTAGTAAGAAGGGTTTTTTGCATAACTACCCTTGTTTTGAGCTCTCTAACTGCACGTTTGCCCCTATTTTTTGAATCTGAAGGTTTCACTTGCCCCTGTTCCGTGAAGGAGAGTTAACGGTGTTAAGTACAAGTTGAAAAGACAAAAATACCCTCGACATAAATAGGATTACAACAGTCAATTCAGTCCTCAGGAGCTCTCAGAAGACGACGGTCACAACGCTAGCACTACTGCTACTCCGAGGCTTCGAGCTGCTCTGCCTGCGCTGCGGCAGGTGGCGGCAGGACGTTCCACCTCCTCCTCGGCGAACCATGGATGCTGGAGCGCGGCCGTGGCGGGGAGCCTGTCGCTGGGCTGGACGGCATGCAGGCCAGCGAGGACCTCTCGCGCTCCCGGCGACAGCTCCGGTAGGCCCTGGAACGCCGGCCACTCGTCGAACGCCTGCAGCCCCCTCTCGGCGAGCGCGTGCCGTAGATCCATCATTTTCTCCTCTGTGTCCTCGTCGAACATGAACTGGCCGGTGACAAGCTCGGCCATGACGCACCCGAGCGCCCAGATGTCGACTCCCGAGCATCCGCTCCGCACCACGCTCCCGCACAGAGCAGCAGGCGCCACGCCGGTCCCTGCGAAGCGCCTGGTTGTGCAGGGCCGCTCGGCGCTGAGGCCGCACCCCCACACCCACTCACCCGCCCGCCGTTGGGCCCGCTCGCCGTGCCCCCACACCCGCCCGCCGCAGCCCCACACCCGCCCGCCGGGCACCCCCAGCACGACGACGCCGCCCGCCTCTAACTCTACCACCGCCGCCCGCCGGATGCCCCCAGCCCAAAACAGAGGAGAATGGGAGGGGAGGAGTTGTGTTTTGGATAAGGGGTAGTATAGTCTTTTCCCCTTATTTCTTTTTTTATCAAAAATTTTTTGGGACTATTATTTAAAGCCAGCTCACGGTGTTGAGAAATAGGGGCAAACAGTGCCTTCGATTTCGAAAACCAGGGGCAAATATGCAAAGTTTAAAAAATAGGGGCAAACGTGCAATTAGAGCTCAAAACAAGGGCAGTTATGCAAAAAACCCTAGTAAGAATGATGTCTGTTTCATAAACCATAGGATCTAGAGTTGTTATTTCAGAAGCTAGAAACATCAGGAAAATCAAAGAACATAGCAAGATTGAGTAGGTGAAACCATGACAAAGAAGCAGGAAGCAGGAACAACAATACCAAACAAAAAAAAGTAAGCATCCTATAAACTCTATCTTACACTACTACATATTACAGGTCGTAAGGATGAAAGGTTGTGCCTAGAATAGACATGCACAGATGAATAATCCATCAAAAGTTCAAAAGGTTATAGTGCTAAAAAAATCGAAGTGGCTGCACTTAGAAAATCGAACTCTGGGAACTACGTCCAAAAAAAGAAGAAATTAATAAGTGTAGATAGTGATGGAAACTTGTTAAAAAAATATACAGGAAACCTAAAAAGTCGAATTCCTACATAGCTTTGATAGTTGTGCGCAATGTCATATGAGATTCTCTTCAGAAGAACAACAAACGATCCCCTTTTCTGCGCTTTTATAGAGGGATTCAATGGCAATATAGTTGCACACTTGCACCAGGTCCTAGTTTGGCATTTATTCCTGTTGCACAATAAAGCACAAGCACTGAATATAACTGAAACAATGACAAATCAAAATTGACAAGTTAAGAAAGGATAGAGATTTAGCATCCAACCAAAAAATTACCTCCCAACTTCTAGATACTTCTAACTGAGGATATTCAGTGATTGGCTGAGAACTTTCAATCTTCCTCGTGTACACTTTCTGAATTTTCCTAATGGAAGTCTTGTTGTACACCAAATAATTAAATGCTATATGGCTCATGACAAAAAGAAATCTAACCAGTTTTGAAGATGGTAGTGATGGCAGTAAGGTATCATTCTGAGTTCCTTCTCCATTTGACACGTCCTCAGTTTCTAAAACACACTGAATACAGAACCAAGGGACTTATTTGCAATCTCAGTAGCAAAGATTTCAGGTGCAGGGTGTAAGGCGTAGATGGTGCTTGTAGCTTTATCTACAGCTCCATACTATATTTTCTCAAGAAGTAGGAAGCCTATTATTAAATCTTGCAATGCAGCAAATACTCTGCCAGTAGTATTTATCAGTTTGCTCTTATCTTCTTTAGACAATCTCTGGCTGGAGAGCAAGACATGCAGTTATATAGCAAGCACAGGCTCCTCGTTAACCCAGCATCCAAAGCCAGTGTCAATAATATACTGCAAGTGGGTACCCAAAATGCCGGGAGACGACTTTGCTTCCATACAAAGGATGTGATGAAGCTCCATGGTTTTGCACAGGTTACACTATTGATGTTAAAGCAAAATAGTCTCACAGTGATGAAACCTCTAAGAGACTATAACTCTTAGAAAGTATCCTCCTCATAAGAAACTTAAGATACCATTGAAATGAAGTAATAAAATTCAACAAAATTACTATGTTTCGAAAGCTAAGGTTTAGATTCAGATGAGTATAGTGACTGATTGAAGAAAGACATTGATCTGTAGCTGTAGATATGAAAATTTTCAATTCCTTCTGCGAGTAGGATCTTGAATATAAAATAAATCATGCATCAAATTTATCAGCAAACATCTGAATTGCTTGTGCTCCATGTTCAAAAACATGGTTTCACAAAGTATTTGTTTTCTATATTTGCATAGACTGCGCACTATAGATGATGGTTGCATCATATTTTCATTCTAAACATGTCCTAACAGATAGTTTAGTCCTTGCCACATCGAGAAAAAAATATTAACATCGTACAGGCTTACATGTACTAATCTAGCCATTTTAATTTATATTTCATCATCTTGACTGAAGAAAGGTAGCAGTGATCAATAACACCGGTTCCAAGAATCACTAAGCAGCGCTTGCATTGCCATAACTCACTACAGCAGGGTATAGCACGGGTAGAGCTTACTGAAATCTAATGAAATTGGAGGCAAAGGTGTAAATCAACTGACCTGAAAAATCAATCGAAGTAATAGACATGGTGCAGCACTGCAGCCTCTGGCTTATCGTCATAGGCGAGATCTTACCCAGCGACTGCCTACCGGATATCGTCTTCCTGCAAGAATGTGGCGTCTGGACGGGCTCAAGAAACCAACCAAGAAAAATAGAGCAGGATTACGTGCTCGCCATCGAACGGATGACTGGATGAGTACCTGGTGCAGGGCCGCCGACGAGGAGAAGGTGGACGTAGCCGATATCATCTGAAGCAAAGAAGTAGCCGATATCACTATTGACCCCTCTGTAAATCTGAAGACGCCCACCATGCTGCAAAATAAGGGACCTGAACACCTAATTCCGTTGAACTTTCAGAAAGTCCACCACATACTTTCTGTTAGACCTCAAAGGTGCTCGACCAAGAACAGACCCATCACTGGTCTTGCTGATGCGGCACATGCCACCACCCATTGAGTGATTGAGACACTCAGATCAGGATCTTCAGTTAGCTGCCCCACCGACACCAGGTTCATAGTGAGCCCTGGGACGTACCACACGTCAGGGAGAACGACTCTCTCTGTGTTCACGGACCCTCGGCCACACACCAGCATCCCCTCACCATCTCCTGCTTGGACAACCTGGTTGCTCACAGGTACCAGGTTGGAGATGAGCGTCCGGTCACCTGTCATGTGATTGGTAGCATGAGACGCCATGAACCAATCAGCCTCCCCAGCGTTCACTGAGCTGTTGCCGCCAGTGCCACTACTGTTAATAGCAGCAAGAAGCATAGCAAGTTAGGAGTGCACGTACTGAAACCATCAAGAGGGTTGCCTACTACTAGATTCATTCAAGATTATTATAGTAGCAAATTAAATGTTGGAGTGAGTGTACTGAAGCAATTATTCAAGAGGACTTGAGGCAAAGGTTATTTCAAGTTTAAAATAGCAATTTAAGAGTTAATGAACTGAAGCAACCAAGAGTGCTGCATACTGATTAACTGAGAACAATGGCCACTGATGGAACAAAAAATCGTTGGTGTATCTGAAATTTTAGTATGTAAATCGTTGGTCATGGAGTTGTTGTTGTGCATAATTGCCAGAAATTATCGTATTTTTCGCTTCCAGATCTATAGATTACATGGCCTAACACACATAATTAAGATATAGAAATGGAAACCCACACGAACTGGCAATCCCAGGCGAAACCTAACCAATCAGGTTTTGTTCGGTTGCGAGGGAATTGAAGGGGATTAGAGGATGTTGGGAGAGATTAAATCCCCAACAAGTTAAAATCCCCCTCAATCCCCTTGCGGAGGGGATTAACCGAACCAGACCTTGAGCGGGCGACGCCCTCTTCCACCCAACTCGTCATACTACAGACAGATTCGTAAAAAGATGATCCGCTCGAACGGAAGCATAACCACAAAACCCCAATCACAATCAGGGGTGCAGGTAGACCCTCGCAGACGGGAACCGCTCAAACCAGTAATTTTCTATGGCAGCGCACACGGGACAGTACCTGGCCGTGGCCGCCGCCGGCGAGGTGGAAGACGCCATCAGGTGGGGAGCTCGGCGATGCGGCGGCAGAGGGCACCAGAGAAGGACACCAAGCCAGAAGGCCGGTTCACTGTTCGCGCCTGCAAACTGGGCCCACGGCCCAATAGTTATGCAGCCCTCACGCACTGGCAAGTGGCCCACAGCCCAATCATGTTGTATTTGAAGTCTTTTTATTTTTCTTTTTTCTTTTTTTTCCCCCCAACACGCTGATTGCTTTATGATGCTGAAGTCCATTTTTCATTTGTGTTTGTTTTATGGCGAGTCAACAAGAAAAGTTGGATGAACATTTTCAAAGAAATGTCAAGTCACTAATTCTCTAGACTTATAAAATGGTTGTTCAAGGGGCGAGGAAAACTTGGATCAACTAGTTTCTTAAGGAAATATTGAGCCAATATCTTCAAAGGTTAATATTGATCTATGATATGCATATACATAGATTAGCTAGACATATAAAAAGGTGAGGGTTGGACCAACTAGTTTCATGAAAAAAAATGCGTCAATAATAAGTATATGGATTAAGTAGAGTGATTAAAAAGGTCAGCGACACGACAATGTTGAGCCACCATTTTCAAAATAAATGTTGAGCCAGCAATATCTAATGGATTGACTAGTCACCAAGAAAAGCATGGATGAACGTCATTTGAAAAATTTGTTGAGCCATGTGAACAACAACCATGCAACTACACAAGATGAATTCAATCTCAAAAAAGAAAAAACAAGATAATTCAAATCAACAATTGAGAGGCTTTTACATCGTATATGATTTTATTGTCTAGAGCGGCATTCATTTAGGGAGGAGGGGGTAAGTCAGAATGCAAATAGAAGTTTTGCAAAAGCATTTCTAGCTAGAGCCCCTTTCTGCACATAGGCCGTGTTTAGTTGGCAAAAAAGTTTGCGCAGTATCTGTCACATCGAATTTTCGAACACATGCATGAAACATTAAATGTAGTTGAAAAAAATAACTAATTACACAGTTTAACTGATTAGAACGAGACAAATTTTTAAGTCTAATTAATTTATGATTGAATATTAATTATCAAATAACAACGAAACATGCTACAGTACCCAAACTCAAACTTTTTCACCAACTAAACACCCCCATAGTTGTCTTCTTGAGTGAATATATAAGCACACACATATAAACGAATCAACAATGCCCACATAATGTTTCACGATACGCGAAAATCAAATATTTTATCGGTCTCTTTAGTAACTACAAACTTTTACCAAAATTTAGAAACGCTTTTACAAAATATAGAAAAATAAAATTAGAATTGGGGTCTGGATGAGAAATTACCTGTAAGAGAATTAATAAATGGAAACTTTGGGGGTTGATATGACAAGCCGACAGCTCTTTTTTTCCCCGCTGGAGGGTGGTCGACCCATCCAGATTCTCCCTCCGCCAGTCCGCCGCCGCTTCTGCCCCCGGATTAGCCGCCGGCGACCGAGCCCGTCGCGGCTCGCCGGCGATGCGCCTATCGTGGTGGTGTGGCTGCTCTTGCTCCTCTCCGTGCGCCTGCTGCAGCCTGCTGGTGAGTCAATCCTTCCATCACCTTGTTAGCTAGCCGAGACATGGTGGTTACTGGCGAGATCTGAGGCCTGTTTGGAGCCGGTATCATATTAGATTTATGGGCTTGGCCCATATAAATAATCCTAATAAATCTCAAAGGCTCATTAGCGTTAAGAGAAGGTACAACATCTATTAGTCCCGTATTACAAATGGACGAGAGTGTAAGGGGTTTTTCTCCCTTTAAATACGGACCACCTCCCTCATGGAAAAAGTGTACCATAGATCATTATACGTGGAGCCTCTAAGGTTTGGGAATTCATAAGAAGATCTAATCTGAGTTAGGGTTTTGCCTCCTCTCGTTGCTGCGCCGCCACCGTGGTCTTCTCCATCCCGAGTGCCAGCGTGCACCGGCGAACGGGAGAGCAGGTTTCCGGAACCGCTCGCTCTTGTGATCCTGCACCGGGAAGCGCTAAGCGCGACTGCTCATCTTCTTCGCCACGGCTCGTCCTCCGTCCAAGTCAGGAGCTGCGGCGTACCGTCGTCTGCAACGCCGGTTGCAGGGCCGTACCGGCAAATTCGGGGGCCCTGTGCGAAACAATGGACTGGGGCCCTGGTGGCCTAGTGAAGGATCATGAATACCAAGCGATACCAGTTGGCAAGCGCGATATGCTGTGTGAAAGCACAAATGTTAGAAGTCACACGAGCGCAATGTGCTGTGTGAAAGCACAAATGTTAGAAGTCACACGTGTGACTGATAGTTAAATCATCACATAAGGCCCAATAACTATTTTTTGTTCCGGAATTTTTTTTGTTGCTGGAACAATTGTTATTGTTTGGGCAACAAAAATTGTTTTTCCGAAAAAAAGTTTGTTCTAGCAACAAAGCATTGAGGGGTTTGGTTTATTAGGCCGATTTTATACCCAAAACACGAAATCTTGAAGAGGTTGGGGTGCTGTGACAGGTACATTTGAGATCACACACGTGACCCCAAATAGCACTCATGTAAAAAAAGTCGCAAGTGATACGCCTACGACGATTTATTTTTTAGGAGCAATTTGGGCCATGTTTTGCCACAAATTGGGTCAAACAATCAACTAAATTAAAGTGTTTACATGACTATATCTAATATATACTTAATATTTTGGGGGCCCTTCGAATTCGGGGGTCCTGTGCGGTCGCACGGGCTGCACGTGCCCAGATACGGGCCTGGCCGGTTGCTGCGCTCCGTTCGAAGGACCGTCTTCGTCTCGTCTGCACCTTTCGTCTTCCCGGCGGCTCCCGCACAGTACGTATTTTGTGATCAGATCTGTTTCATAATCATATTTTCTGAGATCATGTTTATGATATATGTACTGTCTAGTATGTTAGAGTCATGCATGCTAGGTTTAATTCTGTTCGGAATTTAAACTTACAGTTGTCTATTTTTAGAACATATCACAGTTGAGAATTCTAACCAGTTTCGCGAGAGATTCGGGCTCTAATCCGATTCGTGTACGGTTCAGCAAATAGCTTTGATATTTCAGAATCGATTCGGACATGGGGTGGTTGCTGATCTAATAAATCTCCTTTCAGGTCTGGATCTCAGCCCCACGATTTCAACAGTGGGGATCTGAGTTGATGAGGATATAAGCTCGGCAATAAAGTTTGAATTTTAATCCAGACTAGTCAATAATTCTCTCCATTGGAAGCTGATGGACAAATCGCCGGAGGTGCCGCAGGACGTCCTGCGGCGTATATTTGCTATCTTGGAGATCCCTGACCTTGTGCGTGCAGGATCAGTCTGCTCGTCATGGCGTGCCGCCTACACCAGCCTGTGCAGCACTGGAAACTGCAGGTTGCGGCAGACACCGTACCTCCTGTACACCTCCGAATCCACTGATGCGAGGGAAGCGGGTCTCTACAGCATCACGGAGAAGAAGGCCTACACATTGACTCTCCCAGACCCGCCTATCCGTAGTAGGTATATCATTGGCTCCTCATATGGATGGATCATCACAGCTGATGAGAGGTCCGAGCTTCACCTTGTCAATCCCATCACCGGCGAGCAGATTGCCTTACCATCAGTCACGACTATCGAGCAAGTGAAGCCGGTCTTCGATGATGAAGGCGCTGTGTGCAGCTATGAGTATTGGTATTACACTGGAGAAGATGTGATTTCATACACGCCTTCAGTGAGGGATTACCTGTTCTACAAGGCCTTCCTGTCTTCGGATCCGTCTATGGGAGGCTATTTCGTGGTGCTCATCCACAACCCAAATTCACAGCTCTCGTTTGCTAGGGCAGGGGACGATAAGTGGACCTGGTTGCCACCACATTCTTACTATGAAGACTGCTTATTCAAGGAGGGGTTGTTGTATGCATCCACTACAATTGGAGAAATTCATACATTCAATCTTGGTGCTCCTGCAGTCACACACAAGGTATTTTTGGACAAGATAGACATTTATGGCGAGAGGATGTACATTGTTCAAGGTTCAGGTGCTGAGATGCTGCAAATATGGAGGTCTGATGCAGTACCACGTGGAGAAGACGAAGATGAAACTGATTCAGATGTAAAACTGGAATTAGACCGTGGCAAATTTGTGTCCAATACCACCGCGATCACCGTTTATGAAGTGGAGCCTGCATCAAAAAAGATTGAGAAAATAAGTAGCTTGGGTCAGAATGTTCTGTTTCTTGGGCATAATCAATCACTTTGCCTCCATGCTGAAGAATACCCACAGCTGAAGGCAAATCATGTCTACTACACTGATGATGACTATCTCTATACTACAGGTTTCAAGAATAACCGCCGCGACATTGGTGTATTTGACTTGGAAAATAACAGCAGCCAGGAACTCACAACCCCTCAGCTTTGGTCTAACTGGCCAACCCCTGTGTGGCTGATTCCAAATCCTCGAAGAATGAGTTTAGCAACACACAGTTAGACACACTAGCGTTCCCCTCTGTAATCGGTTTCATGCTTGTTTCTCTATGTAACTTAATAGCATGCTGTGTGTTGTTCTTACGTAGCATTTTGTTTCCTGAACATGTGTCGTCTCAACAAGGAGTGTTTGCTACGGTCTTTTACCAAACGTCATCATAATTTGATAGTTAGTAAAACAGGACCAAATTGGAAACGGTTGTGTATGTCAGGTCAAAAATGGTCTTTTACATATTTGACTTGCTCAAAAATGGTGTGCACATGTCAGGTCCTACCATGGCCTTGTGCCAGAAAGGGAGAGTATGTCTTTTCATAGATTATAGGGGTATTACACTCTGTACAGGCCATATACTGTGTTGCCGTGTTGGTGCGACAGCCTAGGAAAACCTCTTCATACCCATTCAATTTCTGCCAAAATTTGCTCCCAAAATCCTCTTCTTGTTAGTAAAGGAGATGGCGTTTAATATATCGAGTTTCGGTGCCACGTTACCATTGTAGGAAATTGTTCTTCTTGAGGTAATTTTCAACACAATGCAAATATTAATACTTCTGTTGAATACATACATTAACTATTTGATGGCAGGTTATTGCACTGGAGTTGTTCCATGCAAATATGTGATGAAGTGACACTGCTGCCTTTGATGTACATTTTTATGACGTGCTACTTCTTTGGTAGTTTGAAGCTTGCCGTGCTGCTTTGCATGCCCATCAAAGTAAATAAACAATATATTCTGTCACTTCAGCAACATTTTGGCACTCCTACACAATACTTGGCTTAACCAGGATGGAAAATTCAAATCAAAGCTTGCCCTCGAAAAAATGCTGACGAACAAAGCATAGCAAGGAAATTTTATCCATTGCGAAATCAAAAACTAAAGTCGCAGATCCTGATAACAAAGGTCAATCACTTCTTAATTGCACAGCGTGAAATGGTTAGACGGTGGGACACAAGCTGCAAAGTTCTGTTCAGGTACACAAGCTGCAAAGCTCTGCTCAGGTACATCTGTTCTAGTTTCTTTTTGAGGTACTGTACATATTTTCTTCAGAGCAAGACACACATCAGTGTCAGATAGCACCACATGTTTTGACCTGCATCGTGATGGATATGCCGACACCTCCTGCCCAATCACGACATGCAGCTCGCACCTACTCGTGCTCCTCCAAATAAGATCGCCACCAATCTAACGAAACAGAACATTTGATGAAATTAGCCTAAAATCGCTAGTGAAGTGAGAAAGAAGACAACTGCACAACAAAGAAAAAAAATACATACCCCTTGAACTCTGCCCATGGAGGTAGTAGTGGTGTAAGAGCATCTCCAAGAGCTTTTGTATTTTGTTAGCTAAACTTGAAGATTGTAGGGCCTTTGTAAAAATAGAAAAGCACCTAATTCTATAGAGTAGTCCAAAAGATTAGGTAAAATGTGATGTCTATATTCAAAACTGGGTCCACACCATTCAATTCCGTCGGCCCCTTCAGATTCCACCGTGATCCATCTGTTCGTGATGCCCTCGACGTTGAGCGCCGCAGCCCTTGGATTGGCGCCGCCGCCCCAGCTAGACGTAAGTGCCGCTGCCCCTTTGGAGCTACACCGCCTGGACGTGGTCAAGACCCTCGGCGACAGCACCTATACGTGGATGCAAGGAGACTGTAAGTTGGATCAAATTAATTTGAGGTATCGTGACGTACTAGCTTCAATGTTGTGCTTTACTCCGTTCTGTACTGCAGTGAAGCAATTTTTTGATCAGCTGACCGGCGAAGGGGCGGGAAGGAGGAGCAAGGGGGCGGGAAGGAGGGGCGACGACGGGGCCGGGCTCAAGATGGCTAGCGCTCCGAGCTTTGCAAAAAAAGCCTAGTGGAGGGGGAAGAATACATAACCTGGATAGATGACGACTCGTTTACAATAGCTGTTGGATGCAGTTTTTGCTCTCCGTTTTCTTTTTCTAGCTAGCACATGCCGGATAGAAGAGATCTTGGAGATACTCTAAGCCAACCTCTACGAGTGTCTTAGCTCGGACAAAGCAACCAGTTTTATCGCATAAGAACCCTTTGTTTTTGTGGACTCTGTCACAACGGTCTTCCATCTGCGGAGAGTTGAAAATTAAACGATTGGCACAATTCAAGAAACTTATTAGTTAAAGATGATAAAAAAGTAATTGAAATCCAACTTTTTTTTCTTCACGGATATGGAGCATCCTTTATTAAAGAAACATGTGTGACATAGTTCACAATCCTTCTTCCCTTTTAAAGTCTGGTTGCTGCAAAACTTTGCAAAACTAGTTCATCTACAAAAATATCCATACCAATAACATGCATAGATTGTGATGACCACCTTAATGGAGGCAACTGCTACATGATTATGTGCGGCCACAATGATTATGTGATAAAAGAAGTCTTTAAGTAGCATAGCCTTTAGTGTTACTGAGTACGTCAATTTAGTAAACTTCAATCTGGTACTTGTTTTACTCATCTTATTTTGGTTTTTAAGATTGCATGCAGTTTATCTTCATTACCTCAAATCTACATTAGCATAGAACTGATATAAGTACAGAGTTTCTATTCACTTCTTTATGAATTCCTAATGTCTCCCTGTAACCAACATTATGCATACCTTGCCACAAAGATATCTAAACAGCTTCCATTATCTTTACAAACAAAGTATTCATAATTGAAATTCTGTGTAAGCTACACCCTTGGAGGGTCATTTCAACTAATGATTCAGAAGGAAAACCTCTTAAAAGTTAAAAAGTAAAATACACGACCGGTCCTCGAACTTTTCAGGGTATGTCATCCCGGTCCCTAAACTTATAAAACCAGGAATACAGGTCCTTAAACTTATCAGGGTGTGTCATCCCGATCCATAAACTTAGAAAACTAGGAATCTGGGTCCATGCAATAATTAAAAGTGGTTTCGAACCATGTTTTTAGTTCAAAAACAAATCCAAAAAATAATAGATATAGTTTTTAAACCATTAAAATATCTCTAAGCCCCCAAAATTCTCCAAAAAATTTCAAAAAAAAGGATACTAGAGATACATTAGAGCAAGGGGAGCCAAAATAAAATAATTGGAGCTCATGAAAATATCTTTAGCTAAAAAACTATCTAGTGTATCTCTACATACTTTTTTAATTAAAAATCAAACAAACACTAGATATGCTTTTTAAACCAAAAAAAATATCTCTAAGCCTCCAAAAATTTCAAAAAAGATAGTAGAGATACATTGGAGCACGGAGCCTAAACAAAATAATTAGAGCTCATGAAAATATTTTTGGAAGCTTCTAAAAATTAGATTTAACTCTAGAAGAATGTGAAAATATATTTTTCACAAGATATTTTCATGAGCTTCAATTATTTTATTTAGGCTCCCCTTGCTCCGATGTATCTCTAGTATTTTTTTTTTTGAATTTTTGGAGAATTTTGGGGGCTTGGAGATATTTTTATGGTTTAAAACTGTATCTATTATTTGTTGGATTTGTTTTTGAACTAAAAGCATGGTTCGAAACCACTTTTAATTATTGCATGGATCCGGATTCCTGGTTTTCTAAGTTTAGGGATCGGGATGACACACCTTGACAAGTTCTAGAATCCGGATTTTTAGTTTTATAAGTTTAGGGACCGGGATGACATACCCTGATAAGTTCGAGGACCGGCCGTGTATTTTACTCAAAGTTGAAACAGGACATGCAGTATTAGTAAGCGCATTGCATGCATTACCTTCAGCAGCCGTTGATGGGAGGTCCCAAGCGAGGACATAGCGGCCCGAGGCCGATGTTGGCCATGGCATGGTTCACCAGCTCATGTGGCTCTTCTGCGAACTCCAGGACTTGATGCACACGAATATTGACGCTGAAGATGTGTTCACTGTTGGAGAAACGCTTATCGGTACCAGCACGTTAGTGCCGGTCACAAGTGAGCCGGCACTAACGTGTATCTACAGTACACCACAGTCACGTTAGTACCGGCTAGACTCTACAGCCGGCACTAAAGTGTCACCTCCAACGGTAAACAGCCTGCCCCCTAACGGTCAGCAGCCAATTTAGTGCCGGCTAGACCCTTGGCACGGTGCAGGTTAGTGCCGGCTTAAGGGTCCAGCCGGCACTAACTGTCTACAGTTTGTGCCGGCTGAATTCACTGGCCGGCACTAAGTTGCCCCGTATATACTGCCCCCTCCCTTCTTCCCCAGCCCGACCCATCTATTTGGCCGAACTTCTCCTCTCTCCCATGGCGTGTTAGAGGGGAGGTGCTGCCCATTTTCTCCAAAATTTGTGAGGATTTCTCTCATCCAAGTGCATTAAAGGTTAGCAGCTTCTTCCACTCTTCTTTCACAGTGTTTATTCTTTCGTTTCATGCTTTCTAGGTAAAGAAAATAGTGATTTTAAGGTTGAGGAACAATGAGCATAATTTTTCAATTTGTTCATTAATTTGAACAAAATAGAATTGATTTGTTGTGTTTTAGAGAATGATTACTAGATAGTTTGAGTATGACACATTTAGATTGTTTTTTTTGAATTATTCCATGGGGACATGTCTATATGTTATTATGCAAAATTTTAAGGATTTTAAGGATGAGGGAAAATGAACATGATTTATCAATTTGTTCATTAATTTGAGCAAGGTAGAATTATTTGTTGTTTTTAGAGAAAGTTAACTATATAGTTTGACTATCACATATTTAGAATGATTTTTTCGAATTATTTCATGGTGACATGTGTATATGTTATTGTGTCAATTTATTTTGCTATTTACTTTAGGTTTACTAAATAGGTGGCCTATGACACATTTACAATTTGTTTTCGAAATACTTCCTAGTTGCTCCAGGGCGAAGTAGACCAGATCGGGGTTCGACCGGTACACGATCACCAGTCCAGCCTCCTTAGGCAGCCAGGTCTTCTTGTAGCTATTGTCGTTCGATCTCCTCGAACCTCTCCTCGTACAGCACTTCCCAGCCGGTGGGCTCCAGTGTCGACATGAAGACTCTTTCGGCCTCACCATTGTCGCCGTCCTCAGCAATGATCTCCACGTACCGCAGGCCGCCACGGCTCACCGTGAATCCATGATGATGCGGCTGTTGTGCGTGGATGTGGGGAGGAGCCAGGTCGAGAACGCGGCCTGGCGGGAGGCTGCGGAAGGGAAGATCCGAGGCGTCGACGAAGGGATCGCAGATGAGGATCCCCCACGAGAGGTCCAACCAGTAGAGCTTCCCGCCGAGGGAGACCACGCCGCCGGGAACCCACTCCTTGTCCCGCGCGGGCAGGGGGTTCCGCGGGTCCGTCTCGATCCAGTGGTCCTCGCTCGTGCGGACGCGGAAGAGCCTGGCGCGGTCGCTGCCGCTGTCGATCTGGAGCTCCACGATCACGTAGCCCTCGCCCTCGCCGTCGTCGGCGCCGACGAGGCCTACGCCCTCAATGTTCCGGATGGCGGGCATGGAGGCGGGGCGGTCGGGGACGCGCACTGCGGAGACCGTGATCCCGCTGCCGCCCGCGGCCGTGCCGAAGCGGCGTACCAGAATGAGGCGTGGGTCTCAGGAGGGTCCAGGCCGAATCGCGCGCCGTAGAACGGGGCGGCGGAGAAGCGGGAGAGCAGTCACCCGGGGCCGGCGGCGAGGATGTAGGGGTGCCTGTCGGGCCACGTGGGGTCACGGTGCGCGCTCCGGGCCGCGGCGAGGACGGCGACCCGCGGCGGCAGCGCGACTGCGAGGGAGAAGTTAGCGGGGTCGGCCTCGGCGTCGTCCCCCCGGCTCGGTGGCGGCAATGCGGGGGACGCGGCCCGAAATAATTGCAATATTATGACTGCAAATAACACTATGGGCGAAATAATTGCAAATAACACAGGCCCGAAATAATTACAATATAGACCACTCATGATTTTACATTCCTAGTAAATAATACTATAGGACTATCTGTGATTATAAAATGTGGATCCAATGATAAAATTGTAAAAATTAATATTTGCAGTTTTATTTTTGCAAATTTCTTGCGCGGCCCAAAATCACCCACGGCGCCGCATGGGAGGGCTTTGGTAGGACGTTGCTTGGGCTTCGGGGAGCGGCACGCGACTACGCGAGGTGCTCGATGGTTTGGGGGCGGTTGGAAATTGGAATTTGGGGAGCCGACTCAGGGGCAAGATGGTAATTTAACCACGGCAATGGCCGGCGCGGCTGTTTGCCTCTTTCACGCTTTCTCTGCGGGCCGAAGATGGCATGTGGGCCCAACAGCCCACGTAGGCTGCTTCGGTGGCTTCTGCTGTTCTTTCTTCACATTATTTTTCCTACATCCACGCACGTGCTAGTAGTCTAGCAGTGAACTTTTTAGATGAAAATATTTCGACTGAAGTTAAAATATTTTTTAAAAAGTTGACAGGATCGACCCGCAGTGGGAGACAGCCCATTTTGGTGAACACGATTTGTAAGCAGCGATTAGGAAACTTCATTTCATACGAAAAAGATAAAATGAGCTAATTCACAGCAACTGGGACGGAAACTAATCCTCGTACTCCACAGCAAGATATGGAGTACAAACAAGCCGTGTCTTCCACTGTCAGTAAGAATGGGTACTAAAAGGCACAAAGTTCTAGCTTCTGGAGAAAAAAAATTGCGTAGTCATACAATGCTACAATTGCAGGCTTGCAGCAATGTAATGGACTCTTTCACAACCCAAAAATCAAAATTTACATGGAAGAGAACCGTTATTTGCCTTCAATATCAATGGAAACTGATTACTTCAACAAAGAACTTCTCGAACCGAACCAGTCTTTATCTGTAACAATACACGGCTCTATCTGGGTCAGGTTCTCCTAGTCTAAATCGAGCTCCTTTTTGCTCTTCACAGTCACATTCTGCTTTGACTCGGGGTCAAGCATGTCCAGGTCCCATGCCGTGGCCAAGTAGCCATAGAGGACCCATGTCCGCTCCCCCTTGCCATCTACCTTCACCAGCATGGGGTTGTTGCCCCCATCGGCGGTGGGGGCGATGCTACGGATGCGAGCCCAAGTTGCCCGCCCGTGGCCTTGGCGCTCGAATAACTCAACAAGCTGCGATGCTTTGTTGAGACCGTCGAGGCTAGCTGGAAACTTTGCTTGCATGGACCTGTGCCCATCCTTCCCAGGCAGTGGCTGCACATCGACATCGGCAAAGCCCATTTCTGGAAAACATATAACAGTTGGTGAAGAACATGTCAGTTTTCGACCGAGAGAGCAAAATCATTGTAAGATTCAAAGATGTTTGGTGCTGACATGAATTATCACCCACCCAAATGTAGCATTACATGGAATGTGGAGGCATCACTAATCAAAAGTGCAATGAAACATTCTGAACCCTATCATGGAGAGGAGAAAAGATTTGCTAGCTTATCAAGGTCTCTCTATTCTGCAACAGGCACAAAAACACAACAACAAAAAAACCTTTACTCCCGGAAAGTTGGGATAGGTAGGCTAGGGATGAAACCCTACAGGAGCCACACACAAAGAAAAAAACAGAAAGGAAAAACATTATAGTACGAATAATAATAGTAAAAGGAGAACCATAGCCTCCAAATACAAAGAACATCTGTACATATACTTTCGCAGATCAAGGCTACAGCCAGATTATGCTCTGCTACGCAAAAAGGGGGAAGCTATAGGTTGTTGACTGTATCTATACTAAGCATAGAGGAAATTTGGTGTAGCACCATAGTTAGCAAACCTGCTCCTTTTGGAATTTTCAGCAGGTGTAACAAACTATGTAAATACAAAAACTATCAAACAGAAATACTGGGGATCCAACTGTTAGCCGATACATCTTTTTGACTTTATTCTTCATTTCTACCTCTACAAAATGCTTGGGTAGACTGCCATATCTTTAAAGAAAGCAATTAACAAAGTTTTGGTCAAAACGATTTGCAGACAATTTATCCCTCCAAATGAATTAAGAGAAGGCAAAATATCTAAAGCTCTGAAGATTAATAATATATTAATCAATCAGAGGTTCAGAACTACCAAGAACACAGTGACAGAGCAAGCATTGAAGGAATACCTCTCAGCTTGCTCTCCAGCTCTTTATTACTCATGACATCCTTTTGCCCGTCGTTCTTTGACTTGTATGTGTTTTCAATTATCACTGTTGGAGGCCATAAGATAAGATCTCCTTGATTGGCTTCAGCGTCGGCAGTAGATAATGCTTGGTAAGCGGTTTTGAAAACAGGGGATACGGAGTAATTCCAACCCATAAGAACACATAGGGCTTTGTGAAACCCTAAGTGATCAGCACGATGCTCCGCATTCTTTGCATGGTATGCATGATTGAGGAGCGCATGCAAATCTACAGAATCCCTGTAACCAAATCATGCACACAAGCAACTTCAATGGAAATTATGCACAAACAGTTGACAATTTATAGCTGATTTTGTATGAACCAAACAGTTGACAAAATCTCAGAAAAGTGAAATAAGATACAACATGTTTGTGAAACTAAGAACAAAAAGAACAATCCAAAAATATCCATAATAATTGTTGAAACAAAGAACGGGAGTAAACCCTAGTGGCAAAATAACTTTGCTTGGCAGAACAACCTCATAGTTCCAGGTAGTCATGACAAGGGTTGAAAACAAAAGGCAAGCATTCACAAAAAGAACAAATAATGTGCAACATGCAAGTATGTAACTGTGCATCTTTAGGTCCTTAAAGGCTGTGGCTCATATTAAGCTGTGTCCTGTGGTTATATCTTTAGAGTATAGTAATTTTGTATATAGTAGTTTGAAACCAGTGAAACTCTTGTGGAATCCTCCAATCTAGACTGTATGTATCACATCAAAGTACACACAACATGTCTCTTTTTCCAAGTTTTATGCTCCCAAATTTTCTAGTATTGTTTGCTCCTAAACCGATTTCTATACACAAAGTAGCAATTAAGAAAATAATGCTACAGTTTTTCAAGCACAGACCATTCCAGAACAAAAAATGGGGACACGACAAGAGAGTGCGATCCTAAGCAATATTGTTGTGTTCTTCATCAAATCAAAATAAAAACTGATGGTTTGGAGCTAAAGGGGCTCTTGTATGTTTATCTATTCAAGTAACATGTTTGACTGCTAACCATTTGAACTACTTTAGGGTTCAGTTAACTCCCTAATAAGGCTTGAAAATCTGTACATATCTGAAAACCCCTCTGTTGATGACTGAGAATGGTCAGACAGTTGAGTTCATCAGAACCTGGGGTAATTGATTGTCATACACAGTATGGCAATGTATCTCATCTTTGTAACAAATATATGAATATTGCCAAGTTTATGATCCAAAAATGGGGCAAGTAATCGACAATATCGCATTTTTAAAAGAACAGATAGCAGGGCCTAGGGATGCCAGTGGATGTATTGCCAAACTCGCATATAGGTCATTTATAGGTGGGTTCCCACTAAACCCAACTAAAAACAATAAATTATAAGCAAGTTCACAGAAAACCCCCTGCATTCGTAGCAGGTTAGCCCTGCTGAATCATCTAGTGGAAGCAAGACATTTCACAATAGTGAATAGTTGTGTTACATATGGAATTGGAAACTCATGGTGAAAAGCAGCCGCATCTGATCAAATCCAGGGGCTGCCAATCAACAATATCGTTAATGTGACCGTTGGGAATAATTATATTATTGAAAGAAAAGTTCAAAATAAATTATTGGAACTTCCTATAAATGGAAAAAATGAGTCAGTTAATCCACAATAACTGTGATGTGACCGGAAATTATTATATTACTGAGAGAAGTTTAAAATAGCAGTCCAAATAAAACTTAATGCACGAAATGCAGGAATAGCCATTTTTAGGCATTATGCCGCACAAATGGTTAGGCAAACAGCAACAGGCAGAACTGAGCCTGGTAAGCGCTTTCTCTGCTGCTGAGTGAGCTTACTAAGTTAACCATCCAGAAGAGGAACCTAATCATTGGTAATATAACCCAGAGGGATGAAGCTCAAATGCTAATGAATTGGTCAATGGCTATCATCTCAACATCCTTATATTGGCTCTGAGAGACCAATGAGGTGTACGGTTCGCGGAAGCAACTCGTCATATATGGGATAGCCCTTCATAGAATCAACCCATGATTTTGATGGGGGTGACATCATTTTTATACTTCCACTAACATGTGCCTATGAGGAACAAAATAGAAATGGACCTATTGATGTCATTCCTCAAACCAAACAAGTGTGCTAATGCCCCGTTTGGATGTAGACATTGGCGGCTGGAATTTGGCATTGTAATTGGGTTCCTTCAATGCTTATTGTTTGGATGTTCTTGATATTGGAAATGGAAATTTTCTCCAATACCGAGCGGCATTGCCCCTTCAGCCGAAGCCCCTCCCTCAATTCGGACCCCTTCCCCTCCGTATTGCTCGGCATCTCCGTCACGCATCGCCATGCCGCGCCGCCCCGTCCCCGCCCCATCCTTCTCCACCGGCTAGGCACGCCGGACCCCATCCTCCACCGACCGCATCCTCCCTCCGCTAGTTCCATCGCCACCCCCATCCTTCCTCCACCACGCGAGCCGCGCCACGCCGTCCTTCTCCCTCCCTCCCCTGGAGAGCCGCAGCGGCCCTGTTCTTCCTCCGCGGGCGAGCTGCGTCGCCTCCTCCTCCCTCCGCCACTGAGTTGCGCCGGCCCCGTCCTTCCTCCGTCGGCGAGCCGCGGCGCCGCCTCCCTCCTTCCTTCGCCGCACAGCTCCCTCGCCTTGTGCCGCTCCCGTGCCCATCCGGCGAAGCGCGGGCGGCGTGGGGGAGCTCCGCCCCGGACAGGTGGGTGGTGCGAGCAACCACCGCAGCCAGTGTTCTTTCGATTCCATCTGGCGAATTCATCTACATCCAAACAATGGTTTTGATATTGTAACCTAATACCAATACTACTCAGATTTGGTATTGAAGCCAATTCAATACCAAGGTCTCCAATATCTACATCCAAACAGAGCCTAAGAGTTTGGATCAATGGATCATCACTATCCCATTCCTCAAACCAACACTTAACAAGAAATAATTACCTTCAAACATCAGTGCTAATAGAAATATTTTTAACAATCACTGAATGAACAAGGAAATGTTGAAACAACCAAAGGAAAATACAGAACTTAGAGATATCTCAATTTGACAGTCTAGTATGCTATATGCTACGATGCTGGTATATCAAGTTTGTTTAGAAGCCCAATATGACATTGCATGTTCACTATAAGATAGCAGAGTCAAACTAAGAAAAAAGTGATTGACAAAAAGTTTTTTAATGTATTTCAGAATGAGATCAAATTTAAACCCAAGGATCCCAAGAACAGTTGCCAAACTTGTCCAATGTACAATCATTGTGTAGCCCTCACACCAATAACAAAGCCTTTGTCCCAAGGAAGTTGGGGCAGACAAGAGCCAACCAAACAAGAGCCAAATAGAAGACAGGTGATGGAGAAGGGCATGGTTTTTAAGACATTACAGTGAGGTGCAGCGACTCACCCTCTTCCAAACACCTATGCACTTATAAGGCCAGCAAAGGCAACACCTTACCAGCCTGATAAAGAGGCAAAATGCAGCAGGGAGAAGGGGGAAAGAGGAAAAAGATAAAAACAAAACAAAACAGGCAGAGGAAGGTAAATAAACATAATCAATCATGCAAGAAGGCAGAGGCAAACAAAGGATGCAACCACAATTCTGAAGAAGCCAAAAATTTCAGATATGAGCTTGAAGTATGTAAAGAAACACGGACTGCAGAAACTATTTGGTGAAAGTTTCACCAATTAGTAGTTCTATGACATCAAACATGGCAATGTAACTATTAGGAACTGCAAACAAACGCTATAGATATCTTCCACTTATAGATTCCTTGTTTAGATTCACTTTTAGTTGACTCTGAACCTTCGTACCTTCCATTTATTTTACTAATATAGCGCACGAAAAAAGCCAAATGGTGTAACTTCATTGATTAATAAACTGGTACATCTATACAAAAAATGGACAAATAGAGAAGCTAACCAAGGAGAAAGATGAGTGAACAAAATACCAAACGTTGCAGAAATACATAAACAATCTGTGGAAGTGCCATTCCATGATAAATCCAAAATGTCAAACTTGACAACAGTCTTTTTTTCAACTGTTAAGATTATCTAACACTAATCCAAAATCATTTGTTATATTTTGCCCCCTTCTTTTTAGGGGAAGAAAAGGTGCTATATGGAACCCAGTGTCCTAGTATAATGAAATACTACCAACAACAGTATGTTCACAAATCATTTATCATGCAACACTTCCAAAGTTGCTTGGTATCTAAATCGAGTTTGAACTTTTTGCACTCAGCTAACCACATCCAAACATAGGATTAAACCAACAAGGCAAAATCTTTCAGATTTTCAGCATACCTTTGGCAGACAGGGCACTTCAGCTGGGAAAGCTTCCCATTGGCCCGGTAATTTTTCTTATCTGCTTCATTCTCATTCATCAGCTTCACCATCTTAAGAAAGGAGCTCTTCAGCGCCTTGGGGTCCACCCCCGTCTCTTCCACCTTCATCTGCTTCACGGCCCGCCCCTCAGCCTTCTGCTGCTGCTGTCGTCCGGAGGATTGCCCAGGCGCGCCGCCACCATTGGCCTGATCCTCCCACTTCCGCTTCGGGGCCGGCATGGGAAGCAACCCAGCAGTGGGCAGGAGCGCGGGCATGGGCGGCGGAGGCGGAGCCCACCGCTCGAAGAGCGGGCGCGGCTGGAATAGCGGAGGCGGCGGCGGCGGTGGGGCCAAGAGGTGCGCCGGTATCGGGGGCGGCGGCTGGCGCAGCTGCGGCGGCGGCTCGTGCGGGAGCACGAAGTAGGTGCGCACGGTGCCGTCGGAGAGCGTGACGGTGCGGCGGTCGAGGTCCTCCAGCCCGTACGGCGGCGGCGGCGGGATGGCCTCCATCACGGCCTCCACCGCGGCCACGGTGAGCAGCGGCCGCGACAGGGGCTGGGGCACGGGCGGCGGCGGCGGCGGCGGCAGCGGCGGTGCGCCCAGGGGTCGGTGCGCCTGCGGGTGCGGCGCGGGGAGCAGAGGGGACCGGCCGGCCTCCCCGTTGAGGTTCGGGGCAGGGTCCAGGGGCGCGGGCGCCGCACCACTGGTGGCGGTGGCGGCGGCGTCGCCGGGGTGGGGGCGCTTGTTGTTGGGGTCGGCAGCAGACGAGGAGGAGGAGGACGCCCTGGAGGAGGCGGCGTGCGGGTTGGGCGCCGCCGCTGGCGCCGCGGGTGGAGGCATTGGCTTGTGCTTCGGGTTAGGGTTGGCGGCCTTCATGGCGGGAGGATTTCTAGGGTTTCGCCGGGATTGACTCCGATTTGGGGACGGCGGAGGGTGGACGCATGCGAGAAAGAAGGGGGCGAGTCCGGGTGGGGAAAGTGTCATTGTAGGGATAATTCGAGTTGAGCAAGGGTGCTATGGAAGAGTTAATTTCCCTCTCCAAGTTTTCCAAATTTGCCATTATTTTACCTAAAATTTAAAAATCGGTTTAGTTTTAAATGCAGTATGGTTATTCTGATAGCAATTTGCTTCATTGCTTAACACCATGTTTAAGTAGAAAATAGTATTATGCTTTAAGGCAATGTTTAGACGACAAGACGCTTGTTGGCAAAGTATCTTCACGGCACTTAACTAAAAGGTTAGAGAGAATAAAAGAAACTACAAAGATGGAGAGGAAAACAATCGACTCTGTTATATCCTTTAACCATGCTTTGTTCGCCGACCGCAGCATGAAGGATAATGTTAGATTCGCCTCTTGGCATGGCGATGGCAATATACAAGGGTTAAATTTTAAGTGAATAAGCTAGTTTATAGCCGGTAACCGGAGTAATATCAACTCCTACCTCCGTCCTAAAATATAACTAGTACTAGTTTGTATAACCAATATTTGTTGAGCGTATACTTCGGTAATCCTATTGTCTATATCGTTTTTCTGATGATAGAGGATCACTGTGATACTCTGCTTCATTTTGAATACCAATCTTGAACTATATGCATTCAAAAATGATTTACTTATCCAACTACAGTTTGATGTGATACTATCTATGATTTATGGTTTAGGGCATGTTCACTGTGATGAAGGCACATATACCACTTAGGGTGATCTTTAGAGGTGAGGTGCGTCCTTGATTCATGCATATGTACATTGATATTAAGTTTGACCAACAGTCAGGGGCGGGCCTATGTTGTACCAAGGGTATTCAACTGAATACTCATTATTTTTTGCAAACTTTTATATATATATAGAGTATATTATATGTATATGAATCAAAAATATGAATATTATATAATATGACGGGATTTCAAATTTTTAGTTTCTAGTTGGTGCTAAAAATCGTAGCATCTCATGTCCCACCCTCCCCAACCGACCGCCCATATATAGGCCTATTAGCGGTCATGCAACCAGTCAGCCATCCTGACCAATAGACCAAGTGCCCGTACGCCCCCTCAGTTCCTCAATTTCTCAATCCCCAGCTGTAAGATAGCAATCCTAGCTCCTCCAATCGGTGATCTCGGGGACAAGGGCACGATGAGGCAGACGAACAGACAGAGGTAGGGACTCGGCGGTTGCGAGGACGGACGGCGGTAGGGCCTTCGCGGCTAGGAAGACGAACGGCGACACGGGCGTGGTTGCTGGGCAGGATGTGGGCAGCGCCTAGGCTAGCGTCACAACCAGGCAGGGGCGCAGGGCTCGGGCGCCCAAGGCGTGGAGCGAGTAGGGCCTCCACAGCTCCGCCGCTCCAGCAGTTGTGCCCATGTGGAGCGTCGGCGAGCAAGCAAAAGCAGATCTGAGCGAAATCAAGCCTGAACACAGGGTGAGCTGACTAGTGATAAATTCAATCTTTGTTTTAAAAATTATCATTGTAATTCATGAAATTTGGGCTATACCCACCTCCCAAATCCTGGGCCCGCCCCTGCCAACAGTAAGAAAATACTTTTTCCCTATCACATGATCGCAACTAATCTACTATGAAGTATTTTCATCATTTGCTTTTTTTAGAAAATATAGTACAGACGCAGACGCTCACAAACGCACGCACACTCACCTCTATGAATACACGCACGCAACCCTACCCTTATGAGCACCTCCGAGAGACTAAACCGGCTGATCCTCGAGATTGACGAAGTCACCACTGGCGTCTCGCTATCGACGAGCACGTCGCCTACCACTGAAAGAATAGCACAGGTTAAATCCTGAAATAAATTCAGAAAAATACGAGCACTAGTGCTGAGTCGAGGACTCGAACCCTGGTGAACAGGTTCCACCACAAGAAACCTTACCAGCTGAGCTACGCTGAGTTCGCTTCATCATTTGCTTATTTGAAGTGATAGCATGTTAATATTATTGTCTAAAAACTTGACCAAACTTAGGACTATTTAATTTAACTTATGAGAAACTTAAAAAAGTCCTTACATTTAGGTAAGGAGGGAGCAACAAAGAAAACTTGCCTATTTTGCTTTTAGATATGAATTACTTTTAAAAGTCTTTACACTTAAGACTAAATTCTCACTGAACTAAATCCATGTCAAGAAATATAAGTACGATACCGAACTGCCGTGATAGCTTGAAAAGTTTAAATCGATACTTCTATTCGACAAATAGATATCACATATATGAGCTTGCAGGTTTCAGGAAAAGTAAGATTTAGCATGCTATGTGTCGTCAAACTTCAAATTTACTTACCATATTTCATCTTCGAAATTTGAAATCTATGTCTCCTGACTTCCATTTCACTGCCATACTAAACTCTTTTACACATCAAACGTGAGGAAAATCAGAGGTTAAAGAGTTATATTAACCTATAATTTATTGATATAGAAAAAATAAGTTTGTTGATCTTATATCTATGAATAAAAGATTTACACTTCGAACGTGAGGAAAATCAAAGGTTAAAGAGTTTATTTATATCTATTGACTCATTTTTAGGTCATCCATTGTTGACTAGCCATGCCAACATATGATTAGGGATGAAATTGAGTCCAAATAGAAAGTTTGATGACTAGATTGGTGTTGAGGGACAAATTTGAGCCTGAGACAAAAGTTGAGGGATCAAATCGGCTATTTTGCTCTTTAACAATTTTTATATTTAGGATGAATACACTATGAAAGAATATCATGTAAAGTATGGGTGTGTTTAGTTGGTGAAAAAGTTTAGTTTTGGTACTGTAGCACATTTCGTTGTTACTTGACAAATAATATCCAATTATGGACTAATTAGGCTTAAAAAATTCATCTCGTGCTAATCAGTTAGACTATGTAATTAGTAATTTTTTCAATTGCATTTAATGCTCTATACATGTGTCGAAAGATTCGATGTGATGGATACTATAATTTTTTTTTGGAAACTAAACAGGGCCTATGCATACTAAGTTCTCACTGAACTAAAACCATGTCAAGAAATATAGCATGGTACCGAACTGTCGTGGCAGCTTTAAAAAGTTTAAATCGATACTCCTATTAGGGTGTGTTTAGTTCTTTTGGCGTAAAGTTTTTAAAGTATATGGACACACATTTGAAATATTAAGCATAGACTAATAACAAAACATGTAAACTGCGAGACGAATTTATTAAACTTAATTAATTCGTCATTAGCAAATATTTACTGTAGCATCACATTGTCAATCATAGCACATTTAGGCTCACTAAATTCGTCTCGCAATTTATATGCAAACTGTGCAATTAGTTTTTTTCACATTTAATAATTCATGCATGTGTCCAAACATTTTATGTGACGTTTTTGGTAAAAAAAATTGGAATCTAAACAATGTTAGACAATATGTGAGTTTGCAGGTTTCAGAAAAAGTAACATTTAGTATGCCGTGTATCGTCAAACTTTGATTTTTACTTACCAGATTTCATCTTCGAAATTCGAAATCTATGTCTCCTAGCTTCCATTTCACTCCTATACTAAACTCTTTTAGCTGCTGCGAAACGAGCCCAAGAGCAAGAGAAACTCCTGCCCGCCGCATCGCCGTCCATTCGTCCCCTCCCCACCCGAGCCATCGATCCAACGGCCGCCCCTTCCTCCCCTTCCCCGGGCCCACCTGCCAGCCTCCTAACCTACCCACAAAACCCCCCGCCGCACCCTCCCCTCCTAAAACCCTAATAAACCCTCGCCGCCTCCCCCTTCCCGCGCCGCCAAAGTCCTCCACCTCCTCCCCGAGCGAGCCCGAGGGCGGCACCACACGCGCCATGCGGCCACCGAGAGGGCGCGGCGGAGGCGGCCGCTTCGGCGGCGGCGGCGGCCGTGGCGGCGGCGGGGGCCGGTTCGGCGGCGGTGGCGGCCGCTTCGGCGGTGGGCGCGGCGGCGGCGGCGGGTTCCGCGACGAGGGCCCGCCCGCCGAGGTCGTCGGTGCGTGCCATCTCCACGCTCTCCGAGGAAAGCTTACGGTTTTGTTTCGTTTCGTAGTGGGGGGAGGATTCGCTGACTTGGTGTTGTGCTTGTGTGCGCAGAGGTGTCGACGTTCCTGCACGCGTGCGAGGGGGACGCGGTGACGAAGCTCACGAACGAGAAGGTGCCCTACTTCAACGCGCCCATCTACCTCCAGAACAAGACCCAGATCGGCAAGGTCGACGAGATCTTCGGCCCCATCAACGAATCGGTGAGCGCCCCCCTTCGTCCCGCCGCCTACTACCAATCCTGTCGTGCATTTGAGAAATCTGAGCCTTTTGTTCTTGCTCACAGCGAGTTGTGAAGTTGCCCTTTATTCCTTGCGTAGGTAGGACTGTGGAGTAGCTTTATTTATTGACTTGGGCTGTCGTAGAGAGAACGAGCGCAGTTATTTGTTCAGTGAGGAATATGGTTTGCAGGTTTTACTCTAGTAGGGTCTTTTATTTGCATCGATTTATGTGTTTGGATAGGTTGGCACATTTAACGGTGAAAATGTTATGTAGCTTGGATTTTCCTTTTTTGAAATATTCTTTGTTCTTACTAGTCCTCTTTGGAATTCTATGCATAGTTTCAGGGCTACAGGCTCACAGATTTTATCTGAAGTGTTCTAGTTGACAGTGCTTTGAAAGTATTATGCTTCTACTGTTGTGCTGAATCTGTTTCTGTTGTGTGTGTAGTATTTCTCTGTAAAGATGATGGAAGGGATCATTGCAACCTCCTACAAGGAAGGCGACAAGTTCTACATCGACCCCATGAAATTGTTGCCCCTCTCGCGCTTCCTGCCACAGCCAAAGTACGGGTTGATCTAATTGTTGCCATTTCTCATGCAAATGCTTGCCTATTTCTGAAAAAGCAAACTGAAATATTCCATTCATTTGCACAATTCATTATTTTACTTGATAGTAAATTGGTAGGTTCGCAAATTACGGCTTTCTTCAATCAATTTGTGTTGGAACTCATTTTGCTTGCGTTAAATCTTGAAAAAGAAACTGTCTATTCTCTATGTTCAATTCTCGCCTAGTTCAGAAATAATTAAAACTATGATATCACCATTAAGTTATGAAAGCGACTATTTTTTGTATGCAAAACTAGTTTGCATTGTAGAATGCAATGCTGGTTCCAAGCTACCAACTGATGCAGAGAGCCCCAGCTTATTTGAATCTTCTTTATTATGAATTATAATTTTAAGTAAAGTTCTTTCTGATAAAATAGGTAGTGAATATACCCAGCAAGGAAGATACACAATAGGTTTAGTGCTATCTAGAAATCTAGTTTTCTGACATCTCAGGTATTATATCCAACATCATGAGGAGTTAATTGAACCTATTCTTTTTACCTCATTTTAAACAGGGGGCAATCTCAAGGAGCACCGAGAGGTGGTGGCCGTGGTGGAAGAGGTGGTGGCCGAGGCCGGGGTGGTTCATTCCGTGGTGGAAGAGGACCACCGAGGGGGCGTGGTGGGCCTCCAAGGGGTGGAGGGCGTGGCGGCTTTAGAGGCCGAGGCAGATTCTAGGTGTAGTTTGAGTCTGATGTTCTACAAACATCATATCCTACTCTACCAAATAGGAAGTTTTCATGTTCTTGTAACCCGATGTTAAATTGGCAGAGCACTTGCAACTTTTTATGTGTGGAACTCAGATTCTCTATTGAAAAATATTACCAGTTGGCCTTGTTTATGCTGATCATGGGCGTGCAGTTTCCTTTACAAAAGTTGTCAACTCTGCAGGTTCTTGAAGCCACCATGGACCAGATGTTTCGAGATTTCTGGCTTTTGGTTGAGCTAGAAATATGCTTTGGTCTAACCATAGATTACTGAAATGAAGTCACAGTGTTGGTACTCGAGCACCTGTTCATAGATGATTACTGAAATGAAGTCTGTTGGTACTCGAGCACCTGTCTGATGTATGCTTTGGTTAACCATAGATTACTGAGAGCAAGTGTTATAGCAGGCTGCAAGCAAGCTGAATCTTACTTGGAGGAGAGAGGATAAGAGAGAGAAGAAAGTACTTGGAGGAGAGAGGATAAGAGAGAGAAGAAAGCGGACGCTTGGCTGCCGCCGTCTGAGGTGGGCGGATGGATCTCTGCTCGTGGGTCTGGACTGGACGGAGGCAAACGCTCGCACCGCAGAAGCCGGCACATTCGCGTGCACGCAGCCAGCCGGCGGGCTGCGTTATTAAACCTGCTCTGAGGTGAATACTTGAGCAGAACACATTCAAATCCTGCTACAAAACTGAATCTTCCACTGTTTCTTTCGACAGAGGTAAGCTTTTTCAATATTTTCTCTATATGAAAGGACAAAGTTTGTTTGATTCAAGCAGTAGATCATCCTGAATATGAGCAAAATTTGCAAGAAACATTGCAGCAATCATGTGTAAAGTACACGAGAAAAAAAATGAAGCGTGTGCAAATAACATGCTAAAAAATCACATGATTGTTCAGCTTTTGTTGATGGCTCCAACAACATGCAAAAGATTGTTTCAGTTGAACTAGAAAACACAAGACCAAACTATATGGTACCACTTTAGCTTTTACCAGATAATACAACTAACACATTACACGACGTAACTAACGCATAACACACTAACACATTACAGTATTACACGATATTATTACAGTTTGACAGGTACAATAAACTACATACTGAAAAGGATCCTGGCAAATACAACAGCCAGATGAAACTATACTTGTTCTACATATGAGAACACACCAAAAAGGGTGATGCTTCCCCTAATCAAAATTTCCCTGGAAACAAAAGATCTTCTGCCGTTCTGCGAAGATACATTCTATCTATAGGATTCTGGCTGTCCCTGAGGATACATTCGGCAAAAATGGCAGGTTAACAGAAGCCAAAGCGGTAGTGCTTTTTCTTCAAGTATGTCCTTGAGAGAACCCTCTTCCCATACATGTTGCTCTGCAGTGTAGCAATGTACGGTCTGATAGCTTCGACAAAGGCAACATATTGTTCACCCTGCAACATTAAACAACCGTTGGGTAAGAATTGCACATGGAATTCTTTTGGCTGAGGGTGGAGTTGAATCTTTACCTGGCACTGTTTAAGTGCTGTTTGAATCACAAAGTTCCCATACTGATCAATTATGATCTGAGGCAATTTAGGGTCATTCATGAGTTCGTTGATGATCCTATCACACATCAGCTGTGGTGACTGACTAAGGCAATGCTCCACAACGTGGCTACCACATTTTTGCATGGACAGATTTCCAACATGACCCGCCAGCTCATCCACTACTCTGGCTGTTGCCCATTGAATTTTGAGGCCAAGAATAAACTGAATAACATAGTTCCTGCCAGAACCGAAATTATATCTTGCATTATGCAAAAGGCATAGTAACAGCAGTATATCATTCAGATTAGATAAAAATAGAATTAAGATGGAAAAAGAACGAACATACCCATACTGATCTTCTGAAAGCCTAAGGGCACTGGATGTAATCTTGCTCAACAAATCATTCCTCTGTTCATCATTTGAATGTTCAATACATTTCTGAAGGACACAACAGCCATGACGATCCCTTGCTAGTTGAAGATAGCGTGATGCAGCGGCCTCAATAATGAACTGCAAGAATTATACAGACATCCAAAATTTGTTAAAATGCAGGCTGGTTTGTTAATGAATTGATGCGCTGCTTGGAGAGTCATATATGCTAGCGTTTAGCTACACTAATATTCTCTACTGAAAAATTCAGTCTGCAGGGTACACATTCTCTAATGTTGGATTCTTTGCTGTATCCAGCAGTGTCACAAACACCGCAGAGACAGACATCGTGTACAGAGAACAAATTATCTGGTAGTCACATAGGCGAGTGTTTACCTACACTAATATTCTGTACTGCAAAATTTCAGGCTGCAGGGTACACATTCTCTAATGTTGGATATGTTCTGCTGTATCCAGCAGTCACAACATTACAGAGACATTGTGTACAAAGAACAAACTATACCTAAACACAAATCAAAGTTAAATACAATCAATATGAATAGTGTCTAATGTACACAAGAATATAATAGCTAAATCATATGATGTAGCAGATGGCTTACCGCCTTGTGTTCAGGTAATAATGTATCCAAGCAGAGGCTCATAACATGGTATGCATTAGGATCTGTCATCAAACGAATTGTTCCGTGGCTCAACGCAGTCACAACCATCGAAGCCGCCTCTGTCACAAGCATCGAAGCCGGCTCTGGGGTAGCTATAGTCTCGATGACCTTTTGCATTACACGAGTCCTGAAATTTTATCTCTAAAAGATAAGAGATGAAAGCAGTAAATATTAGTGATGAAATGGCAAAGGTCAGATTATGTTCATACCCATGGGCGTTGCAACAAATTTTAATAAGCTCTGCAGGTGCTTTGGTGATTTCATAAATTATGCGCATCCTTCGATCATTGTTTCCAAGAATATTCTGCACCAAATAGTTGGCAACTGGATCCACCATAAGCTCGCCAATATGATCAATTATTCCATAAAAGACTTTATCAGCATCCTCTTGAGTGCCTTCTGTTAATATTTTCATCAGAAAGTGGAAGTTTTTCTGCTCCTTAGCTAGGATACATATTCTTCCAACAACTTCATCAACTGTCGGCTCAGTTTTTGATGAAAATAACTGGAGCATGGAATTATTACTCTGAATGCCAAGGTGGTCATGACCATAGCCATTAGTCCTGTGGTCCATATCAGCACTGCCATTAACTGAGGGAGCAAACTTGATAGCTCTAATTGAATTTCCAACATCATG
Organism: Panicum virgatum; assembly: GCF_016808335.1. NCBI lineage: Eukaryota > Viridiplantae > Streptophyta > Magnoliopsida > Poales > Poaceae > Panicum > Panicum virgatum. The sequence goes on from NC_053152.1 coordinate 41,438,918, forward strand.
ACTCCTCAGGAAGCTTTCTGGATAACTGCCTGTGTTGAATCTACCAGATGTCTGATGATGTGAGAAACCTAGTCTATATGGATGAGCAAGGTTATCTGTTTGCTGATGATGCGAAAAACCTTGTCCACATGGATGGAAATACTTTTCAGCTTGCTGATAATGGCGAAAATCACCGCTGCCACTTGAACTGTCATTGTAAGATGTACTGGGTAAGCTGTCTGTGAATGCATTATTCAGCCAGTTATTTCTGTTCTGAGAAGCAGCAACATTGAAGTAAGGATACCCATTTTCCAGTCCAAGAGAATTTGGCGTTCCAATATGCGAGGATGGGACATTTGCAGGATTGCAAACTGCAGCATGCTCATTGCTTCTATGTTGATAAACATCAAAACCAGAAACTTGTTGCATTTGTGGACAGAGATAATGTGGTTGCACAACAGAGTATGGTTGTACGCCATGTGGCCATACGAAGTTTGAGCTAACATTCTGATCATGTGGCCTGTACATCTGAGATTGCTCATCAACATAACATTGTTGCTGGAAGGGTGAAGCAGATGCAGTTGATGGGTGGTAAGGAACACCAAAATTGCTATTCAAGCTTTGCAGCCCAGAGGTTCTTGAAAGTTTCCCCAAGTGCGCTGGAAACCCATAACCTTGTTCTTGGTGTTCAACGTCAGACTTTTGCTTGGCATGTGCTACACTAAACTGTAGAGGCAGGGAATCATCTTGGCGTGTTGCAGGCACGTGTTGCTGGTTTGGAGTAAAATCCACATGTCCAGATGGATGGTGTCCGTTTGTCAGTGCCACATTGTGATGGCTGGTAGGCGGATCATCTGCACGGGTCTTGAAACCGAGAGTCATGCCCTCAAATGCAGATGTGAGGGACTGCTCATCATACAGACTGCCACTGTGAGAGAACCCCTGAAAATGCTGATTGCTTCCAGCCTCGGATGAGCCATACATGGCAAACTCAGAAGGGAACAACCTTCTACCATTCAGATAAGTCCCTGCAGCCTGAGAAGCAATCCCCACATTGTTGTGGAGCTCCCTGTCACCAGCACTCTCCTGAGCAGCACCAGAGATTCCGTTGCCGAAAGCTCTGAACCCTGAAGCTTCCTGACTACCTTGTGATTCCTCCATGTCAGAAACAGGATGATCAGCTGAACACCCCGGCAGCAGCTGATGGGCAGTGCCGAATCAATCGCACAATGCAGGTTCCTTAACTGGCCCTACAACACAACCAAGCCAATGTTGCAATCAGTGATCACGAAAATCCCATGAAACAGACATATATAAAGTCAGGTCTTTTTGGATACTTGGAACAGCAATGCACCCACAGAAAAGCAGACGAGGCCAAACCCCACATGTAAACAGAACAAATAGCTTTACGCAAGACAGCCAGCCCTCAACAAACCAAAGAGATGAATCATTGCGACCGATGCACCAAATTCTGTGCAGTAAATCAAATTCCGACGACAAAACAGTTCCCCAGATCGCAGTATCCCAGTGTTAAGGCTGAATTTTGGCAATCGAGCAAAGCAAAAGCAAGGGAATAATTTTATATTTTATCCCCATCACTCCCACAAATATGTTCCAAGCAATCCATACGGATACCGAAATCGTAACACTAGCAGGGTAGAAAAACCAAAACAATCCGCAATTCTACTACCGAGAGCTCACCAAAATCTCACCTAGCGCAGGGGAATTGAAGTCTACCTATCCATCCGCCGGGGCATCATCTCGCAACCCAAAGCGCGCTAAGACCGCAGAACGCCAAAACCCCAAGAAAACCCCCCGATCGCCCGCAATCCCCCGGCCAAGAAGGCGAACCGACGGAACCCCACATGTAAAAGACCCAACCTTCAGACGAGCCGGCCGACGAACCCGATCGGGGCGACGAACTAGCCGATCTAACCCGATCGCGCATCCAGCAGTAAAGCCGAACGAAATTGCCAGCGGAAAGGAAGAAAAAAGAAAAGGCACTGAGCATCAGGGGAGTCTGGTACCTTAATGCGAGATCGCGACGGACGATTCTAGAGGTCAGGGCCAAGGAACTCGACGCGGAGAATCGGGTGGGGGGAAGGCGGAGGTTGGAGAAACCCGGAGGCGATTGAGATTTTAGGAGGCGGAGCCTTGGAGGGGAAGGAGATGGAAAGAGGGGGGGCGTTTCCGCAGGTGGTGGTGGCGGTGCTTACCACCCTTGGACTCTTTGCTGCGGCCTCTCTCTCTTCCCCTCTTTAACACAAAGGACATTTCTATCCCTGCCTTCTTAGTAATAATCAGCATATATATGCATATCTGCAATTGAATTGTCAAATTAGGGATAGAATACATTCGCATAGGGAAAGATATTGTTTTACAGTGGGAAAGATATTTTTTTGACAGAGGGTCTTTGGATTCCAAGAGCTTAAAATAAGCTCTGTCACATCGAATGTTTCGATGCTAATTAGAAAGACTAAATATAAACTAACTATAAAAGTATAACTACATAAGTTTAGGGCTTATTCACAAGACGATTCTATTAAATCTAATTAATTTATGATTAGCACATGTTTACCATAGCATCGCATGAGCTAATCATAAACTAATCAGTCTTAATAGATTCATCTCGCAAATTAGTCTAGGGGTTATGAAATTTGTGTTGCTATTAGTCGTGTTTAATATTTAATATACTTCTAATTAGCATCAAACATCCGATGTGACATGCCTAAAATAAGCCCGAGGGGAAACTTTTACTTTTTTTTCTCGGCTTTCACCTTAAATAGGAGGAAAATATGTTTCCTGCATATTTAATCAGAGTTGTGGGCTTATAGCCTGGGAAATTGATTGGCTAATTTCTCATGCTTATTCCAAGATATAATATTTTCACAGACTGATGAGATCATTGAAGATGCACGAACGTTACATACATCTATTCTTGCACAAAGTTTGATGAACATTCTTCCTCTTAGGCCAATCTCAGTGCATAGTTTCATAGCACAGTTACCAAGACCGAGAACTACTCCCTCCATTTCAAATTATAGGTCGTTTGAATTTTTAAATCTCAAGTTTGACCACTCGTCTTATTCAAAAAATTTATGCAAATATAGCCAAATTTAAGTCATTCTCAAAGAACTTGTATTGATAAAGCAAGACACAACAAAAAAAAAATGATTTTTTGTATAAATTTTTGAATAAGACGAGTGGTCAAAGTTGAGGTTAAAAAAGTCAAACGATCTATAATTTGGAACGGAGATAATAGATAACTGTGCTGATTGAGTTTCATAGGGATCCGATGAAACCCCCTCTCATCCCCTGAAAAAACTCTCACCTTCTCTCTTTTTGCCATGTTAACAGAATTAATGGTGTGGGATAGAATATAATACTATGAAACTCTCCATAAAATTTCATTGAGACCGGCCTTATACTTTTATTGAGGACTCACCTGCCTAGGACAAACTTTGTGAAGAAAATAGCATGAACTCTTCATTCTTTCTACTAACAACCTCTGTAGTCTGTACTTTCAAAGTTGCTCCGCGTGTGGTGTGGTACCTCTTGCAAGCAATTTCAAAGTGTTCTCTATCCTCCACTTTTTCACGTGTGTTCAAGCCAAATTCATGTGCTTTGCTCGTTTTCATTTTTCTTCTTCTAATTTGTTCCTCTCCCCTGGATCTACTGCATGCATATTGTTGGGAACAAAATATTTACGCTGGATTATTGATAAGTGATAACTGTAACAAGCCTTGCCATTTACTAGTCAACTGAGTATAAATTGCCACTATCAATCAAGTTGGAATGGGAGGAGAAACAACACTACACGTTGGGAAGTAGAGAGGCCAAGAGATGCGCTCTCATTTATTAGTAACAATAAGAGCATTTATGAATTTAGGTGTGGTTTTTTTTTTAAACTTTGACTGATGATAACGTATTTTTTTTGCAAGAATATACAGTTAAGTGGTAGCCCCGATGGGCTCTCCTCTTCTTGCTGAGGTCTGAGGGTGCCCCTGATTTTGTAAGTTCTCTGGTTGCTAGCAATCTGACTAGTACCATGGTTTAATAGGATTGAATTGGTTTCCAGTTCAAAAAAAAAGTAAAATGTAAAAAGATTTAAACTTTAGCACAAAAAGTTTACTCTGAATGCTTCATTTGTATATAAAAACAAATGAATGTATACAATATATAACTAATTTGAAATATAATTAAGCATAACCACGTTTTCTTTTTTGAATGGCATAACCAAGTTTTTCTTGGTGGATCCCCAGGTGCTCAGTGTGGCCCACAGGTCACTGTCACGTGCCAAAGAAGAGAGAGAGAGAGCGCCAAGATTCGCATTGACGCCCTGAATTGACCTTCTAGTATATATTATAATAGTTGACCTCTGATTCGGTCACGCGTGAGCTTTTGGACTACTCCATGAGAGTCCAGGTTTAAGAAATTGAAGGGTAGGAACAAGCAGATTGCGTCGTCGTACGCAGGCTCCATTGCAAGGATGATGATGAGCTAGCAGTTGGCTCAACCTTTGGAGGAGGTCTCAGGAATAGTTTTATTGACCACTTTATTTGCATAACCCACTTTATTGTGTTATCATAATTAATATGGTTGCATCCGTATCGATGTCCCAATCTAACCGGACTATATTGTCTCGTGGAGCACAATGGCCTGATTGCGCTGGTGAAGCACAATGGCCTGATTGCGGAGGCGTACGCGAGGTCCATTGTGCGGTCCGGGCTGCAGATTCTTGATGGGGGAAGCACCTCTCGGCGATCCAGATGATCAATTTCTTCATGAAGTTTGTTGATCCTAGGTGCTTATCTTCCGAGCTTGGCAGGGTGATTGATGTCATGGAGCAATGCCAGAATGACCGCATGCCATTTGTGCGTGGCGCTGCGTTTGAGGCATCTCAGAGTGCGAAGAGCATCGCTGCACAGAAGGGGTCAAGGCATGAGGTTGGCACAAGCCCAATGATGGTGAACGAATGGTGAGCGGACTCAACTTAAAACCTGTTTGAAGGGACTAAATAAATGCTAAACTTTAACACCTATCAGCACTCGTATTTTTGATAAAGTTTTTGAGTCGACTAAACTTCTATTAGCAACTACTGCTAAAGTTTAACGCTTTTACCTACTAGCACTTGGATCAAACAGGATCTTAGACTGTCACCACACGACACGCTCCGCGTGGGTCTAGAAAAATTATATCTTCCTTTTCACTCTATGAACTTACTGTGCTAGACTTTTGGATTGGTGACCAGTGACCGCTACCACTCGTTTTCCCGTTGCCACAACTGACCACAACATTGTTTGTCCGAACGCCTTTGTGCACTGTTAGTCCTGTCCGGTCGTTGGCGAGCTAGTGCTGCGGTCGCACACACGGCTTGCTGACATTTTCGCCGAATTTGGTGACTGCACGTGAAGGAGCAGGAGCTTATCGCTTGCACAATTGCATTTGCCTTTGTCACGTCGCATCGGAAGTGGAGTGAACTGGACGGACGGATGGATGGGCACTTGGGCAGGACGATGAGGGGTCTGCATGAGCTCACATGAAACGATGGCAAGTTGGCAACTTCTTGCTGCTTGGGCACTTGGGTAGGATCATAGAGTACTCCCTCCGTCTCTAAATATCTATCGTCTCTTGAGAAACAGTTTGACTAAATATATATTGGAAAAAATTAATATTTATGGTACATAATTAGTATCATTAGAAAGATATTTAGTTTTTGACAAATTAATTTGGAGATACAGATGTTGCACGTATTTTGTATAAAATGGAGTTAAATTTGTGACATGGACACCAACAATGACCGTTATATATGGACGGAAGGAGTACTCGTGAACCTACGTTGTACCTTAGCAAGAGTTTGTTCTCTCCTCACAATCTTGATCTTTTTTTTCTTTTCTTTTTGTTTTTGGGTGGGTGGGGTGCTCTAGGGTGAGCACGAGGGGTTTGTTCATTACTTCCATCAGTCACAAAAATACGCATGTCCATCTAGAACCTGAAGAACGAGTTCGTACTTTTGCTAAAATTCAGCTATCCCATTTTTTCAAGGAAACCGCATCTTATTCATGTTGCTAAAAAAACGGACTTTTTTGGGTTCGAAAAGAAAAAACGGGCTTTGTTTCGTGCAGGGCCTGGCTCGAAATCGAAGCCCATCAGGCCCAAAATACGAGCCACCCGGCCCACCATCTATTCCAAGCCCAGCCATACAAGCCCGGCCCGACCCACTAGCACACTCGCCCCAGTTCCCAGTTTCCCACCCTCACTCCAACAAAAATTCCGAACGGTCAAAGGGTCGGGCGGAGGGGCTGGACAGTCATTTCCCGCGACCCAAATTTCAAACGCCGGGCCGCTCCGCCCACTTCCGCGCCCGCTCCCCACCTCCCTCATCCTCGCGCACCCACACCCCGCCCCGCCCGCTGCAACCGGGCCCCGCGGACGCGCCCCACGCCTCCGTCTCGGCGGCTGGGTTAGACGCGCGTGAGAAAAGTCTGAGAGGGCAGTTGCCCGTTCGAAACCCCCCGCGAGAGGGGGACGCCAAAACCCTTGCCCGTTTTAGCCCTGCGCGGCTGCGCGTGCCCCCCCACCCCCACTCCTCCCCCCGACGCGGATCTGAGCTGCTGGTCCTGATTGGTTTGATTGATTCGCTGCCTTGCATTCTCCTCGCCAATCTTGCAATTTGAATTGGAGAGAGAGAGAGAGAGAGAGAGAGAGAGAGAGAGAGAGAGAGAGAGAGAGAGAGAGAGAGAGACGGCAGAGTTCACGGCCCAGTTCTTGAGTCCAGGTGAGTTCAATGCGAGCAAGCGCACTTCCTGATAATATGATTACCTCGTTGTTCGAGTCTTCGCAGTTCTTGAGAGAAGCTCTGGTTTTTCCCCTTTCTTCTCGCTTGATTGACGGCGGTAGAGTTCCTCTGCTCTAGATTAGTTTGGCTAGTTCATTTCGTTCGTTTCTCTCCCAAGCCGATTCGCCGCCGCCGCTTTCTAGTCCAGTAGTTCCTGCGCTTAATTTTGCTCCGAGGCGCGTTAGAGGGAGAAAAAAATGGAGCCTTTCTTTGGTCTGACGAATTGGCGCTTCGTTGATTTTGCAGGGGTGGAGGGGGGGGGGGGGGGGGGGGGGAGGACGGAGCTGCCGCTCTTGCCACGCCGGCCGCCGATGGGCCGGAGCCTGAGCCCGCTGCTCCGGCAGGAGCTGGACAACCTCGACAAGGACGCCGATAGCCGCCGCGACGCCATGAAGGCGCTCAAGTCCTACGCCAGGCACCTCGACTCCAAGTCCATCCCGCAGTTCCTCGCCGAGGTCTCCGACACCGCTGCCGCCGGCGGAGGCGGAGGCGGCGGCGCCGCCGCCGGCCTCCCCGCCGGCGAGTTCACCATCTCGCTCTACGAGGTCCTGGCCCGGGTGCACGGCCGCAACATCGTGCCGCAGATCGGCAACATCATGGCCACCATCATGGGCACGCTCTCCTCCAGCGGGGGCTCCTTCCCGCTCCACCAGGCGTGCTCCAAGGTGGTGCCCGCCATCGCGCGCTACGGCATCGACCTGGCCGCGCCCGACGCGGAGAAGGCCGGCATCATCGCCTCCCTCTGCAAGCCGCTCTGCGGCGCGCTGATGGGGAGTCAGGATGGCGCCGCGTCGGGCGCGGCGCTCTGCCTCAAGGCGCTCGTCGAGTCCACCAACTGGAGGTACGCGTCCGGCGAGATGGTGAACGAGGTCTGCCTGAAGGTGGCCGGGGCGATGCACGACAAGGCGACGCGGTCCAATGCGCACATGGGCCTCGCGATGGCGCTGGTGAAGCACAATGGCCTGATTGCGGAGGCGTACGCGAGGTCCATTGTGCGGTCCGGGCTGCAGATTCTTGATGGGGACACAGCGGAGAGCAGCTCCCAGAAGCGCCTCTCGGCGATCCAGATGATCAATTTCTTCATGAAGTTTGTTGATCCTAGATGCTTATCTTCCGAGCTTGGCAAGGTGATTGATGTCATGGAGCAATGCCAGAATGACTGCATGCCATTTGTCCGTGGCGCTGCGTTTGAGGCATCTCAGAGTGCGAAGCGCATCGCTGCACAGAAGGGGTCAAGGCATGAGGTTGGCACAAGCCCAATGATTGGCTCCAACTTTCACAAGAGAAGAGCGAAGAGCCCTTGCAGGAGCCTCTGGAGTGCCGAGGGCAGCCCTGCAAGCTCTACAGTGGCTGCTTCGCCAGTTCAGTTCCGATCCCCTGAATCACATGTTGTGGATTCGTCCATCATGAATGGCAGTACGATCACTGAATCGCCGGTCTCAGTGGGGCAGTCCTCTTGCAACTTTGATCAGAGTCGGCGCACAAACAGGAGGTTGTGGAACAATGATGGTGTGGATGTTTCACTGAAGGATGGCTTATTCATTCAACTCTGCTCAAACAGCAAGGATTATGAAGATGACTTGGGCGAGGTCTGTGACAGTGAGGTGACTGATGCTAACTTTGAGTGCACTGATACATTTGCAGGATTTGTGTCACCAAGCCCCAATGGCACCATATCAAGAGACAGGACTCCCAGTCCCAAGGTATACATTTATGTTTAAATGCTGTTTTATTATTTCTCAAAGATTGCTTCATGTACTGTACCAGTGTACCTCAGCTGACCTAGTAATTATGTTTTTTAATTTCTGCCTTAGGCTTATGATAAACCAATCAGTATTGATGATGTGAAGTTATACTCAACGCCAAGGAAGCTTCTTCGATCACTTCAGAGGTCATATGATTCTGACTCTGCTAGCCATGATGAACATTCCACTGCAAAACACAACAGCTCGTCATCATCAGATGAGGAACTAGGGGAAACATCTGAAGTGGTGCCATCTCTGCATTTGGACAACAAGACTGTAGAGATGAAGGATGAAACTGAAACCATTGATATGCAGAACAGCAATGGTAGGACTGAGACTCTGTCCAACGAAGATGAATCAGGACTGTCCGCTATTGAGGCTGAGAACACATCCTGCAAGGCCGCCCCTGAAATTGAACGCAAAGAGAATGATGTCTGCATTACAAGCAGCAGAAGGAAGACCAGGACATATAGGACGAAATTCACTTTCCTTCTGAGCATGATTGTCATAGTTTTAGCAGTGATTGCTGTTTTAATTAGGATAGATAGCTATGATGATTCAGTGGGTCTTGTCCCCACTTGATGCCTGAGGGCATTGTGCCTAGTTTGTTCAGGTTGTTGTAATGATTGTACCACAATAACGTGGTTACTGTTCTGAACTGCATTGCAGTCACTGATCCATGTATGACTGCAAATAATTTAACTTATGTTTGTCATTTTGATATTAACAATGTGCTCATACATTGTTCTGCGGATGTAGTGATGTACTCACTGTCACTGACCGTGGTTTAGCCTGATCCTGTTTGCTATCTTTGTGTTCTGTGCAGGATACTAGCAGAGTTGGCCACCGGCAATGAAATAATCTACTGAGCCTGATATATTTTTGCAGGACCTGTATTCATCTAATTTTGTGTTTATTCAGCGTATGCTGTTTATCATGGCATTATTCATCTTCACTTGGAGAACAGTAAATGGCAAGGGAAAGAACAGCAATTGGTTGGTTGGCACAAACACATGAAAGGAAAGCGCTTTCTTGCAGAAGTATTTTCAGATCAGCCGTGGCTACTGGCCACCCAAATAATTCAGGCACGGCTGCACGGGGGATGCAATAACTAAGAACCAGCATATGAAATCCAGCGCAACGCCAAAGTTACAGCAGTGAAACAGTACTGAGCAAGCAGTACGTCTGAAATTATTACCAAAGGAGCAACAGTTCTTGCATTGCGGATTTTGTTGATCCTCCGATGCTGATCACTTGGTTGGATCGAGGACGTGCCCCGCGAACACGATCACCCTGGACAGCTCCTCCATGATAAGGAAGGTGAAGGGATGGTCGGCGTTGAAATTGACGAGGTCTGGCGGCAGCTCACCCCCACCACGCAGCGTGAAAAATGTCGCTGCCGCTTCTCTTCCCGCCTCGTTCACCTTGACCACCGCCTTGTGCGCGACCTTGGACAGGAACGTCGGCCGCCGTTCACCGCCGGCGACGTCGTCCCCCTTGCACATGCCGCGCAGGTCGGCGGCCTCCCGCGAGAACAGCAGCGAGAGACCCAGCCGGCCGAGGTCGCGCTTGAGGTCAGTCCAGCTGAAGGAGATCTCGAACTTGGCAGCTGGATGATGACAGGCTTCTCCTTCATCTCCGCCAAGATGCCGTACAGATACGCCGGCGACGCGGTGACCACGTCCACCATGGTCGAGAGGCCGTCGCGCGCGTCCGGGAGGAAGACGAACATGGAGTACCACGTCCATGGATCGGCACCGGGCTTGTAGGGAAGCTTGAGGACCTTGAACCCGTCCAAGCACGCCACGTCCATAAAGGTGAGGCTGCCCTTACTCATGAACTCCGCCTCGGCGACGCCGCCATCGAGCAGGTGGAAACTGCGCCGTGCGCTGTAGGGGTTGAACGGCTTCAGCCACGCGCCCTTGAAGTAGACTGCGTTGGCGAGCACGAGGTCTGTCGTGGCGTCGACGTCGCTGGTGGAGATGACGGTGTCGATGAGGTTGTCGGTGGCCTTCTTCACCCACTCGTTGATCATCGCCACAGCTGCCTCGGGCTTCACGTATCAAGATTTTCCAACATGCAAAATTTTGTGAACAGTGAACTTTGATGAATCACAGATTCACAGTATGAGCAAAAAGCCAAAAGAAAAATTCCTGGATTTTGGTTTTGTTATTGCTATGTAAGGAACAGAGCGCAAACAAGAGTTACAATTTTTATCTGAAGTTAGGAACTTAGGATACAAAAACGAAGGGAGTGGATTTTTCACTGTCAAATCCAATCAAGATTTTGTGTGGGGAAAACTTGATCTGAATTGATTCGAAAGAAATCAGAACATGTTTTTAAAAGATCATATATGTGGACAAATAGGGTTGAGCGTAATTGCTTAACATGCATCTTTACACGTTCTTGTTTACACTTTGCTGAACAAACTTTTAAGTATCGAACTAATCCTCATCCAAATAATCTACAGATTAGCTAGCTTGCTCAAAAAAAAATCGAAAAAACTCGCTAAAAAATCTACAGCCCAGAGATTCTAATGCCACACTAGCAAATTCAGCATTTTCTTATCGGTTCGAGCTAACCTTCTTGGCAAAGCTGAAGGTTCGCGCCTCCGACTTGTAGGACTCGGCGGCGACGTCGCGGAAGTGCGGAACGCGTCGGTGAGCCCGCCGCGGGAGGCGTCCACCCAGACGCCGCCGCCGTAGAGCACGCGCGGCCCGCCGCGGCCGGACCGGTCGGCGAGGACGCTGTCCGCGATCACGCGGCGGCCGAAGCCGGCGAGCGCCTCGGCCGACGGCGCGCCGAGGAAGGCGAGCAGCTGCGCCAGCGTGGCGCCGCGCGCGCCCGCGGCCGCCAGCGCCAGCGCCGCGTGCACGGACACCGGCGAGAACGCGACGTTGGCGGCGGTGGCGGAGCCGTCGTCCGCCCCCGCCCCGGGCGGAGGAGGCGCGAGGTGCTTGGCGAGGCGGAGCGCGAGGGCCGTCTGACCGTCCCGGGCTGCTGCATCCCCGGCAGCGGCGGCGTCGGCGGCATCCATGGCGGTGGTCGAAGTGGGATGCGAGGAGCCTGGCCGGTTGTGCGACTTGCGCTAGTGTTATATATACTGGCAGATCACCGACGGTGCAGTTGCTAGAATATGGAGCGTTCCCACCGAGGATGTGAATACTGAATGGACGATATTGCCGCTTCCTAGGACCCTAACTACCCACTGGCTGTCTCCTCGTCTTACATATAATAAAAGCAAATATTATAGGCGGCTGAAGAGCCGGTAAAATTCTATATAAGACCAATCTCAGTGGGAGTGTTATGGACATTAAATTTGCTAAATATACCAATAATATGAGGAAAGAGAGGAGAGATGAGTGTCATGAAATGAGATAGAAGTGTCATTACCATGACACTCCACAGGCATAGCTCTCAAGTTTCCAGTCTTGGTAGCTGTGTCGATGACACTCCCACCGAGATTGGCCTAAAAGAAAAAGAAAGTAGGAGAGAGTGAAGCAGACGACTGGTGAAATGCCCGCTCCCAGTCGGCGAAAACAAGTGTTGTGTCGCTGCTACAATTAATGCTCAGCAGGGCCCGCCACCACTGCAGGTGATCTAGCACTTCCCAACCGGTGGCTAGCGGAGACCATTAAGGCCCTGTTTGTTTTCGCTTAACTTATAATGTAAGCGTGGCTCTCGTAGTTCAAATCTCCGAAGCGGGTTACCACAGAAGTGAAAATAAGCGAGGTGTTTGGTGGGATTATCGCTTATTTCCATCGATAAGCCGATTATAGTCGGAAATAAACAGAGCCTAAACTTGCTTTAATGTGGTTATATACAGGCACTTAAATTCAAAATACTCCATTAAAGTGGTTAGTGCTCTAAATGCTACAAAAGCGGCTTGGCAACAATTATTGGCAACAATATTGCCGCTTGACCTAAAATGTTTCTAAAATGGCCACATTTACCATTATAAAAATGAAGTTAAATTACCAATAATGCTAGCTTCTAACCCATTTTTGTAAAGTCCTCAACCTAACTGCACATCTCTGAACAAGGGAAACACGTTCTTTATAGCACACTAAAAGATCACGTCGAAAAACACTACTCAAAGAGTGGGGAGGAATGGTTATGTCTACGCCGGTACTTGCGGCACTTCTACGTCGACGCCGAGCCGATGACTCCGAAAAATCTTGACCTGCGGGGAAAGACCGTCTCCACGGTATTATATTAAGAAAAAGATCTTCTCACACAGGTCAAGAAAATCTTCGAACCCCTGCCCCCATCTATACATAGTGGCCCAGACTATGCTTTGGACATGGAGACACACCGTTGCTTTGTGAGTTAGGCACACGGAGACATACACTGTTGCTTTGTGAGTTAGGCCGAACTCAAACTATGTTTTAGACATGGGGACAGACGAGTGGATTTTTTTACCCGTGCACTACCCACTAGAAAATCCGTCCCGAGGGATCAAACCCGGCCGACAGGCAGGGAGCGCTACTGAGCCAGCTAGTCAGTCGGGCGTCGCGGCCGTTCACGGAGCCGATGACTCCGGCCGGGTGGGTGATGGTGTAGAACGGCATCACCAGGGAGCGGCCGCCAAGAGAGCTGTCCTCTGCGAGCTGTACTGAGCACGTCGGCACTACTAATCCTGTAATTAATAAAAAATAGAACAAGTGTTGGAGACTACCTCTTCTTGCCAAAAATAAAGGAAGAGCCGGAGCTGTTATATACTCTTTCCATTTATTTTTTTTAAAATAATTAGCTTCTGCTAAACATTATATATTTATAAATGGAGAGAGATTATTAGAAGTTATAACGAAATGAAGTTTCAGTAGGATGACAATCTCTACCACCATATGCTTCTAATCCTACTGCGCCAAATTTTTCTTCTTTCACCGTCGTACTTCATCTTTGACCCCCACACACTCATCTCCATCCCGCCTCCGGCTACTGTAGGAGACACCTACTACCCTTGGACCACAGGAACAAAGCTTAGAGCAATTCTAGTAGGACTGCTAAATTTGAGTGAGCAAATAGCTATTTAGAAATCCACTTCTAAATTTTACTCACCCAAATTTGAGCCTCCACTCCAGCAGGCTGAGTAAATTGGACTTCTATTTTTCCAACTGACATCTGAGCCCCACCTGTCATTCTCTTTTCTCTCCGCTGCCTGCCCGAGCTCAGCGCGCGCTGCCCCCGCGCCGCCGACACGCGCGCCACCGCCACCGTCCGGCGCTGCCGCCCGCTCGGCGACCACCCGCCGCCTCGACCCTGCACGTCCCGCCTCCCTGCCGGCGCCGCATCCCTACCTTCCCTGGCGCCACCGCCTACCTCCCTCCTCCGCTGTTTCCAGCCGCCGGTGCCAACCCGCCCCACGTACGTCTCCCCGCCGGCTGTTGTTGACACCGTTTTTTGACACGTGTCAAAGAAGGTGATTTTTGTGGAGGGAAGGTGGCCGATTTGGAAGAAACCAAAAGATGCACAGGATTGGAATCGGCCGATGGAGTGCGTCCGATGGGCCAGAAGAATATGCTTTGAAGATGCTGATCAACTAGCTATGGTATCCGGCCGATGGAGAGTGTCGTGGTGTGCAAACCCACAGCCGGGTGGCGTAGTGCACCCGCCTAAACCCAGAGGTGAGTACTCGGGGGTTAGCTAGGATTAGTCCAATCTAGATGCAAGAATGCGATGAACACAGAGGGTTTAGAGTGGTTCGGGCCGCCGAAGCGTAATACCCTACGTCCACTGTGTGTTGTATTGCTTGTGCTCTCAGAGGTTGAGAATGGGATTGTTCGGAGTGAATCCGAGATTGTGTTGTGTCTGCCCCCCTCTCGCCTGGCCTTCGAGAGCCTTGAGTGTGCAGTGAGCGCCTCCCTTTTATATCTCAAGGGAGGTGCGTACACTGCTGTTGAGTCCCCGACAGGTGGGCCCAATGATGTAGTATAAAATAACATACTGTACAGACATTATGGCGTTGTAGGCGACGGAGATCTCATTCCTGGATTTCCTTGCTCTGCCCGTGGGAATCTTCTGTCCGGCATAGCTATGCCTTGTTTTGTCGAAACGGCGCCAGGGCGTAGCTTGCGGCGTTGCCTGCCGCGTAACTGAACGGGCCGTGTAGCTTGCGGCGTAAGCGGTATGATGAAAAGGTGCTGTGCTGTCGTATCCATTTAATGCGGCCGACGGGCTCTGCGCGGATGCGGCGCATGCGGCTGCAGTGTATACCTCGGTAATATACGGTCTACAGTGAGGCCTGACAAAGGCTGCCCCGCGTGCCGCGGTGGCAGAGCACGCCTCAACCACCCGCATTGAATGCGGTGGGTGGGCGAGTCTTCCAGCGGAAGACTCGCGCCCGCGCTTGCGCCTGCGGGACACGTGGCGCTCCCGGACCCCGCCCCGGCGGTATGTTGGTTCTACGCGCGTGGGAGGTCCGGACGGACGCGGGGAGGTCTCGGACCCCTATGGGGGGTCCGAGCCCTCGGCTGTTGGCGTGGAGCTTCCCCTCCTCAGGGACACATGGCGTCACCGGACCCGTCCCAGAGTGGGGAATGGGTCCGGGGCCATTGGCCCGGTGAGGTAAGAGCCTGACCCCCTGGGGCCCGGCTGCTCCGCCCCTTAGAGCGTAGTTATGGATGACTACGCGAGTCCTGCCTTGCTGCAGTAGGAGTGGGTATCCCTGCTATAGGGTACCGACAGTGGCCCCCGGGCCCACCTCGAGAAAGGCCACGAACCCGTAGGTGGGGCCACTACTGTGATCTAGCTCTGCATAACTTGAAGCCTCCAGTGTTAGACTATGCACGCTGCAGGAGTCTTGCCCGGCTTTGACCATCCATCGGACCTTTCGCTGCCTCATCACATCGCAACGGCTTACTGACTCGTGGTCCCCACACACAGTGGTACACCTAGTCACGCGAGCGACGCTCGGCATTGTTGCGGCCGGGGTAAATGGAATCTTTACCACCAGCGCAGTTCCCGAAAAACCTGGTCTTGCCAGCGCTTCATGCGCGCATGTCAGCTCAGCTTCCGCCTCGCTTCGCGCACGGGCGACGGTTCAGATCCCGCCTTTTCACACCTTCGTTTGTTACCCGCCTCTCCTGACAGGCGGGCCTAGGCCCCCTGGTCATGGACTGGGTGGCTAACGCCAGGCGTGAGCGTTGCTTGGCTTCCAGTGACAGTTCCGGGGCGCGCCGGATGGATCAGGCTTCATAAAGGGCCGAACCGCATTCCGCGGTTAGTTTTCCGCATTCGTCTTCTTCCTTCCAAACCTTTGCGCCCCTTTGCCTTCGAGCCTCCTCGCCCCTTGCTCTTCTGCACAGATTGTTCCTCGCCTCCATAGCAAGATGGCGTCCCTCGTTCGTCCCCGTCGTTTCCAAACCAAGGAGGAACTGAACACGGTGCTCCGCCTGCTTGGGTGGAGTCCACAAGAGACTGCCTGGGGGATTCAAGCAGGCTCGGTTCCCCTCAGCGATCTGTGCGCCGGGGAATTTGTGCTGTTTATTTCGCACATTTCCACCGGCTTGGGGCTACCGATCTCTTCGTTCTTCCTGCTGCTGCTGGAGGATTTCGGCCTCCAGCTCCAGCATCTCACACCCCACTCCATCCTCACGACGTCGATCTTCATCCACCTATGAGAAGTGTTCGTGGGGGTGTGGCCCTGCGTCATTCTCTTCCGCCACTTCTTTGTCCTGGTGAAGTCTGGGAAGGGCAAGGATGAAGTGGGGGCGTACTACTTCCAGACGAGGAGCGATTTGCGGACGCCCTACATTCCCGGGCTTACTGGTGGGAAGTGGGAGGATTGGCGCAAGGAGTGGGTGATCACCACCACCGAAGCTAACGAGCACCTCGTCATGCCGACCGGGGGACCCGCCTCCAACCGCCAGTCCTGGATGGCCAAGCCGTCCCTGCCGTCGGAGTTTGACCCCGTGCTGAGCAAGATCAGGGTGCTGGCGGAGAGCGGCCTCACCTCGCTGCACATGCTCGGGGACTTCCTGAAGCGCCGGATCGCCCCTCTGAAGCAGCGGTCGCGTCCTGCCTAGAGCTTCACTGGACTCCAAGACTGCAGCAGGACCCATCGCGGGGAGGACAGCGATCTGACCCAGGAAGGCCTGCAGGTCGTGGTGCAGGCGGTGATGGGGAAGATCTTTGTCCCGGAGCACCTGATCCTTCCTTTGAGTGTCGTCCCTCTCTGCGAGGACTCAAGCCTGAGAACTGCGGTGCTGGCCACTCTGGCGACCCTCGACGACGGTGGGCTTGCAGCACGCCAAACTGGTTGCGACCCGGACCGTGGGATTCGGATCCCTGGTGCTTCCGAGGAACAGGCCATGCCAAGCGCCACGGGGTCTGGCCCTTCTGCCAAGGGCTAGCTGGCCGTGGCTGGTAGCTCCGCCGCGAGCGGTCCCAGCCAGGCCCGAAGCAGCTCCGGCGCATCGCCGGAGGAGGTGAGCCGGCACAGGTTGCACCGTAGCGACGGGACCCCAGTTATGGAGCCCACCGCAAAACGTTGGAGGGCCGCTGAGGACGCGGGCCAGGGTAGCTCCCGGGCCCCCGGCTCACACGGGACCCCTGGAGTAGCCGCGCTGCCACCACCTCCGCCGGGAGGTGCCTCTCCTAGGCAGCAGCAGCCTCCACCACCACCGCCACCACCAGGGCAGCAGCAGCAGCCACGAGGTGCGCCTCCGCCGCTGCCACGGCAGCAGCAGCAGCCACAACCACTGTAACACCTCCGATGTTTAGCACTGTTTAAACATGCCATTAACATCAAATGACACAGTAAACCCTGTTTTGGTGATCGCGGAAAAGCCGAATTTCCGTTTGAGTAAACCAAAAAGTCAACTCTCACATGTTCGCTCAAATAAACTTTTGCCCAAAACGAAAGTTGTAGAGTTTGACAAGATAAACAACTTTCGTGTTTAAAGTTTTTCAAGTTCTAACATGAAAATTTGAATTAACCCCGAAAAACAAGTGGGATCATTAATCTTGAATTCAAATTTTTAAACTTTCAAACCATCGCTCAAATGAATTTTTGACTGAAAGGAAAGTTGTAGGAAATTTAATTTTGAACAACTTTCGTGTTCAAAATTTTTCGAGTTTCTGTTGAAAATCGTGAGTTTGGGCTAAGTCAAACAGTTGACCTTGGGTTTTCTCTCTCCACTCTCTTTCTCTCTCTCCTCTCTCTCTTCCCCGCTGGCCCTTCCCTCTTTGCGCGGGCGCAGACACTTGAACGCGGCCGCGCGTGCGCTCGCTACACTGCTGCTGCGGGCTCGCTGCGCTGCTGCCGTGCTCGCTGACCTGCTGCTCCGCACTGCCTCGCCCCGCTCGAGTGCGCACGCGCCTGGACGCCGCTCGCTGCCGCCCGCCCGCACGGCACCCTCGCCACCAGAGCCGCCGCGCCATTACTGCCCCGTCGCCCGGCCACGCCACCCTGCTCCCGTCCCAGTCGTTGACCCCGCGCCGCGCTCGAGTGCTCGCCTGCCCTCACTGTGCCATGCTCGAGTGCCAGCACTCCGCGATGCCGACGACGCGACAAGCCGCCGCCCACGCCAGTGCGCCGCCCTTAACTCCTCCCCTGCCGAGCTCCCCTCTGCAGCCCTCTTCTCCCCATTTTGCCTCGCCACCTCGCGTTCCCGCTCCTCCCCTCTCCGCTCCACCCCAAACCGAGCTCGCCCGCCGCTCCCCGCGCCCTGGAACGCCGCCGCCCACGCCATGGCCACCGCTCCTCCGTAGGCCGCCGCGGAACCCCTTCCTCCGCTCTCCCTCGACCCGAGCCACCCCCGAGAACGAGTCCCTCTCAGCTCACCGGTGCTCCCCGGCCCCTCCACCACCGCCCCAACCCACTGGAACGGCGCCGCCGCGGTCCAGACCGCCGCCGGCTGCCCGCTCCACGTGAAGCTCCGCCTCCGCCCCTCCTCAACCCAAATCGAGCCCACAGACCCCTTCCTCACCCCCCACCGAAGCCCCCAAGCCCGGACACCCCGTCCCTGCGCCGCCGGCGAGCCGCCGCCGCGGCACAGAGCCTGCGCCGCCGCTCCCTTCCGCGGCGCCGCTACCACAGGCCGTCCCGGCCCAAACCGAGACCGCCATTAGGTGCGCGCCGACGTCCTCTTTCTTTTCCCCTACGTGCCCCCACCCCCGGTGACCCTCCTCGCCGGGAAAAGCACCGCCGTGCCCTCCTCTGTTCCAAGACCCATCCAGGGACCTCGGGTTAGAAGGAAACAAAGTTCAGGGGCCTAGATGCAAGTTTCCAGTTCCTTTTTTCTTTTGTTTTGAAAAACAGCAAACTTGTAAATTCGTTTAAAAATCGTAGAAAAATCAAAAAAATTCAAGCTCAACTGTTCTGGAATCTTTGCAAAGAGATCTACAACTTTTGTTACATACACTTTTTCATTTGATCAATAGTTTTTACTTCATTTAAAATACAAAGAAAATGTACTTTATATTAGATCTCAAGTTAC
The DNA here is from genome assembly GCF_016808335.1 of Panicum virgatum. Classification (NCBI taxonomy): domain Eukaryota; kingdom Viridiplantae; phylum Streptophyta; class Magnoliopsida; order Poales; family Poaceae; genus Panicum; species Panicum virgatum. The sequence continues at coordinate 41,457,922 of NC_053152.1, forward strand.
AAGCATGAGTTGTTAGCCATTTTTGTCCAGTAAGGTACATGTTATATGTATAACCTTGTGTAAAAGTTTCATAGACTTTTGATATACCTAGCTATTGGTTTATTTAAATCTTGCTTTATGCCTTGTTTAAATTAGTTTGTTTATACATACTGTTTAACTTGTTTTAATGAGCTCAAACTTTTACAGTGCCTTTACCTTGATGTTTAGTTACTGTACAATTTTTTTTAGAAATTTTAGATAGGTGGAACCAGTCCAACTAATTAATAGTATAGATATTTACACTAAATCAAGAAAAATAGTTTATTTGCATAGAAAAATCTGATAATTTTTCTAGGGGATGAAATTGAGTTTATAACTATGATGGTAAAATATTAGGCTCTGTAACTTGCTATAACAGTCTATGGAATTTAATTTTGATCCATGCAACAATACATTGTGCTATTTTTCATGCCCTGTACAATGCTTGTTTAATTGTGAAAAATTTATGGAAGGCTCATATTTAGGTAGAAAACACTCAGTTAAAATTTCATTACCAGTACTTGTATAATTTGACCTGCAAAATTCATTTTTGTTTCTAGCAGTAGCTGTTTATTTTATTTTTCATGATTAATAGGCTGCATGAAATGGGCTAAAAATTTCACAGTAGGCAAGTTACTCAGAGGTGTATCTTGCATAAAAATTTCAAACCCAGAATCTATGTTTAACATTATTTATGATAAGGACAAATAAGAAAAATCTTTTCTTTTGCTGCATAGGGATAAAAGGTAAAACCCACCCTAGTTACTTCGTGAAGTCCGTTATAGTGATTATTACTCTATAAAGGATTGCCAAAATGATGTAACAAAATCTGGTGCAAATCATCTTGATTTTGTGTTGGATTACAACTCTTTAGTGAAGAATTGATTAAATCGTATCACTAAAATGACTCACGCATATGCATTTCATATAGATTCGACTACTCTCCCTGACGGTACGTACGAGTTGGTGCCAGAGTCCGAGAGTGAGCAGCGTGAAGCTCAAGTGAATCTAACTGAAGCTACTGAAGACCCGAACCCAGTTTCGGAAGAGCCCACAGCTAGTTACGCTCAGGAAGGCAAGCCCCGGAGCATGACCTACCTATTTTAATTTATACAAGTATTTTGTATTCCTGTTTATTGTGCATTTAAGTTGCAGGAATTGTTTGGAACCTTAGTTGCATGATCCTAGGTACCTATACTTGAACACTAATATGTGTAGGTCGCTAGTTGGCTATGCTAATGGTTCGGTAGAAGTCGAGTGATTTCCTGTCACTCGCGAGCTTATAGGAGTTGAATGATTACTACACACTGCAATATAAGGTTTATGGGCGGGGTTGTGTACTTGTGATACCCCGTCTGTTTAGTAAAAATGGATAAGGCCGCGGTGTGTGGTAGTGGTGGTTAAGCGTTTGAACGTACTAACCACATGCCGAGAATATGGTAATCGGTAAGCTTAAGTACCTGATGGAACCGGCCGTGGAACATACTCCCCACTGTCTGGTCTATGGTCACGCACGGGTGCAGGGCACCCTAGGACGGTGGGCCTGTTTCATGCCCGGGGAAAAAGGGGAAAAGTCGCGTGGGTGATTGCATTCCCCATGCGTGTGTTTAGGTCTGCCTGGCCAGGTTAACAAATTCGATTCGAATCGTCCGTCTCTCACGGATATTGAGACTGCTTAACCCTTTTGCCACATAGAGTAAGAAGTGGAACAATGATGATGAGAAATATGGTCGAATGATGAAAAAAATAATTGCTTTCCACCATGTATGCTTTAGGATAGGTGCTAATGTAAAATGGTTAAGCCTAATAGAACTTGAAAGCTAAAATCGGAAAATAAGGACTTACTGCTTTTCGGCAAAGACAAACCCCTCAAGCCAAAAGCCTTGCATGTCTAGTTAGAGGGTTAGTTATATCCTAGTCGGGTAAGCCTTGCGGAGTATTAGCATACTCAGCCTTGCTTGTGGCTAAATTTTTATTTCAGGTAATACTTTTGAGGACATGATTGCTAGCTTGACTTGGCCATGTACCTTACCCCCTGGTTGGTCGGTGGAGTGGGATACGACTCCGGCCAACGATGGCAATGCCGAGTGATGTCATGTACGGGCTTCATCATGACATCATGTATCGTCGTTTAGAACTCGTTCTATTTCCGCTGCAGTGAACTCTGAACTACTTTCTTTTCGAATTTCAAGTACCTTTCAATGATTTCGAACTTGGTTTGTAATAATTAAGTTAAGACTCTGGAATGTAATATATTTGTGAAATGTTGTACTCTCTGGACTCACCTTCGTGTGGGTTACATGTAAGCTTTGGGTTCGATCGACGCTCAGGTGGATTCTTCGGGACTTTACCCAACAGCACTGCCGAATTACTCCATTTGAAGTGCGTGTTAGCCGGGATTGTCTTCAAGATGATGGTTAGCGCACTTGAGCCGGATTAATTAGGGCGGTACTGCCACAGCTGGTATCAGAGCCGAACAAAGCGCACACCCGAGAGTGCGACTAGATTTTAAAAGTTTTACTTAAAACTTAGCCACATAATCGCGTTTGGTAAATACGTTGGTTCGTTAAGGATTGTGTATAGTACGTAAAGCCCTAGGGAATATTATGGGAGTTTTAGGTGGCTATCTAACTTATGGTTTATTTATAACTGACTTCCAGCACATTACTTTCTGTACTTTAAATTCAGTACTTTACATTATGTAACGACGCACCTACGCTAAGGTAAGACGGTAAGAATCCTCAGTCAACTGAGAGAGTTTGACCTTCCCGTCGGTGATGCGAGCCGAACGCTGCCCTCAAGCAGTGGCTTACTTGAGGTGCTGCCAATATACCAACTATTAGTTGGCTATATTGGGAGTAAAGTGTACTCAGTCAGCTGAGGGAGTCTGACCTTCCCGTCGGTGATGCGAACCGAACGCTGTGCTCAAGCAGTGGCCTACTTGAGCTGCTGCCAATATACCGACCATCGGTCGATTATATTGGGAGTAAAAGAAAACGTGAATACGTCACCTCAGTAGCGTATGAGCGCTGTCCATGCAGTGTTGGACGCATGGATGCCGCTTCTATAGTGAGCGGTAATGTATGGGGACGCTTTCATGTGTGCTGGCATGAAAGGTTCAATGAAATTTATATCTGTCAATTTTCTACAGGTACACTAACCGCGATTACGTAAGTTAAGCACGGTTAGAACTCGGCTAGAAATATATATAGGGAGAGACGTAAGTTGTGCCATGCCACCGGTGCTAACCCCGTAAGCCCAAAACTATTTGGCAATTGTTTTCTTTGGAAGGACGATTAGGTCGTGCATGCATCATGCTCATAAAATTGAAAGCCAAAGAAAATAGATGTGGGTTAGTCGGGAATGTTAAGGTTGCCCGTGAGCACGGTTCCTCTCCTCTCACTTAAGGTCTATCTAGAAATCTGTCATTTTCTGCTATAGCCTGGAAGGTGAATTTATTTGACATGGTAGATGACTTTATCTGTAGAAGCGCCAGTGGATAATTTTGCTCCAAAACTTGTCTACTAGCTTCTGTTTAAATTTGAGAATTTTTCAACTTGTATACCATAGGGTACACTAGAAACTTTGACACCCTGTTTTTCTGTCAGCTTTGAGCACCTGTGTTGCACGAATTTTTAGGCCGTCCTAGAAATGTTTTCTGCAGATGTGTTCAACACAAAACTTGTGCCCAATTTACTCACCAAGCTTCTGTAAAAATTTGGTGATTTTAGGATTAGTGGTTTGACCTCAGCACTCAGTTTACTAGCTCTCTGGTCACTGAAAATTTTGGGCTGACAGCAAAGCAAACTATAAGGATAAGACCTTCTTAGGCTCTGATCTAGCTCTTGAGTTGACTAGCAAAGTTGTTTCTAACAAGCTAAGGAATGTCCCTGTAAATTTTGAGAATTTTTAGAGCTCCGTGCTTTCAGTTATACTCGTTTTTGTGCACTACCTAAAATCTATTTTAGCCATCACTCACTTGTGTACATCTTTTGTACAGATGGCTGCCCCTGCTCTCCTGGTGTTTGATGAGGATGGGCGTGCACACTCCGAGTGCACACACTGGCAGGGTTTTCCCTCCATTCTTTGGGAGGTGATGCGCGATGCTGGATATCCCAGTCCCCCGCGCTACGTGGGCGAGGAGTTCCATGAGATGGGAGTTGCGCGCTGTCGCGTGCGCATGACTCATGCTCCCCACCCTTTTCCAGATCACTGGGCTTCCTTGGAGCTAGAGGTAGTTGGACACCGTCTGATTGACACTTGGGAAGTTACAGCCATGACAGCACTCAACAAGTTTTGTGAGAAGAATTACGCAGCTGTCACACTAGCTCCTATTGGCCTCTTCCCAGCAGAGCAGCCCAATGACCCTAACTGGCTTAGTCGGGTCGGGCACACTGGGTACCTTCAGCAGAACCGAGCTGCAGAGACTATCTCCATGTCAGTGAAGTGCATGAATGCACTCTACCGCTTGCAGACTTTACAGGCCAAGGCCATGACCCAGATCATTGCTTCTGCACGGACCAGCCATGAGATAGTGATTGCTAAGAATGAGCAGATCAGGGATCTTGATGCCCATGTTGGCGAACTAGAGGGTCTAATTGAGGAGCGTGATGTTCTCTTGGATAACAGGGATGCTGACTTTGCACTTCTGGAGCAGCAGTTCACCGCCCAACAGGTTCAGTTGAATGCTGCCTTTGATCACATTGAGATGTTGGAGGCTCAGCAGGCCCAGCCCGAGGCCATGGAGGAGGAGCCCCAGGAGGTTCAGGGTATCTCAGGACTTGACACTACCTCTGGAGTGCCCCTGCCCCCACTTCCGGGAGCTCACTCTCCAGTGAGGAGCGAGTCGTCAGTCAACAGCCTGGACGACTTTTAGATGGTGTCTTAAGTAGTCTTTCGCGTATACTCCTCTATAGGGTAGCCTAACTTTGGATGGTGATGTAATAGGCTAACTAAGAGTTGAGTACCTAGCTTTTGTAAAAGAGTACCACTCATATGTAAAAGTACCTTAATCGCTTAGGCTTTGGCTAAGAACTTGATGGATGGTTGTAATGGTTTAATTGCAGTGGAGTTTATCGTTGCAGAAACTTGTCTGAATTTTTATCCATGTTTCCTTGCATTTCTGGGCTGTGTGTCGAATACCAAAGTTGTTGGGAATTTCATGATCTAAGTGCTCACCAAATTTCAGCATTTTTAGACCTGTGTGCCAAAAGTTATGGCCCGAACATTGCATCTCGGCCTGCTGAAAAGCAGACTGGACAGAGCGGCAGAAATTACATTTTTCGCCCGCCGTAACTGTCGATTTGGCTTTGGAGTTGAATACCAAAGTTGTAGTATGATAAATTATCTATCTGCTGTAAAAATTTGGGCGCATTTCGATGAACAGAGTGCAAGTTATGAATTTTCTTGTAACAAGCAGCGTTGCTCTTCCTATTGTTATCGTGCTCCTTTTAGTTCTACATTTCCGCGCTTACCCTTCTATTCTTGGGGATTGTCATATGTCATCCTACTAATGAGAGATTTTGCCATTCCAGATGGTAGGAGCGACACGTGGCAACCCTGAGGGTTTCGGGGACGCGAATGGTAGCAGTTCGCAGCGACCGCCACCACCGCCACCCAACTTCGCGGAATATCTGGCCGCCCAAACCGAGTTACTCCGTCAACTCGTCCAGGGACAACAACAACAGCAACAGCAACGGGGTGGACCCAATGTCCATCAACCTCAAGCCGCTGGTTACCCGGAATTCTTGGCAACTCAGCCCCCTCTGTTCAACAAAACAGAAGAGCCACTGGATGCGGATGCTTGGATTCGCACAATTGAGTCCAAGTTTTCCCTACTTCTGGCACCATGCTCAGAGCAAAACAAGGCCCGCTTTGCCGCGCAACAGCTTCGCGGTTCGGCACGTCTTTGGTGGGATAACTACCTTGGCATGCTCCCAGCTGATCACGTTGCCACATGGGAAGAATTCAAGGCTGCATTCAAGGGTCACCATATTCCAGAAGGTCTCATGGATAGGAAGCTGAATGAGTTCCTGGCTCTTACTCAAGGGACACGTACAGTTCTCCAATATGCCCAAGCTTTCAACAATCTCTGTCAGTACGCGGGCTATCATGCTGACACAGATGTGAAGAAGCGTGATCGTTTTCGTAGAGGCTTAAACACCAAGCTCAAGGAACGACTAAACCCCATTAGGGTCGACACATACAATGAGCTGGTTAATCTGGCACTCACTCAAGAAGACTGTATCATGACTCACCGTGCTGAGAAAAAGAGGAAAGCGCCAGCTGGACCCTCTAGTGCGCAGCCACAGAGGTATCGCATAGTACAGAATGTTGCACCCCAGATTCCTCAGAAAGCCCCTCAGCCAGGGCGTTGGGTTATCAGGCCTCCACTGCAGCAAAGCGTGGCACGTTTCCCTATTCCTCAGTTAACGGGTCCAAGGCCAACTGCTCCACCGCCAGCCCGTCCAAGTGAGGGAAATCGTTGTTTCAATTGTGGGAGCTCAACTCATTTCGCCCGTGAGTGCCCGCAACCCAGGCGACAAAACCAGGGCCAAGGCTTTAATCAAAACAACAAGAACAAGGGCAGAAGGCAAACTGTTCAGGTCAAGCAAGGGTGCATCAATTTCACCACTCTTGCAGAACTACCTGAGGGCGCACCAGTGATGACGGGTACATTTTCTATCCACAACAAACCTGCAGTTATATTATTTGATTCTGGTGCATCGCATAGTTTTATTGATGCAAAATTTGGTGCAAAAGTGGGTTTGGATTTTATTCACACGAAAGGGTCATACATGATATCAACCCCAGGAGGTAAAATTGCTTCAAACCAAATAACACGACTTGTGCCAATCAAGTTGGGTAGCTTAATCGTCAACACCGACCTTATACTCCTACCACTTGAGGGTATAGATATCATCTTGGGGATGAATTGGATGACTCAGCATGGGGTTATAATAGATATTCCCGCCAGGGCGGTGGAATTAAATTCGCCAAAATATGGAGCCACTACTCTCTATTTACCCTTCCGAGAGTGTGTCAATTCTTGTGCATTTGCCCTGAGCACATCCAACCTAGAAGAGATTCCTGTGGTATGCGAGTACACCGATGTGTTCCCGGATGACTTGCCAGGAATGCCACCAGATAGAGAGATTGAGTTTATTATTGAACTACAACCAGGCACTGCCCCTATCTCAAAGAGGCCATATAGAATGCCACCTAAAGAGTTGGCCGAGTTAAAAATCCAACTTCAAGAACTTCTGGACAAAGGCTTCATTCGCCCCAGTGCATCACCTTGGGGTTGTCCAGCCCTCTTTGTAAAGAAAAAGGATGATAGTTTGAGGTTGTATGTGGACTACCGACCTCTCAATGCGGTGACAATCAAAAACAAATATCCCCTTCCCCGCATTGATGTTCTCTTCGATCAACTGGCTGGAGCTAGGATTTTCTCAAAGATTGATCTTCGCTCCGGCTATCATCAGATTAAAATTCGTCCATGTGATATTCCTAAAACCGCATTCTCCACACGGTATGGACTCTATGAGTATTTAGTCATGTCTTTTGGTCTCACAAATGCACCTGCCTATTTCATGTATCTCATGAACTCGGTATTCATGCCTGAGCTCGACAAGTTCATCGTGGTTTTCATTGATGACATCCTTATTTATTCCAAGAATGAGGAAGACCATGCTAAGCACCTGCGCATTGTTCTCCAACGTCTTCGGGACCATCAGCTCTATGCTAAATTCTCCAAATGTGAATTCTGGCTAGATAGTGTGAAGTTCTTGGGCCACACTATTTCCAGCGAAGGCATAGCCGTGGATCCTAGCAAAGTGCAAGAAGTGATGGACTGGAAACCTCCTACCTCCGTTCATCAGATTCGCAGTTTTCTTGGTTTAGCCGGATATTATCGTCGATTCATTCCGGATTTCTCCAGAATTGCTAAGCCAATGACCGAACTATTGAAGAAAGGAGTAAAGTTTGTGTGGGATGAAAAATGTGAAAAGGCTTTCCACACCCTAAGGGAGCAGTTGACTACAGCACCTGTCTTAGCTCAACCTGATAACACCAAGTCCTTTGACGTGTATTGTGATGCGTCAGGTACTGGTCTTGGTTGTGTGCTCATGCAAGACAATAGAGTTATTGCTTATGCATCACGAGCTCTTCGACCCCATGAGCAGAATTATCCTACTCACGACCTTGAATTAGCAGCGGTCATTCATGCTCTAAAGATATGGAGGCATTATCTTATGGGTACTCATTGCAATATCTACACCGATCACAAAAGTCTCAAATATATTTTCACTCAAGCTGATCTAAATATGAGACAAAGATGGTGGTTAGAATTAATCAAGGACTATGATCTTGAGGTGCACTATCACCCAGGCAAGGCTAATGTTGTAGCAGATGCACTCAGTCGCAAAGCTCATTGCCATTGCCTATCCGTGGAATCCTATTCGGAAACCCTCTGTCATGAGATGAGGAAGCTCCAGTTGGAAATGATTCCCCAAGGTACCTTAAATCACATTTCAGTTGAACCAACCCTTCATGATCAGATCATTATGGCCCAATTACATGATAAGGGTGTTGGGATCATTAAACAGAAACTCTCTCAAGGAGAAAGGAAGTATAAGTGTTTTCGTCAGGACCATAAGGGAGTCCTATGGTTCGAAAGTCGTTTAGTTGTTCCGAAAAATCATGATCTTCGGAAGCAAATTCTCGACGAGGCACATCTTTCCAAATTTTCTATTCACCCAGGTAGTACCAAGATGTACCAAGATCTTAGGCAAAATTTCTGGTGGACTAGGATGAAAAGGGAAATTGCTAAATATGTCTCGGAATGTGACACCTGCCAGAGAGTCAAAGCCAGCCACTTGAGAGTAGCCGGTTTGCTTCAACCTCTGCCTATTCCATCGTGGAAATGGGAAGATATAAGTATAGACTTCATTGTTGGATTACCCAACACATCCCAGAGGCATGATTCCATTTGGGTTATCGTGGATAGACTCACCAAGACGGCACATTTTATTCCAGTACATACTACTTACACTGCCAAGAAGTATGCTGAGATCTATCTCGATCGCATTGTTTGCTTGCATGGGGTACCCAAGACAATCATTTCTGATCGTGGAACACAGTTCGTTGCACGCTTTTGGGAACAGTTACAAGCATCTCTTGGGACAAAATTGATTCGAAGCTCAGCTTATCACCCCCAAACTGATGGACAAACTGAGAGGGTGAACCAAATCCTGGAAGACATGTTGAGAGCTTGCGTCCTTCATTATGACAAGAGTTGGGACAAATGTCTAGCTCTAGCGGAGTCCTCGGCAGTGGTTTGATGTGTATTGGATGCTTATATTAAAGACTTGAGCTTTATGTAGTGCTTGTACAGAAAACTGCAAAGACATCTTATGTAGAACCATAAATAACTTGAGCTTTATGTAGTGCTTGTACAGAAAACTGCAAAGACATCTCTTGTAGAACCATAAATAACAGGAATTTAACAACCAAACTGTAGAATTATAACTTATAAGAGCTCTGCGAGATGTTGTCAAGAAATGCTTCAAAATCGAACCTTATTGGAGTTTTGTTCCCCACTGTCTTGTATTACAAGAACATGAATGAACCAACAATATGGGGCCAGGATTATTATTGGGATTCACCAACAGCAAATTCAAGATGTATCAGCGAAGAATTCTGGATTACGGTGCGAACGGCAACAGGGGTCCTCACCGAGTGCGTACAGCCATCTAGCCATGTCAAACTTCCGAAGGTGTAGCCTCCCTGTACCCTCTGCCTCGCTTTGAACGTTACCTTGAACGTCTTAGTCTGACGACCACCTTTCTTGAAGGTGATCACTGAAGGATCCACAGATATTGTCACACCGGTTGGAGCCTCAATCTTGGCCTGGTAAGTCGCCTTCACTTGGCCGACGTTAGTCACCGTACGCCAGACCGTGACAGAGTCCTTGAGATCTGGCACTGCAATGGATGGGAGGTTCAGAAGGTAGAGCTTCCCGATGTCCTGCAGACAATATTCATCGGGGCTAAGAGTGCAGTTGAAGAACTTGGTGTACTCCTTTGGGTTGATGTCATAGACCAGGCCCAGATTGACGGCCCTTTCCGGGTTTATGTGGCCGCCGCCAAAGTCGAACAGATCGGCTACTTTCCTCGGCACTCCTTCAGCTTGGATTGGCATGCCGAAGCGATGAGTCACCGATGCTGCAACCATCAAGAAAACACAGCTGAATTCTAAGCTGCCTTTGGAACGTATTGCTGTGGTAATTCTGAAAGCTACTAACTCTAATGATATGAGACTGTGCTGAGCGCCTACCAGTGGATACAATGGCAGACTTGATCATGGCAGGCGACCAGCCTGGGTGAACCTATTTGATCAGTGCAGCGACCCTGGAGACGTGAGGGCACGCCATGGATGTCCCGGTCATGAACTGATACGAATCGCCCTTGGCCGCCAGGATGCCGACTCCGGGAGCAGCTATATATGTCAGGCTGTTCAAACAGAACAAGGGTTTTGATGCATTCGGTAGGGCAACATTCTGACTTCAAAAAATAAAATAAAAAACAAAGTAGCCATCATTGGCAATTGTCCACCTTAGAGAATTTCTATTTTCTTGAGTTACTGGTTTTGGGGTAGCAATGCTTTAAGAATTAAAAGAGTAAAATGTACTGCTAGTCCTCCAGCTTGGCTCGTAGTGTCATCTAGATCCCTAAACTTCCAAACTGCACATCCAGATCCTTAAACTTATTGTCTCATGTGAAGTCTAAATCACCATTTTTAAGTTATAGAGTGAAAGTATTTTTTTTGCTAATGTGGAGCTTACATGTGGACCGAACTTTTACACATTAAATTTTAAGCTCAACTCTTATATTTCAAAAAAAAAAGAACCTCTAAAGTTTTGTTTCAAAACTTTATGACCGAATATTTTTTCCAATGTTTTCTCCAAAATTCATTGTTTGTTACTTATCATTTTTTAAAGTTTTTACAAATTTGTCACATGAGTTTCATTTTCTTAATTTTTTATTCAAATTTTTATATTTGAACATACTTGTACAAGTAAATTGTTATGATTTTTTTTGTGTGTATGTGTTGTATATAATTTTGTATTGAACAAATTATATATTTTTTTATTTAGCTTAAGCAACTTTTATTTGGACCTCACGTAATACAATTAACAAGTTTAAGGAACTGAATGTGTATTTTAACAATCTGGATGACACCCTGAGTTAAGTTTAAGATCCACCGGTTTATTTTTTTTTACCCAAATTAAAATAACCCAGTAGTGGGTTGTCTCAGAGCTATCCTATAGACGAACAGTTTCAAAATTTCAAGATCAAGATGTGACCTTAAGTATATCCTATAGACAAACAGTTTCAAAATTTCAAGATCAAGATGTGACCTTAAGTATGGTTGGAAACGCCACGCTGGGGCCCCTTCATGAAAAGTCGGCGACCCTTGGTGAAAGCACCCAATCTCCGACCACACTCTTCGCCGGAGATATCTTCACCACCGGCGAGCTGCCAGCGAAAACGAAAAGCACGGGGAACACTAGTCATTTTCAGGTTGAGGGTTACCAATCTGATCGAATGCTACTGACCGTAGACGATGAGTTAACCTTACCTGGCCTCGACAACGTAGCCGACCAAGATTCTGTAAGCGAGTTGGTAGTCCACCAACACGCAGACCAAGTCGGCTTGTTAGCACATACTTTGCACGGTGTCCAATCAATTGTTGCTGTACTGCGCATAGATCATGCCCTTCGCCTTCGCCAGGTAGAGCGCGACAAGGGCATCGCTCACCGCTGTGCTCGGCGGCGAGCCCGCCGCCTCCTGCGGCAAAAAGCACAGGGCGACCTTGCCGGTGACATTGACCGCCGCCAGCGCCTTCTCATCGCAGCTGCGCGTGACAGGTTCGGCATCACTCATTAGAGTCACTGAATCAGAGATGTAAACAAGGCAAGCTGCTGCAGAAACAAGTGGCCATTCATGCACTCTCATCTTGTCGTTACCTAGCCGCATAAACAAGTGAATGGAAGTCGTTGCTGTTCACTGACGTCGTCGTGGTAAAGAGATTGCCCCTGCAATAAAAAGTGGCCATTAGAGTCCAGTCATGTGATGCCAATTTTTAAACATGATAAGAAAGTCCTAGTTAACAGTTGGATTTCTTCTTTATAAAGTAGACTGTTTTTGTACATTCCCCCATCCTCTCCCTCTCTGTTCCTATTTTTTGTAAGTATTTTGGTATATTCTGTGCTGTTTATTCTTTTTTTAATGAAAATTGAAGCGTTGCGGAGAACTCCTCCACAGTTTACCTTCCAAAAAAAAGGCAAGAGGTCCCTGGAAGAGACTTGATGGCCGAGAAGCAATACTCTTGGCGAATGCTTCAACAACATGGACTAGTGGTGTCTTAGTACCTACCAATACTACGGGATAAGTCCTTACATCAAGAGTTTGCTTCCTCTCAACCCCTCCTTTACGTTTTCGCATTTCAAACTTGCAACTTGTGTGTCTTTATATTCTTAGTATAGTATATAGTTAGAATTGACTATAGATTGCAAAACTTATTTTAGGGTTAAAGTTTTACACTAGTTGAACCATAAATGTACATATAGATAGCATGATCTAGTTTATGTTTTGTGTATAATTAACTTAAGTCATGGGTTATAAATTTAAATTTGCTTAATTCATCCTCTCCCTTTTAGACTATATGCACAAAACATAAACTAGATGCTGGAGAAGATGAATCCAAATGAAGTGGGAAACCGAACGAGAAAGGGGGCGCCAGCCGCCAGAGCAGTGCCGCAGAGGCCAAGCGGGTCGGCGAGCGAGTAAACGCAGGAACGGGGCACAGGAGGTTTTAACTGCGGCCGGCGTGGTCTGGGAAAGGGGTAGACCACGCGCTACGGCCTGGGTTTCAAGTACATAGCCTAACAAGTGGTGCATAACAAATGAACCTATGGGCCCACAAAAAAAAAATTGGAACCTGGAATTGAACCCGTTGATGAACCCCTCTCTCTCTCTCTATATATATATATATCTATATATATATATATATATATATATATATATATATATATATATATATATAATCCACAAAACAAAAACCTATTTCCACCGCACCCAACCCGAATTTGTAGTAAACCCGGCCAACCCAGCCCACCATCAACACACATCTAAAAGGTACTCCCTCCGTTCCAAATTATACTCCCTCCTTCCACGTTTATAAGGCACACACGCATATCAAGATTCAAACTTTACAATCTTTGACTAATAATTTACTATTAATTTTTTATTTTTACAATGCAAACTTATACTTTATCACAATTATAAATATATAACTATAAGTGATATAATATATGATAAATGAATGGTCAAAGTGTTATTTGGAAGACCGTACTATGTTATACTATATCTTATAAACGTGGAAGGATGGGGTAAGTCATTACAAGAATATTGGAAAGTCTAAGTTTTTCAAATTTGACCAAATTTATATAACAAAATAATAATATTTATGATACCAATTAAGTATCATTAGATTTTTTATTAGCTATATTTTCGTAGTATACCAATTTGATGTCATAAATCTTTGTGTTTTTCTCTATAGTTTTGGTCAAACTATGAGATGATTTGACTCTCCAAAATTTTTGAAATAACTTATAATTTGGAACGGCGGAGTACCTATTTAAGAACCCAGCCCACTAAACCCGTTTAAACCCAAACTATTCTATTAGCAGGCCTAGCGCAACTAGTATGTACTCCCTGTTTTTTTACTAAAAAATAGGCAAATCATGAGGTGGAATCTATACATCCATGTGAGGGGTACCGCACCGGCTTTTCAAGTTGTTTCATGTCTCCCTGACAAAAGGCAAAATTCCTTTGTTTTGAACCTTGCTGCAGTCCTAGAGAAACTAAAAGAAGTGTTTCACATTGGTTTCAACCTACCATGTTCACCAACTTGGGATAAAAAGTATGGAGGAATGGACAAAAAAGTGGAAGCAAACCACGTGCACCAGCTTCAAAATTTAATTGAGCTCACAAAGAAATAAAAGTAGGGCCAGATAAACTACAATAAGACTCTAACAGAGCTGCTCTCTTTGATTATAGCTTACCAGTACTAAGTACGTCAGGACTTCTGCACATGAATAAAGAAATATGACATTAGTACAATGGTAATGTTGCCCATCATATAGTTAGGAAGATAAAATGTGTCACATTTGGACGTGCATTAGGGTCTCACCTTTTGAAACTTTGACTACTATATCGCAAAAAATTGAGTCGTTTTTCTTTGTTGAAACCTATATACTTTCCAATAACACAACTTTTTCATTTTATAAATAATGGGCAAAGCTACACTTTGAAGATCACTTTTAAAATGTCAATTATTTGTGATCAGAGTAGCACAAGCATGTTCGTCCTTTGTGCTATCCTCTCTTTAATGCAATGATGCGCCCGCAATCCGTGTGGCGCGTTGTGTTTGTAATTCAAAACTTCAAGTTCTTCTTCTTAATGCAATGATGTGCAGCTCTCCGACGTATTTGAGAAAAAAAAACTATCCTCTCTTTCGACCATGATATTTTATACTACCCGACTAAATAGGTAAGCAAATATCCAAGCTGTGCAAAGCCACTCCTGGGGGTGCGTGGGGGTGCCTCATCTGGTATCGAAATCACAGTATCCTTCTCTATTGGTTCCATCATTGATTAATACCACAAGGTCTGCTTTATTCAATTGCTCAATTAAGAAGTTTATTCACTCCTAAATGCAACTCAGAAAGTTCAATAGGTTTGGTTTCAAAAAAAAAGTTCAATAGGTTGACTCAAAGTTCCTAAAATGAAAGTTAAATGTACACAAGTTCGAAAGCTTTCATAATCCAATATAATTGTGAAAGGTTAATGGATGAATGCAAAAGTTCCTCTGATATGATAAGGAAACTACAAACTCTCACTATCTGATTTTGGAGATGGTAAGGGCCTGCTGTGAGGCTTCTTCATGTAAAGAGATTCTACAACTCAGTAGCACATGAATTAGTCGGCACACTAGCTCATTAAGTTAACTCGTTAGCAGTGTGGTTAGCGGGTGTTCCTAAATGTGTTGATGAGCATCTATCAGTTCTCAGAGTTTGTAACCCTCCCATTATTATTTAACCAATAGAGGCTCTTTTTACTCGCAAATTACACACACACACACACAGTACGAAATGTAGGGTCCTTATTAACAACTACATTAGTGGATGTATAAAACTTAACACTTGCCACGTGACGGACTGATGATCTGACAGTGTTGATGGTAAAATACTATCGACAGTTCTTCACACACACACACACACACACACACACACACACACACACACACACACACACACACTAAAGTTTCCCATGTGAACCTTGCAAGAAACAAAGTACTTAAAGTTACTTTTGAACCGCTTCTGCAGTAGTCCTAGGTAGAGAAATTAAAAGAAATTTTCTTGCGATTTGCTCAGGCTTCTATAAGAGGCCAGGGCACCAGATCGCGAACCACACACACTACTCATGATTCTTCAGAACCCAAGGATGGATCTGAGACCAGCTTGTTGTTCGTCTACACTGCTACTGCTGGTTGTCGCTCTGTTGCTGCCCTTTTGCGCCAATGCGGCCAGCAACGTGGGATATTCTTCCTAACTTCGATCTTCCTGTATCAGGGAACTCCATTTCTCTAGTTCCGTTTAGGAAATTCACACTCACTACTAGAAAACGGGCCATGGGAACCGGTTGGAAATGGCCTTAGGCACCGATTTTCTAACTGGTTCCCGCCAACCAAGACCAATGGCATCGTCTTAGGACACCGTATATTTAACCCGGTGTCTTAAGCACCCATTGGTACCGGTTGGAAAGTCCAACCGGTACCAAAGAGGCTGCCACGCTGACACAAGGTGACAGCCCCTTTGGTACCGGTTGGTCTTTCCAACCGGTACCAATGATATTTTTCCTTTTTTTCCCAAATCTAGTTTTGTTTGTTATATTTATTATTATTTATTCTTTTATAATTTCTAAACGCACTCAAGCTCTACAGTACTATACGTTCATTGGTCGTTCGTGTTCGTTTTCAGAGAATATTTGAAACTAACTAAAAGTGAAATGCGAGCATATAATTAAGCTAATTAGATGAACTAATATATTTACAAATTTACAAATATCAAGACATAATGTTTAAAAATATTTACAAATGTACAAGTCATGTTTGTAGTCCAACTACTGGTCCTCGGCCCTCAGGACGTAGATGGAAGTCCTCTATTGATGTGACCGTCGTGGTAGAACTCGCCTCTAGGATCCAAGATCTCGTTCAAAAAGAATCCGGCGAGCTGCTCGCACACGGCGTTGATCCGATCAGTAGAGTAACATTCATCCCCCATTTGAGACATCTATCATTTAGAAAAAAAGGATTAACATCATGTGCGTTAGTACAATTATGAAAATATACTAGTGAACGGTTTGGACGTACTCTCGTGTCTTCATCAGTAACCTTCCCGCATGGAGTCATGATGTGCAAGTAATCGCATATATAGTACCCGCACCAATCAATTTCTTGTTGTTGTCTCGCACACTTAAGGAGAAACAAATAAATTACTCAATTTAGAACAATTTGGAATTATATACTTAACTAGACAAATCTTTATGAATCAACATACCGGATAATCCATGTTAACGTTCAGTTCGGGCCTCCATTGACCACGTCCTTTGTTATTTTTCACAAATTTTTTCCAAACCCTACGCTCAAAGTTAAGTTTGATATTCAGAAATTGCTATTAATAGAAAAAAGATTTGATTGTACAAACTGAACTTACCTGTTCAAGGGGTCTATGATATGTTCGATTGCGGACTTTGGATTTCTCATTGAGTCAAAGACTATAAGACGTGGTATTAGAGGAAAATACCACATCACCTTGGCAGGCACCCTCTTCTTGACACGCATCCCCTCAATGTCGCCTGGATCATCTCGAGGGATCTTATACCGGCATGCGTTGCATACAGGGCATGAATCCAAATTTTCATACTACCTCGATATAGGATGCAGTCATTAGGACAAGCATGTGTCTTCTGTGTCTCTAATCCTAAAGGACAAACAATTTTTTTTGCCTCGTATGTTGTCTCCGGCAAGGTGTTACCCTCAGGGAGTAAGTTTTTTGTAAGTTTCAGCAACTCCTCGAATCCCTTGTCAGACAAACCATTTGATGCCTTCCATTGCAATAATTCCAATGTGGTACTCAACTTCTTTTGGTCTTATTTGCAATCAGGGTACAACAATGTTCTGTAGTCCTCCAACATACGCTTCAGATCTCTCGATTCCTTTTCTGTTTCACAACCTTCCTCAGCTTCGCGCAGCATCTGACCAAGATCATCTTCTACAACGTATCCTTCAGTATCTTCTTCAGACTCACACATTGCAGTGTCATTGAAAAAGGAATTACAATTGGCTGCAAAGTCAGGAATCCTGTCCTCTTCTTCTACATTATTATCCAGCACAATTCCTCTTTCGCCATGCTTGGTCCAAACATAATAGTTCGGCATGAAACCACTAATGAACAAGTGACTATGGATGGTTCTTGATGATGAGTAATCCTTCTCATTCTTACAGAATTTGCATGGACAACGAACAAAACCGCCATACTTGTGTTTCTCGGCCGCTTCTATGAATTCATGCACGCCATCTATGAACTCCTTTGAACGCCGGTCGGCCATGTACATCCATTGCCGACTCATCTGAGTCCACAATACATTTATATACATCATTGTACTTTACAAATAGTTCATTCATACTACTAATTTATAACAATACATTTATATAATTGATAATGCATATAACTATAATAAATATATACTATTCACTTATCAAATAAATTAATAAAACATATAAATACAATAATTTGATAGTATTCAAATATCAAATAAATTGATAATGCATATAACTACAATAAGATGCTACAAATAAAAATAATTATCACATGTATAAACTAAATCAAGTAATAACTATTTCTAAAAATTAATTGCTAAGTTATAAAGAAAAATAACTAACCTTTTTTTCAAAAAAAAAGCAAAAACTCCCCCCCTCACCTCACTCAGCTGCATGAACAGTGAGTTCACGGCAACTTGAGGGGGGGAGGGGCTGGGGTATTTATAGGATCGGGACAAAGGCACCGGTTGGTTTCAATGACCCGGTGCTAAATGTTCTTCAATAGCACCGGGTCAAAGCACCAACCGGTGCCTTAGGCCCGAGCTCCTGGCAGCTGCCACGTTTCATCACCAAAGGAACCGGTTATTACCATCAACCGGTGCCTATAGCGCCGCCTTTATTTGGTACCGGGTGGTGGTTCAAACCGGTGACTATGCTGATACATTGGGACCGGTTGGAACCACCACCCGGTGCCAATTGTCCTCCACTAGGTTGGTCCAAAGCCAAAGGTAACAGCTGTTGTTGCAGTCGGTACCGATGGTACCCATCGATACCGGCTGCAACAGCAGTTGGTACCTTTGGCCTAGACCGATGGCCCGTTTTCTAGTAGTGACTGGTGATACGATGATGCCTCTCTTTGAAATCTCAGGTCTACATCGTGTACATGGGGGAGAAGAAACACGATGATCCAGCCATGGTCACCGCTTCGCACCATGACATGCTCGCCTCCATTCTCGGGAGGTACGTACTCTTGCAAAAGAAACTTTTGTTGTTACTGCGTGTAGTTAATATTCAAAATAGCCGGCTATAGCCACTGCTATAGTCTTTGGGAGAGGAGAAGACTTGGATATGCATCTTTTAGCTCTATAAAAGGCTAAATCCACTAAGGGTCGACTATATCCTGCTATAGTTGATAAATTAAGTATTATTTTGCCAGCTAAATCACATAATTGGTCTTTATTTATTGTTAGTTTAGCATTGAACTTCATCATTTATAAAATTTAGTATTTCGTCAATGATATAATGAGAGAATGAAGCCCTAGACGTACTTCCGTGCGTGTGTAATGAACTTTGTGACATATATCTATATGATTTGACTTCTGAACATCTAAATTCTAAATTTAATTACTCAATTTGCAAAACTGCTAAATGAAGTTAGCAGGAGCTATATCCCACTCCTAGCCTCTGGAAAACTGATCGCTAAACATCTTAGCCCGTTATTTTGAACATTGCGTGTATAGTTGATTCAAGAGTTATAATCCTTCACATCACTAGTACAGTAGCACCAGGGGCGGATGCACACCCCGGGCTACCCGGGCCATGGCCCGGGGTTCGGCCCAAATTTTTTTCATTTTGCAGTAGCTTCTACCTCTGGACTTGGATCAATTGCTGAAGAAGGATTTGGATCAATTGCTGAAGAAGAATAAATATATTACTTCGCGATGGCGCTTTTTGTATGTTATCTATCTTTCCGTTTATATTTTCATGTATCTTTTGAACTGTAAGTTTGTGGACGTCTATACTTATAACTCGGTCCGGGGTTCGACTCAATCCTGGTTCCGCCACTGAGTAGCACAGACTATGTTAATATTGCAACTCACATTTTGTTATTATTGCTCAAATAATTAAACCCACCGACAGCAAGGATGAAGCCCTCAAGTCCATAGTCTACAGCTACATGCACGGGTTCTCCGGTTTTGCGGCGAAGCTCACTGACCCCCAAGCCGAAGAACTTAAGAGTAATCACCAAACTAAACCTGCAGTCCCATGATGAAATAGGCTCGCGTTACTTGCATTATCTATCCCAACGAACTGCACTAACGAGCTCCGGATACGATCGATCGATGCAGAACACCCCGGAGTTGTCAGTGTGAAGCCCAACACGTACCACACAGTTCACATCACCCGGAGCTGGGATTTTCTTGGGCTCGGCTACAATCAACCATCAGGGATTCTTAGCAAGGCAAACTACGGCGAAGATGTCATCATCGGCATCGTCGACTCAGGTTCGACAGTGTTATTATTACAATGTTCTAGCTGACGACATCACCGGCCTGCATCGATCTCGTTGACTCATCATGCCGGTTCGACAATGTTCTAGCTAGCTGACATCGTCCTTGGGGCTCTGCCTTACTTTGGTGTTGCAGGCATATGGCCGGAGTCGCGAAGCTTTGACGACAGTGGGTACGGCCCCGTGCCCAAACGGTGGAAAGGTGTGTGCCAGGCCGGCGAAGCGTTCAACGCCACGAGCTGCAACCGGAAGATCATCGGCGCGCGGTGGTACACCAAGGACGTGGTCCTCGCGAATCTATCGAGCAGCGAGTACATGTCGCCAAGGGACGCCAATGGCCACGGCACGCACACCGCCTCGACGGCCGCCGGCGTGGCCCGCGGCGGGGCGCCGCGCGCGCGGGTGGCGGTCTACAAGGCGTGCTGGACCAACGCGCAGGGCGTGGCGTCCTGCTCCAACGCCGGGGTCCTCGCGGCCATGGACGACGCCGTGGGCGACGGCGTCGACGTCCTGTCGCTGTCGCTGGGGGGCATGTTCGAGAGCCCCGGGTCGCTGCACCTCGTGGCGAGGGGGGTCACCGTGGTGTTCTCCGCCGGGAACTCGGGCCCCGTGCCAGGGACTGTGGAGCACGCTTCTCCCTGGGTCATATCGGTGGCCGCCGGCACGGTGGACCGGTCCTTCCCGACCGAGATATCGCTCGGCAATGGAGAAAAGCTGGTGGTACGCACGGGATCGATGACATTGAGCAGCAACTTGATTCGTCGTGCCAATTTCCCCCTTTTTTACAGACGCTGCTAGCTAGGCCCATCCAAGAGAGTTCTTCATCGCATGCCGATTTTTAATGCAGGGGCAATCTCTTTACCACGACGACGTGCCAGCAGTGAACAGCAACGACTTCCATTCACTTGTTTATGCGGCTAGGTAATGACTCGATGAGAGTGCATGAATGGCCACTTGTTTACATCTCTGATTCAGTGACTCTGAGTGAGGCCGAACCTGTCACCGCAGCTGCGATGAGAAGGCGCTGGCGGCGGTCAATGTGACCGGCAAGGTCGCCCTGTGCTTTTTGCCGCTGGAGGCGGCGGCCTCGCCGCCGGGCACAGCGGTGAACCATGCCCTTGTCGGGCTCTTCAAGGCGAAGGCGAAGGGCATGATCTTTGCGCAGTACAGCAACAATCGATTGGACACCGTGCAAACTTTCTGCGAAGGCGACTTGGTCTGCGTGCTGCTGGACTACCACCTCGCTTACAGAATCTTGGTCGGCTACGTTGTCGAGGCCAGGTGAGGTTGATTCATCTTCTACTTGCTCTGTTCGGCTGGTTGTAGCTGATAGTTGGTGTTGATTTGTTGTAAGAGAAAAATATTGCTGGCTGATGACTGATGCTAATCTGGTGTGAGAGAAAAATAATACTGGTTGGCTAGTTGACAAACCTGCTGAACAGAACGAGTAGCATTCGATCAGATTGGTAGCCCTGAAAATGACTGTTCCCCGTGCTTTTCGTTTCCGCTGACAGCTCGCCGGTGGTGAAGATATCTCCAGCGAAGAGTGTGGTCGGAGATTGGGTGCTTTCACCGAGGGTCGCCGACTTTTCGGGGAGGGGCCCCAGCGTGGCGTTTCCAGCCATATTGAAGGTCACTTCTCGATCTTGAAATTCTGAAACTGTTTGTCTATAGATAGCTCTGGGACAACGCACTGGGTTATTTTAAGTTGGATAAAAAATAAATCATCGGATCTTAAACTTGACTCAGGGTGTCGTACGGATCCTCAAACTTTCAAAATACACATTCAGATCCTTAAATTTGTTAATTGTATTGCGTGAGATCCAAATAAAAGTTGCTTAAGCTAAATAAAAAATTATATAATTTGTTCAATACAAAACATACACACGCAAAAAAAATCATAACAATTTACTTGTACAAATATGTTCAAATATAAAAGATCTGTATAAAAAATTAGGAAAATGAAACTCATGTGGCAACATTTGTAAAAACTTTTAAAAAATAATAAATAATAAACAATAAATTTTGGAGAAAACATTGAAAAAAATATTCGGTTTTGAAACAAAACTTTGGAGAAAAATTTGAAAATATAAGATTTGAGCTTAAAAATTCAAATATAAAAGTTGGGTCCACATGTAAGCTCCACATTAGCAGAAATATTTTCACTCTATAACTCAAAAATGGTGATTTATACTTCACATGACACAATAAGTTTAAGGATCTAAATGTGAAGTTTGGAAGTTTAGGGACGAGCCAAACTGCAGGACTAGCAGCACATTTTACTCTTTTCATATTTAACGCATTGCTACCCCAAAACCAGTAATTGGGATTTGCCATCTCCAGAAAATAGAAATTCTGGACAATTGGCAATGATTAGGCAACAAGAACTATCGTATCAGCAGCTACTTTGTTTTTTCTTTTGAAGTCAGAATGCTGCCCTTCCGAATGCATCACCCTTGTTCTGTTTGAACAGCCTGACATAGCTGCTCCCGGAGTCGGCATCCTGGCGGCCAAGGGCGATTCATATCAGTTCATGTCCGGGACATCCATGGCGTGCCCTCACGTCTGCACTGATCAAATCGGTTCACCGAGGCTGGTCGCCTGCCATGATCAAGTCTGCCATTGTAACCACTGGTAGGCGCTCAGCACACATCTCATCTCATCTCATCTCTTTTAGAGTTGCTTCCAGAATTACCACAGCAATACGTTCCAAAGGCAGCTTAGAATTCAGCTGTGTTTTCTTGATGGTTGCAGCATTGGTGACTGATCGCTTCGGCATGCCGATCCAAGCTGAAGGAGCGCCAAGGAAAGTAGCTGATCCGTTCGACTTTGGCGGCGGCCACATAAACCCGGAAAGGGCCGTCGATCCGGGCCTGGTCTATGACATCAACCCAAAGGAGTTCACCAAGTTCTTCAACTGCACTCTTAGCCGTGACGACGATTGTCTGCAGGACATCGGGAAGCTCTACCTTCTGAACCTCCCATCCATTGCAGTGCCAGATCTCAAGGACTCTGTCACGGTCTGGCGTACGGTGACCAATGTCGGCCAAGTGAAGGCGACTTACCAAGCCAAGATTGAGGCTCCAACCGGTGTGACAATGTCCGTGGATCCTTCAGTGATCACCTTCAAGAAAGGTGGTCGTCAGACTAAGACGTTCAAGGTAACGTTCAAAGCGAGGCAGCGGGTACAGGGAGGTTACACCTTCGGAAGTTTGACATGGTTAGATGGTTATACGCACTCGGTGAGGATCCCGGCCGCCGTTCGCACCGTAATCCAGGAATTCTTCGCTGATACATCTTGAATCTGCTCTTGGTGAATTCCAATAAAAATCTTGTCCCCATATTGTTGGTTCATTTCATGTTCTTGTAATACAAGACACTGGGGAACGAAACTCCAATAAGGTTCGATTTTGAAACATTTCTTGACAACATCTCGCAGAGCTCTTAGAAGCTATAATTCTACAATATGATTGTTAAATTCCTGTTATTTATGGTTCTACAAGAGATGTCTTTGCAGTTTTCTGTACAGGCACTACACATAAAGCTCAAGTCTTTAATATAAACATCCAATACACATCAAACCACTACTGTATTAAGTGGCCGTTTTGAAGGGTTCTCCTAAAAAGCTTCGCTGGTAAAGCCAACGGTTCCGTGATGGAGTACGAGTGCGCGTGTAGGTCCCGCCACCACTACCGGAAACCGGCTATGTGCCCGGTAGTTTGCCGTGTGCTTTCTATCAGGCACACGGTAAAAATGTTGTTTGCCATGTGCACACATGTAAAGATTTGGCACACTGCAAAGCCATACTTTGTTGTGCCGTTTTTTGGCACACGGCAAAGCTGTATTTATTTTGGCACATGGCAAAGTAACAAAAAGAAATTTCTCTTCTCACCTCGGAACTTTTTCTCCTCTTCACATACAACATGTGGTACTCCATGCTAAAATTTGATATATTTTTTATTTTTTTGCTATATTTAACTAATTAATTGCATTTCAAATAATTTTTTTAATCAAATCAAATTTGAACAGCAAGTGATTCAAATAATAGAACAAAACAAATAGAAAAATGATATTCATATTATTTAACCTAGTTTGCGGTCTTAACCATCAAATGAAAAGAGTTTTCAAACATCTTGTCCAGGAAACACGACCATGAACGTTTGTTCGAATGATTTTAAAATTCTAAAGAAAGCAAATTAAGTCTGAAAATTATGAGATTGGTCAATATCTCATGACATCATTTGTGGAGACTGTGGTAAAAAATTGAGTGGATTTCGCAATTTTTTCACGTCAAATGAAAACATCTACGAAGAAGAATCATAGAGTTGAGAAGGATGTGGTTATGTTTGGAGTGAAAGTAACCATCAAATTTGGGTTTGACTTAAAAAAATTTTCTATAGCCAATAGAAAATATAAATTGTTTCATGTAAAATTTTGGTAATTTTTTGGAAATGTTTGATAATTTTAATGTACCAAGTGCAATTACAGAATTTTTATTGACATAAAAAAAATTGCCATGTGTTTCTTCGGTGGCACACGACAAACAAGTCCTCCTTCGCTATGCATCGTTGATCTCGTGATCGACGGCCGAGATTCGATAAAAATTTCTTATAAAATCGCCCCCCTTCGCCATTCAAACCCTAATCCCCTCCCGCCACCTCTCTCCTCCCAGCTGCCCCGCCACCTCTCTCCCTCAGATCCGCCACCGCCCCCTCCCCCTCCTCTCCTTCCTCTTCGCCGCCTCCCTCCCCCTCCCTCACGCCAGGCCGGCCGGCCCCTCCTCTGCCTCCCCTACCCTCCCCTCCCCTCCCCCCTCTGCTCGCCCTCACCGGTAGTGAGGAGCAGCGGCGGCGCAAAGTCCGACGCCAGCGCGGTGCTGGGATCCGCCCCTCCTCCGGCGACGCAGCGCAGCGCGACGGCCCTGCCCCTCTGACGATGACACGAGACAGCGCGACGGTCAGGGCGGTGGGAACGACTCTGGGTGACAGCCGTGGCTTCGCGAGCTCCAGGCTACGGCGGTGGCTTGGCGAGCTCCAGGCGACAGCCACACGAGCTCCGGCATGACGACACTAGCTCCGGCGATAGCGCTCCGGGGCGGCTTGGTGACGCCGCGCAAGGGTGAGGGGCAGGGCAGCACATCGGCACAAAGAAAGGGTGAGGCGAGGATGGAGGTGGCAGCGGGGCCGCGCGTGAGGTGGCGGTGGCGGAAGGTGTGGCTGGATTTTTTTATTTTTTTCAAAATTATTTTTGTCATGTGTCAATATAGCACACGGCAAACTCTTTACCGTGTGCCCGAGAAACGACCGACGGCAAAGGCTCTCTTGGGCACACGGCAAACTAGGCGCATCCCACCTCCCCTAACTCCTGTGCAACAAATCAGGGTCGTGCATTGTTTCATAGATTTAATTATATTTAGGTCTTGTTTAGTTCATTTTGCATTTTGTATTTTTACATTTTTGCAAGAGAATCTTCAACATTTGAAGTATTAAATGTAGACTAATTACATATCTCGTCTGTAAACTACGAGACGAATCTAATGAGCCTAATTAATATATCATTAGAGTATGTTTACTGTAGCATTACTGTAGTAATTTAGTGTCTAACCACATTCTAATTAGGCTCATCAGATTCGTCTCGCGATTTACAATCTATTTGTGTAATGCGATTTATTTTTCGACTATATTTAGTATACCATGCAAGCGATTTACAAAAATTTTGCGTTTTGGGATCTAAACAGGGCCTTAGAGAAAAAAATTGACTTAGAATAAAACTAGAACACCTTACATCTTGGAAATAAGAGAATATTTTTTTATTTGAAAAATTATGATATTTGCACCTTTTGCAAAGGAGGGTCTCTCTTTCGGGTAATGACGTGACGAAAAAGACGCGAAAATTGGCGAGACTAGATGTGTATGTTTCATGCACGGCGCAGAGTCTTTGCATTTCAAAATCTAAAACCAAAATCTTTCCTCTCCCTCCCTTATTTCTACAAGACTCTATCATCTGAAAGCCCTAGGATCCTAACTATATAAATAAGACATGACACGGCATCATACCATGCAAAGAGACATCACGGCGTAGCCTCTCCAAGACTCCAGTTAGGACGGACACCATCGGCGGCGATCCCA
The DNA here is from genome assembly GCF_016808335.1 of Panicum virgatum. Lineage (NCBI taxonomy): Eukaryota > Viridiplantae > Streptophyta > Magnoliopsida > Poales > Poaceae > Panicum > Panicum virgatum. The sequence goes on from NC_053152.1 coordinate 41,484,024, forward strand.
TGGCGCCGTCTCGCGAGCTCCCCCTCCTCTTCCTCCTCGCCGCGGCGGCCTTCCTCGCCGCGGCGGTGGCGCAGGAGTACTGCAGCGACTCGCTGGCCGGCCTGACGGAGTGCCGGAGCTTCTTGTTCGGCGGCGCGGCGGCGCCCTCGCCCGCGTGCTGCGCCGCGTACGAGGCCGCCTTCGACGCCGACCCCTTCTGCCTCTGCTACGTCGCCGACGGCACGTTCGGGCGCGCCACCGGGTACGACGTCAACGTCTCCGACGCGCTCCGGATCCCCGCCGGCTGCGGCCAGGCCGACCCGCCCATCGAGCTCTGCAACAGTAAGTAGCCCCCGGCGCCACCGCCGCCGCCCACGATCTACGTCCCCTCTCGTCGTCTTCACCTCCGGCCTCTCCGCGATGCACGAAACCTGAGAGCGTTCTCTGACTGCTCGACGATCTGTCGGTTCTCTGTGTTGCAGTGCAAGGGCTGGTGCTCCCTCCATACGGGCCGCGGCCTCCGGTCACCGACGGCGCCAGCGCCAGCGCCGGCGCCTCTCCGACGGCGCAGCCGTCTTCAGGTAACTCATCACCGATCTACCGCCACCGAGATCGGCCGTTGCGTCGATTCGCCCGTAAAGATTGGTCTAGTTGCTCCTGCTGAAACTGGTCGTGGCATTGCCGCAGGGTCCTCGGAGGCGCCGCCGCCGTTCACCTCTCCGTCGCCGCCACCACCGGCGCCAACCTCCGGAACGAGTGATGAGTCAGCATCGCTGATCTTGCTGTTGGTCGGCGTCGCGTTCCTGTTGTCGTCCGCCCTCTAGTTTGAGCCGTAATAACATTGTTAAGGGGTGTAATTATTACAGGTTGATTGGAAGGGGCTAGTAATAACCATGCTGGCTGCATGTAATTAATTTTTTTTGTGCCTTATGTGTCATGTGATAATGTGATATGCGAAAATCGGCCCTGTAGTTTCAGGAGATATAAGTGAGGTAAAAACTGATCAGAATCTCAACTAGGTGTAATTTACAGAGCAACTCACGCATCGCGTGACCAAACCTCAAGTTTATGCGTACAGTACACAGCACGAATTCTGCTGCTGAACTTTTGTTCCTAACCCGACCTGTTGAAGACTTGAAGCCATGCCTGTGTCATTCAGCACCGCTCGTAGTCCATGCATCTGACTCAGAAACAAGAACATTGTGTCAGAGCCTTCCCAGCTCATAGGCCAACTCGATCCACAAGATTTCAGGCACTTGGCAGAAGTCCCGGGCTGGAAAGCCAGAATAAGCTTCATCGAACTGATTAAGTAACTACTGCAGAGACGGGATTCATCTCGTTGGTTCTTTCTCTGAACCTCCTTGCTGAATTCAGCTCTGCAGATTAGACCCTGAGTATGCTGAAGTGGTAGCTGTCACAGTAGAAGCAAAGGTTCAAGGTTGCTTCTTCTCGTGGTTAGAATGGATCAATCGACCAGGGCGTGCTCTAATCCCGGAAAGCGATAGACCAAAAACTCCCCACACAAAATCACCTGATGCGACGACACGACAAGCTGCCTCTCCAGCCCCTTTTTTCCTCTTCCACCAGGTTCCACCATGAAGTTCTGCCAGGAATGGTGAGCTGATTGATTGTCGATTGATTCATATGCTCAGCCAGTTAACGCCTTTCTTGATTGGTTTTTTTCCCAAGAGGTGATTTGATCATGATGCCTACCCCAACTCGCTTGGGATAAAAGGCTATGTTGTTGTTGTTCTTGTTGTAGGTGATTTGATCAAGAACAAACTCTCTATTTTTTAGTGGGTGCATGCATGCAGCAACAACATACTGTATCCCAAGGAGGACAGGGAGAACAAGGTGCTTCTCTATGCCTGCAGGAACTGTGACCATCAGGTTATCTGATTCTCCATCCATATTCACCTTCCCTTAATCCATTATCTGCTCAAAGATTTGAGATTATCTTTCATGTTCTGTAAAACTACATTGTTTTAGGTCCAGAGCATCTGAGCAGTCACTCTGAACTTGTTCTTAATTTGTCATGTCCTTGCAAGAGCCCTGTCAGAAACTCTGCTCTCTGCAGGAGGTGTCCTCCGACTCCAACAGCGATTTCGAACGTAGTGGACCACGCCTCCGGTGAGTTCACTCAGGTGCTCTTCGAGGATGTCGCCTCCGACCCCATGCTGCCCCACACCAAGGCCGTCTTCTTCCAGGTCAACACCATGTCTGATGCCTATCTTCTTCAGTTGGTTCAAAGTTTCGGAGTCCATGCCTGACTTGACAGCCACCAACACCATGCTTGGATCGTTGGCAGGCGATGGCGAGGGGTAAGGAAGGCATAGGCATGGCACTCTTCTTCATCTGCTGCAACCCCAGCTGCGGCCACCATTGGAGAGACTGAAGTGGTAGCGCGACGCTTCAGCCGGTTACTGCAAGAGAACAGAACGTCATCTATGCGTTAGTGTAACTTGCAGCAAGAGATTCGTGGTTCTTGTTCAGATGTTCAGGAAATGGTACCGAGTTAAGGGAATTCAGGATTCGGGCTCGACGATCGTCCCGTTTGGGCATGAGCTCAGTCACAGAAATCCGGAGTGCGTCGGAGACATTGACATCGTACCCCATGGCGCGCCTGAACCTGCCGTCGGCCTGCTTGCATCTAGCCATGGCCACGGCCCTGCAGCTGCCCGTTTCCGGCCTCCAGAGGCAAGGGGGGACCGGCCGGGTGATGGCCTGGCTGGGTGTAGCTGAGCTCATGCCTGAACAGGAGGATCATCGAGCCCACACAGAAGCGGTAGGTCCGGCCAGGATACCTGCTCGCCAGGTTGGCACGCATCGCCATGTTCGTCATCGGCGCCTTGTACAGGTAGTCCTGGGGGTACCATGTCATCGGAAGCTTCCTTCCTGTAGCAAATCACAACCAAAATTTCAAATTACAAACGACTTTCTCGTTGCAAAATTGTGCTACTCATTGCCAAGAAGCAATATCCCATACCTGAAATTACCAGGCTGAAAGAAATCACAAGGCTCTCGCTGTGTAGCAGAACATTTTCTCTAATATTGTCACCTCACAAATCAACTTGCTTTCCCATCGAGCTTCAGAAGGATCTTATCACTTTCTGGATGTTTCCCACCTCCAGCTGCAAACTCGTGATTAGGATCATTCAGCACCATCCAACTGGAGCCTGTTTCTTTTGAGACCCCATGGAGTTTCATTCCTCCCCTCACCTCCTCAGCATCATTCCAACTTCCAGATTTTGCATATATCTTCGATAAAAGCACAGATGCTCCATCATGATTGGGATCCAACTCCAAAACTTTCTTTGCAGCAAATGTGCCAAGCTTAAGATCGCCATGCATCCAGCATGCTGCTAACAGAGAGCCCCAGATAGCCACATTGGGCCCTAAGTGCATTGACTCTATGAGATCAACTGCTTCTTGCAAAAGTTTAGCTCTTCCCAGAAGATCTACCATACAACCATAGTGCTCATGGTTGGGTTCAATCCTGTATTCTTGAACCATACATCTAAACATCGAACGACCTTCATGAACTAGACCAGCATGACAGCAAGCATAAAGTAAATTAAGAAACGTCACTTTATTGGGCTCAACACCTTCCTTTTTCATCTGCTCAAACAGAACCAAGGCGGATTTTCCATCGCCATGCATAGCAAAAGCAGCAATCATACTTGTCCAGGTGATAACATTCTTGTGAGGTATTTCATTGAAGATATTCAAGGCACGAGTTATACCCCCACATTTGGCGAACATATCAATAAGAGCATTGCAAACGCGTAATGTCTTAGTCAATCCGTTATTCTCGGTGAAGGAGTGGATCCACATGGCTTTATCAAGGGAACCTAAATTGGCACATGCAGATATTGCACTTAACACAGTAACTTCATCAGGCATGATACCATGCTCATGCATATCACTGAATAAACTCAATGCTTCGTTAGGTTGGTTACTTTCAGCATATCCTGCTATCATGGCACTCCAAGACACCACGTCCTTCTCTGGCATTCCATTGAATATAGAGCGAGCAACCTCAACTTTTCTGTTCTTGGCATATCCAAAAACCATGGCAGTTGATGATACTAAGTCCTTCCTCGGCATCCCATTGTATAGCTTTTCAGCCATATCCATTTTGGCACAGCTAGCATACAAGTTTATGAGAGCACTACTGAGGTGAGCATTAAGAAAAATGTCTGACACCAACATGTATGAGTGGATGGCTTTCCCAGTTCTGAAATGTTTTATATTCCCACAAGCTGATAGAGCACTAGCAAGGATCAATTGGTCAGGAACAACTCCAGACCTCTTCATCTCAGCAAACAGAAGCAAAGCTGCTTTGTAGTTCTGAGTCTGACAATAACTGTCAAATGATATTAGATAGGTCTATAGCAGTTCGCAGTGAAACGTGCAATCGCCAAGTGGCATCCAAAATGGAAAACAAAATGGATTATTACTTGATTTATTTTTTGTGCACTATGTGAAAGATGGTTGCATTGCAAGGAACAGTGTTCAAAATTTCGGCGAAATTTCGCGAAATTCGGTGATTTCGCCCCCCCCCCTCCGAAATTTGAAATTTTCGGAAATAATAATTTAAATATATTTTAAAGTATTTTAAAAATAGTCTAAAAATGAATTTCGGCCGAAATTTCGCGAAATTCGGTGATTTCGGCCATGTCCGAAATTTTTTAACAAACGAAATTCAAAACCCTGGCAAGGAATTATGCTCTCTGAAAGTACCCAGAGTTCATGCATGATAAACAGAGATCTTTTAATAAAAATACAAAATAAATATTCAATCACAATATGCAGTTCCTGAAGCATATAACTCATGTGGATAATGCACAAAGTGTATTCTGTTTTCTTAGAAGGTCATTCAATTGCATCACCTTGCAAGTTATCGAGTTATGTTAAAAAAACATAGAAAAAGTTAACAACTAATGCAGCTTTCATAATGATTTGAGGCACTATGTTACTGCGAAGTCAGGTCCTGGCTACATTTTCCAACTTGTGGCTGATCCGATCGAATGTGTTCCAAACCTTAGAATATGCTAGTTGCCCCTTCCTCTAATGCTAAACTCTTGGCAAGCAGTGGGAGAAAATATAAAACTTGTCGCACACAACCACAAGTTATTCCATTTTTCACCCGTGCAACATTTTTTCATGCAGAACACAGACGATGCTAAACCGCGCCACAAGTGCATCGAGCGGAACGACCAAAAGAAAGAATCCACCTTTGGTCTCAAAAACAACCGCACAAACAAACATGATGGATCTAAGCACGATACCTATCAAGCATGACGCCCCAGGCGACGACGTCCCGCACGGCCATTCCGTCGAACACCCTCCTTGCGTCCCCCACGCGCCCGCACGCCGCGTAAGCCCCCACCAGCGCGGTCCCGACGAACCCGTCGCCCAGCGCCCCGACCCTGACGGCCGCCGCGTGCGCGCCCCCCACGTACGCGCCAGCACCGTCGCAGCGAGCCGCGGAGCGGAGCAGGGCGGGGAGCGCGCGGGGCCCCGGCGGGGGCAGGCCCGCGCGGCGGAGGCACGCGCAGGCCGCGAGGGCGAGGCGCGGAGTGGAGGCGGCGGCGGCGCGGATGGCGACGAGGTGGGCGCGGTCGGGGTGCGGGTGGGCCGCCGGCGACGCCGGGATGGGGTGGCCGCGGCGGAGGAGGGCGGCGTGGAGCTGGCGCAGGTGGTGGTGGTGGTGCCGCGCGCGCGTTTCCATGTGGCGACTTTTGGGAGGGCGTGTTGGGCTGCTAGCGTTTATTTGAGCCGTCTGATGGGAGGTCTCAGGTCTGGATGGCCGAGATTCATTAGCCTTTGATGAGAGGTGGTAATGGTGATGCATCGAGAATTTGATTTCCAAATCAAGAAGAGAAGTCCAAATTAAATTCAAAAAAATAAATTCAAAGTCAATCTAAACCCAACGGGAAATGCTAATGTTGAATCCAATTCATTTAAGTCCACGTCCATCCGAGAGATCAATAATAAATTAGTATGATTACGCATAGGCCCAAGCCAATAGCCGTGTCTTAGAATTAAAACCTCATGTTCACACATTAAAATTTTAATAAAATTGATCAGAATTTGTTAGTGATAACTCAGTATGATACTAAGTTAATTTGTGATCTTCTGGATATAGTAGCATGGCTAGATTTATATGTTCACATCCAAAACCTCGAGTTTGCATTTAAAACTTCGACAAGATTAACCGAAGATTATTGGAGATGACTCTGGATGATCTACGTATGTGGATCCATATAGACAGTTGGATCCTAAAACTGAAATCTCGGGTCAGATTCACCCTATAAAATTTTATCAAAATTAATTGAAATTTGGCTAGAGATGACTTAATATTACAGTCATCACTTGGTGTGGACTAGTATTGTCTAATCTACAAGTGGGCCCACTAAAAAACCCTGACCCTAGAAATAAATTAGATCCTTGTGTTGACATCTTAAAAAATTTAGTGAAACTCGAATTTGTTGTAGATGAGTCAGTATGGCATACAGTCAACTACCGTGAGCAGATTAGTATGGCTAGATCAACATAAGGATGCCATGCACCTCGCTAAGTTGAAACTCAATGGGGAACTCGGGATTCGATAGTTTCAGTATGAGATCGTTCGAATCTAATAAGAGAAACTGCATGCAACCTATGAACCTAATTGCGTTGTTTTTGTTTTAAGATTGCAATTTTTAGCGATAGCTAAGGAATACGATCGTTCAGAAAAAGGAGAGAAAAATTAGAGGTGCGTTAAGCAAGGCAGGGCAGATACTGAGAATCGTGACGTCGTGAGTCGTTGAGCGTCTGCAGGGATGGCGCCAATAACCTCAGGTTCAAACTTGGGACAGTCGAACGTATGGGACGAGCCGGACATGCCCATGAGTAAATCAGGCCTCAACCACGTGCGGTTTTTTATTTTTATATTTTTTATTTTCGTTTTTTACAAACATATATTTTCGAATTGGAAATTTACAGGAATATGCCCCGGCCGCCCAGCTGCCGGGCGGCCGGGACCTGGCCGCCCGGCAGCGGGGCGGCATGGGCTTTTGTGCAAAAGTTTTTGCTCAAATAATTGCACGTAGGTCCCTGGGGGCCGGCCGCCCGGCAGCGGGGCGGCCGGCCTCCCTGGCCGCCCGGCAGCTGGGCGACCGGCTCTCCCACCCTTATATAAGGGTTGGCTGGTCCCCCGCCCCTCATTTACATCACTAAAATTTTAGAAACCAAGAAAAAAGAGGGAGGGAGGGAGAGCGGCGAAGCCCTGCCGGATTTTCGAGCCGACGACTGCAGGTAACCAAAATTCTTCTACGCTTTAGAAATAGATTATGTTGTAATTATTTTTGTTGAAACAGTAGATTAGCAATCAATTTAATTATTGTTAGGAGTGATTAGTGATACATTTAGGTGCAGTTACTTGTAATGATTAGCGTTGATACAGTACATTTAGTGTTAGATTAAGTATTAGAAAGTACTAGAAAATTGTCAGAGAAGTATTAGAAAGTCTTAAAAATTGGAAGATAACATTAAAAAAATTTAGAAAATGTTAGAAAATTATAGAAAATTATAGAAAATGTTAGAAAATAGTTTAGCAATCAGTTTAATTATTATTATGAGTGGTTAGTTGTACATTTAGGTGTAGTTACTGATAATGATTAGCGTTGATATAGTATATTAGCAATCTTATTACTCACTTGTGATTGCCATGGCTCAACACCATGGCATCCTCAGGATCCACCTATATTCTATGGAATAAGGTGACGGAAACAGTCCCCCAAGGAGTCCAAGTGCCTATATGTTTTTGCGGATCCTTGTGCAAATTAATAAAATCAAGGGTTTTGGGGGACGACTTTGGCAAGAGATTCTTCATGTGCGAGAATTACGAGTACGACCCGCCCAAGCATTACGGCAAGGATCGAGCAAAGGTACTACAAAACACTATCAGAGTTTGTCACTTTCAGATCTAGTAATGACTTCTAACATGATTTGGGGAAAGACTCCATCGCCTCTATGTGATTTCGTGCAGTGGTTAGACACCGAGCAATCTCAGCAGGATAAGGACCACGTGGAGCGTCAAGCAAGGTGGGCTGCACAAAGGTGGCAACGAATGATGCATGAAGAACAGATGGAGGAGAAGCGCAAGAAAAACCAGGAAGAGATTCAGAAGAGGATTGCAGAAGTGGAACGTCAGAAGGCAGAGGAACGTGAAGCTGATAGGGAGAGGAAGCGAGAGAGGGCCCGCCGTGCTAAGGAAGCAGGGTCTGAAGCTATTAGGAAGGGAAAATATCCCCGGTGCACTCAGTAAAGCACCACCATGTAATCCCGGCATTTTACATTTCCTAAGGCATGTTAGGTTTATTCACAACACAAAGTTATCGTGTTGCACATGCCATGCTTTTTATTGTTCAAGTATCTAGTAGTACGAACGCCTTAGGCCAATGCTTTGTAATCGTATCATTGTTTACAAAACTGTATTGCAAACCGAAAATTTATGATTCGTAACTACCCTTCTATTTTCAGTACACTACATTCAGTGAGCAATATAATTGAACCAACCTACACATTTAGAACTACAACCAAGAAATCTTACTACACAAATACTTTCGTAATATTACACGCTACAATCTGATGCAAATACATATCCATACATAACGAAATGTAATTATCACATACAGGTCAGAATACATATCCATACATCTGGTTCAAATAGATATGCACACATAACGAAATCTAGACGCGACGGGCTCCAAAATCCGGAGGCAATTCATCGGTGGGATTTCCAGAAGGTCCAACCTCAGCACCAGCATTATCTTCTTGCATTTTAGGGCACTTCTTGTAAGTGTGACCATCTGCTCCACACAGGTTGCATCTTTTCTTCTTCTTTCCTGCCTCAGACTCATCCATTCCGTTACGGATACGAAGTATCTGCCGTCGACCTACCCCTCTCCTAGCATCTGGATTGGGAATGTACATTGGAGAGATATTTGGTGTAGTGAATGATCCCAGACTGCCTATGCCATATATCTCATGGCCCCAAGTGTGCACAGCGGTTTCTTTTCTGTAATATTGTGAAACAAAAACCCCAGGATCCAACCCAGATTCTGAACATGCCGCAATGACATGGGAGCATGGTAAGTGAAGAAGCTGTGGCTTCTTGCATCTGCAAAAAACCTTGCCTTCCGGCGTTATCAAGCAATCCTGAACGACCCTTTGTCCGCGGACACCCTACCCTGTCCTGTCCTTGCATGAAACCTCAAACCTTTGATCCTTTGTGCCCATGGAGACCACTCTGTGATATTGAGCTTTTTCAATCTTTTCTTTCATGTAGTTAGTGACCCTATTACAAAAAATCACACCTGGATCATTAAATAAGACAACAGCTGCCTGGTACCGCTCTCTGAAGTACCTTGTGCATCCGTACATTATGAATTCAACTATGCCAACTAGAGGAAATCCACGAACATGACGCATTACCATATTGTAACACTCTGCGTGGTTGGTTGTCTCGATCCCATATCGACGACCACCAGTGTCATATAGAGTTGACCACTTCACCTTAGGTGCATCCTTAATCCACTGTGTGAAAGGTCCGCCGCCGGAACGTCTCCGGCTGGAGGTTGAGGCATGTTCCTTTAGCAGCTCGGCGCACATGTTATCTAGAACTTGCTATAATGCATCAAACTTCCGCTGCTGATTCTGAGTACACAATCTCTTGAACAAATTCATAAGTTCCTTATTCTTGAAGTGCTCATAAAAGTTTGCACACATATGCCTTATGCACCACCTACTCACAACATCTGGCCATAGAAGAGGTTGTCCTCGACTTCCTTCATGTAGTTGCCTTATTGCTGCTAGAAGACCAGCATATCTGTCACTGATGAGGCAAACATTAGGCCTTCCAGCAACAACGTGAATCTTCACACGTTCAAAGAACCAGTACCAGCTCTCTGTGTTCTCATTCTCAACAAAAGCAAAGGCGATGGGAACCACCTGCTTATTGCAATCAACTCCAATCGCTGTCAGTATGGTCCCCTTATATCTTTCTGTCAAGAATGTGCCGTCAATACATAGAACAGGAAGACAATACATAAATGCCCTCACACATGCACCAAGGCAGAAGAAAGAACGAAGCAGAAACCCAGGTCCCCCATCTAAACTCGGTACAATGTAGGTATCAGCCGCGCTTCCAGGATTTCTCTGCACAATTGCTGACAGCATGTGAGGTAGGTTATCATATGATGCCTCATATATGCCAAATCTCATCTCAAACACCTTTTGTTTTGCCGCCAAGCCTTTGCATAGCTGATTTTGTATTGAAAACGGTCGTCGATGTCCCTAATTATCAATTTTGGCTCATAATCAATTTTGTCCAGAATCACCCCATACATCTTCTTGGCAACGAAAGTGGATGTGATGTTACGGTGAGTTTGAGCAACAGCAGTTAATCTACATGTATGTGGTGTAACAATTGAACACTCCCAGTGTGTCTTGTACTTGCCCTTGTAGGCATGTACTCGCCATGTACAATCGCCATTGACACACTTCACCTCATATTCTTTGCTGCTAGACTTCACAACTCTGAATTCCTTCCTCAACGATATAGCCCAAAGCTTCACAGCATCTTTCACAGCTTCAATGCTAGGATACTTTGCCCCATGCACAACCTCATTCTCTCTGTATTCGTACTCATTACTCCTAATATCTTGTATCACTGGATTTCCAAAACCCTTGCCTCGCCATTCACCTAGCAAAGGGTAGTCCTCATCGTCTGATGAGTCCCCACATTCTTCCATTATTCGAGCCTCTTGGTTACAGCTTCCACTATTCCAGGTATCCGCTCCCCCTCATCAGCTAAACCTTGCGGCTCAGGTTGAATGACATGCACGTTCTGATCTTCTTTTTCTCCTACCTGATCAGTTATACCTTGCGTCTCAGGTTCTGTGACATGCATTTTCTGATCTTCATTTTCTTGTTCCACTGCTTGGTTCATATGAGATGATGTACTTGTTGACCCTTCACCGAAATGGGCTGCCTTCTGGTGAATCTGAATTAGCATTGCAAGAGGCCACCCGCGGTCAAGAGCTGCTTGTATATAAGTCCGCCATTCTTCGGTGTTTGCTATAAGCATCAACTCCCAGAAATCCCCTTCAGTTCCCCAATTTGTCACAGTCTGAATGGTTAGGAAATGAGTCTTTGGATTCACATTGAATATCTCGTGAAGCCATTTGCATATGGAACCAAAACTTCTCTCTATGGGTTTATCTATTCCGCACTCTCTTCGTTCAAAAGCTGATAGATCTACTCCATACGCATCATGAGAAATATATCCGTCACCATAATGAAATTGAAAACGAAGCTTGCTCGACATATCTGGACACACAATTATGATATTAAATTGATTGCTAATCTACTGTTTCAACAAAAATAATTACAACAAAAATAATTGCTCGACATATCTGGACACACAATCATGCTATTTGTAAAGCGTAGAAGAATTTTGGTTACCTGCAGTCGCCGGCTCGAAAATCCGGCAGGGCTTCGCCTCTCTCCCTCCCTCTCTCTTTTTTCTTGGTTTCTGGAATTTTAGTGATGCAAATGAGGGGTGGGGGGACCAGCCAACCCTTATATAAGGGTGGGAGAGCCGGCCGCCCAGCTGTCGGGTGGCCGCCCCCCAGGGACCTACGTGCAATTATTTGAGCAAAAACTTTTGCACAAAGCCCCTGCCGGGCGGCCAAGTCCCGGCCGCCCGGCAGCTGGGCGGCCGGTGTATATTTCTGTAAATTTCAAAATCGAAAATATATTTTTATAAAAAACGAAAATAAAAAATAAAAAAATAAAAAAACCGCTCAACCAGGTGGTCACGAGGCCCAAAGACCATAGATTCAGGCCCAAACCACCAGCAGCCTTCGCTAGTACTTCGCCAACAAATGGCTCAATTTTCCACTAATTTTTTGCTCTGTGTATAGGACGGTTTTGTAAACCATCATTATGCGGCATATATTGTATACACATTTGCACCGACAAATTTGAGTCAACAAGATATGTTAAATAAAATTTGTCACCTCTAGTTAACAAAAGAGTAATATATTCGTCTAAATAAATAGGAATTTCCAACTAAAAGATCAAACTTTAGCTCACACCGATTTCTTTACGGAAAATGTGTACTAAGTTCTTATTCCTTCAAAATAACCAATAATATGTTATAAATTCTCAAACTTGGTAACTATAAAATGAAACTATGCATACTATCCACTAAGTTCTCAATCTTCGACCATATGGCATAAAATTTAATGCTCATAAAATTCTTACAAGGCAAATCTCAAGCCAATCTTAATTGGAGTTTGATATGATGAGCATTAAATATCATGCTACATCAGTAAATTTGTTGACCTGACAGAATTATTTATGAGGAATGAGGAGGAGAAGTTTCATGGGATAAGTGGGGAGTGTCATCCTCTAGCACAGTTACCAAGTTCTCAGTTTTTGTAAATGTACGATTACACTCTCTATACTGAGACTGGCCTCAGTGGATGTCAATGAGGAGTTTTATGGGCATTAAATACTATGCCACATCAGCAAATTTGCTGATCTGGTAGGATCATTTTGAGGTAAGAGAAGGGGGAGTTTCATAGGGTGTGATTGTAGTTTCACTCCCATGGCACATATCCAGCTCAGTTACCAAGTTCACAGTCTTAATTAGTAACAATGCAATAAAACTATACAGTTGAAAGTTGAAACTGATCTTCTATTGTGGTTGAAGTTTGCTTCGGGTGGATGCTTTGCTGCCGTGATTGGTTGGTCGGGTCATGCTTTGCCACCTTTGTTAGGTTGTAGACCTTTGCAGTCTCCTCCCTATTGTTCTTGCTGTCTTTTGTTTGTTGTTATCGTCCGCCACTCGCTTGGTGGCGCTTGTTTCCGCCTTAGTAGCTTTTGCCCATTAATATTTGTAATGGTCGTTCCTCTTAATGAATACGTGCTCAGACATATTCGCGAACAAAATAAAGGGTGTGATTGTAGTTTCACTCCCATAGCACATATCTGGCTCAGTTACCCAGTTTATAATCTTAATTAGTAACGGTGCAATAAAACTATACAGTTGAAACTGATCTTCCACTATGGCATATTAGCGCAATTTTCCTCAGCAACCAGCCATATTTTGTATCCTCGACTCCTCCGTTCCGTGCCGAGCCCATCTTCGCTTTCCTAATCCTCGCGCAGCGTCGGTAATCCGGCCGTCCAGCAGCACAACCGTCTAAACAGGCTGCAGCTTGCGGGAGCAGTAAATCAGGTTCTGGTTGGCTGGTTTTATGCATAAGTGTGTTTGGATCTTAGTGCTAAACTTTAGTCCACTTATTTACATATCAAATAGTCAGCTTAAATATGAACTAACTATCCATCTAATTAAACAGATAATGACTAACTAGTCATAATCTATTAGCCGTCGAGTGCCTCTCATTATCTCATGTTTAGCCACATTAGCCTATCTAGAGCTAAACTTTAGCATCTCTATATTTTAGCAGATCCAAACATTCCCTATGATCCCTAAGCAAGGTAAACAAATTGAACCAATCTCAATTTAATGTAAATGGTGGCTAGAACTAGCCCAATCTTCTTTATTTGGTTGATTAAGCACTACCGAAAAACGCATAATTGCCGAGTGTCTCAGGCTTTGCCGAGTGCCAGACCGCGGGCACTCGGCAAAGAGCCGCTTTGCCGAGTGCCTAAGGCGCAGCACTCGACAAACCTTTGGCACACGGCATGCCCAAACGTTGCCGAGTGCTGGCCCTCGGCAAAGAACGGCACTCGGCAAAGGCCGCGCACTCGGCAAAGAACGTTGCCGAGTGCCGATGGGCCCGCACTCGGCAAAAGGCCGCGCATGTGCCCAGCACGCGCGCCCGCCGTGCGCCGGCCGTTAGGGTGGCTGACGGCGTTTATCTTTGCCGAGTGCCGATGGGCCCGCACTCGGCAAACGCGCCGTCACCCGCCGTCCCCACGTGGCAATTTTGCCGAGTGCGGTTCGCTCTCGGCAAACCCTTTGTCGAGTCCTCTTTGTGGAGTGTTACACTCTGCAAAGCCTTTGCCAAGTGTAACTGGCATTCGGCAAAGAAAGGAAGTTCGGTAGTGAAGCGGTATGCTAGCGAAAACTTAAGCCTTAACACTGCTTAGCATTCGACCTCTGTGCATCATTTCTGGATCCGCCACTGCATGCAAGAACTTAAAAATTTATGGCTAGAGTTTCTTTAGGGCATTCGTGGCTAGAGTTTTGCATGCATCCAGCCTCCGGAAGCTTAAATTAATTTGAACAGAGATCTTTGGAGCGCAATGCAAGCTTTTCTGAAAGTCTGAATAGCAATCGAGACTGAGGTTGGTGTGTGGCTGTGGCCTTAATAACTTTGACCACTAATTACGGTGTCAAATAAAGTCAGTTTACAAAATCAACTTCAGAACCCTGCGCTAGTGACCCTGAAGAATCTAATGAGGTCTTTGACCACGCGATTATAGGATGCTTACTTTAGCATCACTGTAACTAATCATCGATTAATTACCATCATTAGATTCGTCGCGAAAATTTACACACATCTCTAAAATTTTTTTGCAAATAGACTTCATTTAATATTTTATGCATGTAAGATTCTCTTCTCGAAAAACGTGTGCGCTAGTTTTGTTGCCAAATCAAACAAGTCCTGCTTGCATGCATTGTAGATATGCATGTGTTGCATACGTGTAGGACGGAACGGCCGCAGTCCCGATGCCGTCAGGCCAGGCCATGCTCATCCGCTTCCCTGCTGCTCCCATGATCATCATCCATGGGGACACGACGACGCCCTCCCACCTACTCCCCTGCCCGGCAACCTGCGAACGCTCCAAGTCCCCAGCCCTCCCCCCACCCACCCCCCCGCGTCACGTGGAGCCCGCCCCTTGCGGCGCGCCACCGCCGCGCCCCGCCACCTCGGCCGCCGCCGACGCAAGCCCACTCAGCTCACAGCTCACTGCGTGGCCAGCCACACCGCACACACGGTGCTACCCGCCGATCGAGAGACACCGAACCCTCCCCCCTCCGCCGGCCCCGCGCGCGGTCGACGTGGCCGCGCCGCGCCGCGCCACACCACGCCCACGCCCACGCCCCCGGCGTCGCGCCACGTCCCGCTCGGGCCGCATGCGCGGCGTAGTCGCCCCCCCCCCCCCCCCCGTCACTTCCCCGGCGCGGCGCGCGCATAAATGCTTGCTGCTCGTCCATGGCAACCGCACCCATCTCATCTCCACCGTCCTCCATCGCGCCCTCCTCGTACGCGCTGGTGGCAGTAGCTAGAGCGACCTCTCGGGGAGTAGTAGCTAGGGCGGCGGCGGCCATGGGGAAGGGTAGCGGGGGCGCGTGGTGGGCGCTGCTCCTCGTCGCCGGGGTGCTGGTCGTCGCCGCGGCGGCGACGGCCGGCGCGGAGAAGGACGTGGCTGCGGCGGAGGTGGCGGCGGCGGTCGACCGGGACCCGAAGGAGGACCTGCGGTGGTGCAGGAAGGGGTGCCGGTGGCAGTACGGGCAGGACGCGCGGCGGCGGGCGGAGTGCGAGCGCGAGTGCCGGGAGCGGCACCGCCAAGGCGAGCGGGAGGAGGACGAGGACGAGGACGCGGGCGCGCTCGCCTCCGGGAGGGGCGAGTGCCGGCGCAAGTGCGCGAGCCGCTACGAGGACCAGCCGTGGCGGGTGCCCGAGTGCGTGAGCCGGTGCCGCCGCCGCGGCGCCGCGGGGGAGGATGAGGAGGAGAAGGAGGGAGGGCGCGAGTGCCGGGAGCGGTGCGAGCGCCGCCACGCCGGGGACTGGCGGGAGAAGCAGCGCTGCCTCATGGAGTGCCGCCGCCGGGAGCAGGGGGCCGCCGAGGACGACAGCGACCGGTGCCCCTGCAGCTGCAGGACGCAGTGCGAGCGCCACCAGGATCAGGGTAGCAGGCGGCGCTGCGTCGAGGCCTGCGAGCGCCGCCGGGAGCAGGAGGGGGAGGACGGCAACCGGTGCGCCTGCAGCTGCAGGACGCAGTGCGAGCGCCACAGCGACCAGGGCAGCAGGCGGCGCTGCGTCGAGGCGTGCGAGCGCCGGGAGCAGGAGGAGGGCAGCGGCGGCAGCGGCTCCGACGAGGACAGCAGCCGCGGGGACCGGTGCCAGAAGAAGTGCCAGCGCTACAGCGACTGGCCAGCGAGGCTCCGGTGCATGGAGAAGTGCCAGCGCGAGGAGCGGCAGGAGGAGGGCCGCGGCGACGCCGACGAGCAGGACAGCTACTGCACCGACCGCTGCGAGGAGAGGTGCCAGCACCACGGCGGCCGGGAGACGCAGAGGCGGTGCGTGCGCCGGTGCGAGCGCGAGGAGGGATGCCGCCGCCGCGACGCCGTCGCCGTCGCCGACGAGGAGGAGGGCAACGACGACCGCAGCTGCAGGCAGCAGTGCCAGCACCATCGCGACTACGACAGGAGGCAGCAGTGCATGCGCGAGTGCCGCCGCCGCGACGGCGCCGACGAGCAGCAGGAAGACAGCTACTGCAGCGACCGGTGCGAGATGAGGTGCCAGCAGCACCAGGGCGACCGGGAGAGGCGGCGGCGGTGCGTGCGCCGGTGCGAGCGCGAGGAGGGCTGCAGCCGCCGCCGCGACGCCGCCGTCGCCGACAAGGAGCAGGACAACGACGACCGCAGCTGCAGGCAGCAGTGCCAGCACCACCGCGACTACGACAGCAAGCAGCGGTGCATGCGCGAGTGCCGCGGCCGCCACGGCGGCGGCGGCGGCGGCAGCTGGGAGACGGTGGCCGGCGCCGTCCTCCAGGTGGTGTGACGCGCATGGCGTGGTGCGCAGCGAATAAAATAAAGGGCGCACGACACGTGTCACGGCGCCGGCCGCACACGTGGCCGGCCTGCAGGTAGGTGGACCCTACACGTCGACCGAGTACTACCGCTCCTCGCCCGTATACACACCTGTGTATGCGCACGCGTAGATGTTACGTCACCCGTACGTGGAGGCGTAGAGGAATAAAGAGCGGTGGATGCATACGTGGCGACGGCTGTACGACGAGAGAGCTGTCGTGTACCGTATGTGATGATGTAAATACGTGGATGCGTGTGGGACCTGCTATCTGGTGACACTGTTTGCCTTAAGTTTGCTTCTTGAGCTCCTGGTTGAGAGGCTATGTAAGTGAGATGTGTGTTGTTAAATAAAGCGACAACGTTTGCAAAAAAAAAAATTGTGGTTGCCTTTTTTAAATTCTTGTTTACTGTGAAAAATTGAAAATTGGATCGTTTCAACTTATCAAGTGTCATCCGCGGTTGTAAAAAATATCAGATTTGCTCGCCGTCAATCGCCTGAAATATTGGATATCTCTCAATCGACGCGCAGGCGCATCCGATCAGCGACGTACGGTGGCGATCTTGGGTTATGAAAATTCATCTAACCGGGTCCGTGTGTTGTGTGCCGTGAATATCCGGTTACCCGTTAACAGACCCAGAAAAATCCATCGTTATCCATTTCTTCTAGATGTGGGGGTGTTGCCCATCTCCAACCTCATTTCGCATCGTTCCGTGGAGGCTGGGGTAGCGGGGGAGGCGGCCGGCGATCCCCGGCGATTCGCCTTTCTCGGCAGCGATCCCCCGGCGATTTCATCTTCCTTGTTGGCGATCTGTCCGTGCACTCGCGCGGTAGTGTTTTCGTCTACCCATCTGCATTCATCTTCGATCCCTAGCACCAAATCTCCCCCCCCCCCCCATCGAGGGTACCCATGATTTTTTGAGTTTGATGTGGTCTTTTTCTGTGTTTGATTTTGCATCTGTGGTCTATCCTAGCAGTAGACCTCTTCCCCCGCCACATCCCCCTTTCGAGATAGCCATGTTTTTGTTTGATTTTTTATGTTGCTTTTGGTTGGAATTACAAATTGAGGCATACGAGGGGATGATGGGCACTTGCGCACTGAGAGAGAGAGAGAGAGAGAGCAGTGCGCTGCCCACCATGGTGAGCACTCGATTGTTGTGGAACGAATCACATGGAGATATACTAGTTAGCTGTTGCTTAAGACATGCTATCATGCTGTGCTATCTGTGTTGCTTCAGCTCTAATCTTATGGCAGTAAGATATACTTCCTAGCTGACGATTTCGAAAGATTTCAGAATATACATATGGTTTACCTGAAACTACACGAGCTTGCCCTACTATTCTGTAAGAGTAAGGACTAATAGAGTGTCCATCCGTGATTCATTCATTTTGTTCAATCTGAACTGATCGAATAGCCATTGCGGTATGGTTCTGTTCTGTCACACCGTGCAGGCTGTTCTTACTCTTGTCAAATCAGCCTTGTGAAGCTAGACCCCTTGTTGGCTGTGCTACAATGAGTACTAAGTTACATCATACTCCCTCCTTCCCCGTTTATAAGGCATGGTGGAACATGACACGGTCTTCTAAACAACACTTTGACCATTTATTTATCATATATTATATCACTTTTGATTATAAACTTATAATCATTGTAAAATATATTTGATTATGAATCCAATCATATGAAATTTGCATTATAAAAATAAAAATTTAATAGTCAAATTATTGGTCAAAGATGACAAGGTTTGAATCTTGATATACGTGTATGCCTTATAAACAGGGAAGGAGGGAGTAAGTTACTAATAAGTTAGGCAGTCATTTGTGTTTCGTATCGCAGCTGATTTGCATCCAGTCTCACAGTTTGTCATTATAGTGTTCAATTTATTTTCTAATTCCAGTTTGGTTTTTTTTGTGCTCCACTAGCTTAAATTTGTGGATTGTTAGCTTTTGATTTTGAGAATTAAACAATTTTTTGTCTTGTTACTTTGTTCACGGTACCTAGTTGATACGGAGGGAGGGGGAGAGTCTGGACATGTCTTAGGGTTTTCCTAATAATATATTTATTTACATGCTAGACACTGATTTAAAGTGACCTACAAATCTAACTTACGACACTGTATATGCAAAAATCACTAGTAATTGTTTATCTTTTTTCATTTTTGCCCTCTTTGCACCTTGATAGTTGAACCACTGGCTATATTTCCTGAGAATTTGAAGAATTTATAAATGGAACAATTTTTTGTTAAAATTTTTTAAACCTCCCCCCGAGTACTTGTGAAGTAGTTTTTTAGATACCAAAATTAGAGTGAATACCATTAGAAATGGAAAGTTGTTTTTGGTAGTGTATAATTCTTTCTTTTCTTTTTTGTCATATAACTGTTTAATTTAATGATTAATTACTTCATCATCTAAAACATTGTAATTATTCTTTTTTAGATGACATCACATGTGCCGAGGAGTTGCTATGATGAGCAAAATGATAACAGTGGGAATGTTGCTGAATCCGGCAACGACACTGATGATGAAGTTTTTGAGGACGTTGCAAATGGAGGAGCCCATGGTCATCATGATACAGATGTAGATATAGGATCACTTGATGATGAAGCTCTTTTTGGCATTCTTAAGAAGATAGTATGTATTTTTCTATTTTTCCCCAACATTTTACTCACTATATATTATCAGCATTTATCTAGATAGTTGTTGTTTTTTGTGTTTTCAGGTGTGTGTATCAGTTAGGAAGCTAATATCCGCCACAAGTGAACCTCCTGATAGCAGCAAAGAGAGCCTCCTATGGTGCTGCTGGTTGTGGGAACCCCAAGAGTGTTCGTGTCCGTGGTCCTCCAACGAAGACTATCACCCAGCTGAACGTTTCTTACTTCTCCAAAGTCCTCGATGCATTGAAAAAGGAAAAGAGGGAAATCATTCAGTCTTATGGATTTGGGTCTCTCTTATTGTTTGATAAATGTTGCATACCGCTCCCTTTTGCCCGCTGGGTAGTAGATCACATCCAAGTCAGCAGCTCAGCTATTGTAGTCAAGGTTTTTCTAATCCCCTCACCGAATACATCGTACATTTATGCTTTTTTCCCTTGTGTTTTTGCTGACTATGCACGCAATCTGTTTATTTGATTTCTTATTTTTTACGCCCCGAGGACTCACAAATATATGTAATTGCAGGTGTTTATAAACTGAGAAGAAGGCTTTCCATATCATCTGCTAGCGGCAATAATGAAAATGTTGTGTGTAATATAGCCGGACGCACTCGGTCACGCTGAACATCCCTCTCACCCGACATATTAGCAACTGTTTCTAATCAAGTTGACTTTGTGGATAATCCCGAGGTATTTTCTTTCACCTGTTGTATTAGTAAGAAGGAAAACTAAGAGACTTCAACACTGTACAAGAAGCACTTTTCGTACCAGCATTGGCATGGAAGCATCTTTGATTATTTTCCCGCAACAAGTGAACCAAATATTTGAACTATTTGTAGTGTCTGTGTGTCCACTGAGTGTTGAGCAGCTTTTATTATTAGCCTGGCCTCTTCTCTTCTGGATCTATTTCCCCACTAACTTGCCTGTAGCTTGTAGTGCTCTTGGTCATCCCAAAGCTAAACACATGCTAAGAGTTATACCCGTTGAACTTTTGCCTTTATTATAATTTTTAGGGACCAAAATGAATCACCAGGATGAATAAAGTTAATTTCCATGTCAACCAATGAATTGATGAAATACCTGGCAAGATGAAGCTTGTAGTGCTCTTTCCTTTTGTTTTTCTTTCTTATTTTGTGTGTTTATGTGTGTGTGTGTGTGTATATATATATACATGATTTTTTCATGTTTAATGTTTACTTAGGCTATTCTAAGGAAAAAGAGGGTCAGGTGGTTTGCTTCATGTTCGCAAGATCAAGCTGATCCTACCTTTGGCAGTCATTCAGATGATGCCAATGAGGCTAGTGCCATTGGAGATCTTCACACCACCAACAGTTCGCAGCCTCATCCCCCATTGCTAACGTAAGAGATGCCTATAAGGCATTGCAGGTTAAAACTTCTTTTCAGCATGGCACACACACACCAACCTTATTTACATTGTATGCACATTATATACACATATATAGCTAATTTGAGTGTCTATTTGTGCTCTGTCTTTTTTATTTAATTTTGTTTCAGCGTGTTATAAACAATATGAATACTGAAGCTCAAGATAGATGTGCCGATGAGACAATCCAAGGCCAACCACCGCATGTACCAAATGACGATGAATTTCTCCAAATGGGTCAGCAACAACTTCCAGATATTCTCCAACATGTATGTTATGCTTTTTTCATTTTAGTTTTCTTTTTCTTTCTTTATTCTTTTGTAAAAAAATCATGTTGATCAACTTTCTTATGTTTTTTTAAAATGCGCAAGGGCGCCCCCACCTCATTACTTGCTTCAGAAGCATGCCAACAAAAGAGTGCCAGTTTTGACCATATATTTTCAGGCTCTGCACTGCCCAATAATAGAATAATATCTATTGACCAGCCATCCGTAATAATTTTTTTCACTACAAAATGTTATAGTACTAAATTTGCATATATATAGCACCATACTGTAGCTTTCCTTCTCATATAGTACCAATTTTTAACATATTTTTCTTTTCTGTACTAGGAGGGCAACAAAAATGGGACCCCCTTGGGATTAGCTCATGCTTCAATTGGTGTTACTCAAGGATGTTCATCACAAACTATTACTCCTAAGAGACAGAAGACACAACATAGCAGTATGAATAGTGAAGCTCAAGACAGATGTGCTGATGAGACAACCCAAGGGCACCCCCTCCACGTACCAAATGAAGATGAACTTACCAAAATGGGCCAGCAACAACTTCCGGATGCTCTCTCACATGTATGTTGAGATTTTTCATTGTAGTTTCGATTTTTCTTCTTCTATTTTTGTAAAAAATCATGTTGATCATGTAATTTATGTTGTTTTTTTTCACATGGTAGGAAAAGAGTGCCAGCTTTGACCATATGTTAGGCTCAGGAATGCCCAATGATAGGATAACACCTATTGATCAGCCATCTGTAAGAATTTTTTTAACTATATTTTTTCTCCATTTCCTTTTTTGTTTTCTAAGTTTTCTTATATATATAGTACTAAATTTGAACATATTTTCTTTTCTACATCTATTTCTGTACAAGGTTAACAAAAATGGGACCCCCTTGGGATCAACTCATCCTTCAATTGGTGTTACTGTAAGGGGGAATATGATGAACCCCTCGGTTCCTGTCTCATTGAACCCTAGTCGTTGGGATGATTCTGCCCCATCTTTTCGCCTTATAGAAGAGTTTGATGACTATGGCAATTACATCGATGATCCACGTAAGAGAAGACAAGTTGGCTTACCATGTGATGGGAAAACCATATACGATGATCCTACATGTTTGGAATCTATTAATGTGGTTAGTTTTTTTTCTCCCAAACACCCCCTAATTTCTTTTATGTAACATATGATATTTTTTACTAGTTTAGAGTTTATTTAATCCTTCGTTGCATACAACTATTTTGTGTTATAGCTGGAACTGTTAGTACTGTTGGAACTTTTTGTTGCACATTGTTTTGTTATTTTTTCTTATAATACAATATGTATTATTTTATGAGCTAATTAGTATAGTTTACTTATTTCTAAAAACATTTTTGTATTTGTTTGTAGAGCTCCCAAGAATCACCTGATGTATGTGTCACTGGACATAAAGCTATTGTTGCTTCCCCTGAAGTCCAGATAACTAGAGAAAAGAGCTTCAACACTGCCTGCAATACTATGCTATATGAGGTCAATCAGAGATATAATAATGAATCAGATATGTCATGCTTCCAGAAATGCCAACGCATTGGCTTTAATTTGGGGAGCTCATCAGCAGGCAAAAGATCACGTCGTCCTAGACGTATCGCTCAGCCCAATTCATACTTCCGTAATTTCCAAGTCAATGTTTGTAATGCAAAGTTCACCACATCCGTTCTAGGAAAATTGGCATATGATTGTCTCATGTTTTACTCATCCATACCAGACTACTCTAGGTATGCTCATGCTACTTTTTTTGCAGCTGTTCTCTAATTGCTATTTTACTTATAGGGAGGAGGAAATTGACTTTTTCTATATATGTCTCAACCTATCTAGTATCTCTTCACCAAATAGGAAAGAAATGTATGTTGTAAAATGTGGTTGTGATTTCTGTAAGGTTGCCAGTGTATCACTAGTAGCTTTCTTTACCACATCATTATTTCTATAGTTATTTTTTCAGATAAAGATAATTTTGCCTTTTTTCCAGTTTTTATTGTTACAACATTACTGCTCAACAACATCTGTGTTTTGTTCCAGCAAGGAACTTATCAACTATGATAATGTTCGTGTTACATTCGGAGAGCTGGGGAGATCATTGAGTCGCAGCAACAAGAAATCCGTGCATATTCATGTGATAAATGCATTTTGTCGGAAGCTATTCAAGGACAAACACCCCAAGGATTCGCACAAACATTACTTCTTTTCTCCCATTGGTGTATGTGCTCCTAATTATCCATTATTTGCCTCTTTTTTTGCCAAAGATATTTAATTAATATTATGTTTTTCTACACAGGATTATCTCATGAACCATGAAGGCAAACAATCTTACATGTTTGAGAAATGTGGGAAGTGCTTCAGGCTTGCCAATGGAAGTTTTAATTTTGTAGAATCAGATTATGTAAGCAATTAATATATTACAAACAATTTTATTCTTAATCACAATGGCAATTCATTTTCTACAATTCTCTCCTCAGTGCACTATAACCCCTTTTTATGCTTCACATATTTTTTTGCTTTCACAAAGTATAACTATTTCCCCCTCTTTTTCAGCTTTTTTTCCCAATATTCCATGAAGATCATTGGTTTCTCTTCATAGTTGCTCTTCAGGATGGATATTTTGTGTTCTTAGATTCTTTCTTTGATGAATATGACATGTACCAAAAGGAAGCCCGAAGCCTAGTTGTGAGCTGCCACTAGCCCCCATCCCTTTACACTATATCCCATTTTTATAATTTAAAAGTAGTTGTGTTTTCTGCTGGTACACACATAAGATAAATACAATCAATTTTCTCATATCTACATGATATCTTCTATTTTAACAGATACTAAACTTCTTAAGAGCATGGGATCAATTTATTGGTATAGATTGGAACTTTGATGAATTTGTGATTCATCATGCTCCTGTCCCAAAACAAAAAACGAAACAAGACACAAAATAAGACCTGAGATTTTTTTTCAAAATATGATGATGGGATTTTCGTCATGAAATATATGGAGATCTGGGATCCTTGTGTCAACATGATGGTTCAGTTTTCTTCAAGCAACATTAATGACATCAGAATTCAGTATGTCAGTAGCATGGTTTTTAGTCAGCACAATAGCTGTCATCATGGGAAGGCCACAATCAACAATCACAAAGCAATGGTGACCATCACTTTCACGTGTTTATTTTCTTTGTCCTTTTATTCTCTTTTTCTTCACGTGTTATATATATATATATTATTTTTTTGCCATCATACCCCTATGCTTATTTCTTTTCCCAGGTGGAGTTGAAGGAAAGAGCAGGTCTTCAATCAGCAAGCTCTATGATTTTCTAGTATCACTAGGATTTTTTTTCTAGTATTACTTACAACTAGATGTTGAACATGCACCCTTCTACAATAGAGGTCCCAGTCCTAGCAATGAAGATTTGAAAGGAGAGGAAGCTTGATGATACCGGGGGCTTGTTCCAACAAGTAGAAGTTAGGGTTTTGTGAACTATATGTTCTATCATGTACCTCCCAAAATGATCATATGTGATCTCTTTTAAAGAAAAACAGACACGTGTCTTTTGGTGGATGAATAATTTTCTTGTTTCTATTTTTAATATGTTGATAAGAGTTTTGTCTATTTTTCTGTTTTTTCCAACATGTTTCTGAGTGTGAAATCTATAACTTTTTTTTTCAATTTCTCAGTTTCACTAGTATGTTTTTTTAATGCTACCGAGCCCTTTTCTATCTTTTTTTTCCTACACAAACATGCCTTGTTCGTTATAATACACTGGTATGTTTTTCATCAACAAGGGCAAAAGTAATTTCCTTTTTTTTCTCATCAACGCTCTTAATTCCATGTATTCTAAAACATTACATACACATTATAGCACACAATTAACAGCATACATCAGATATGTTACCTGTGATATCCTATATTACCAAAAATTTTGTTGCTTTTTGTCCAAATAAATAATTTTAAATACAAAATGTTCACCACATTAATTCTCCATCAAAGTATTTGGTTTACATAATTTTGTAAGTATCAACCATAAAGACTTTCTAGCATATTACATATAAAAAAGAAACTAGCTCATGCACTGATCATTTTTTGCTTTTCTGCACACATCTGAGGGAGCTCATCTGCTTTTTTCGGTCCTTATTTTTTGCTCTTCAGATCCTGCAAACAAAGAAAAGGTACTTTTATTTCATTAATACTATCTTTATCTTGATAGCTTATCATATATTTTTATTCCCGCTCAAGCCACCTTACCGGTGTTGTCTGTAGAGTTCTTAGCATTAGTTTTTATCTCCACAGCTTTGTCTTTTAGAACCAGAGGCACTACATGTCGCTTTGTTATGGTCATGAGAACCGCAAATACTGTATGTAATCTGCTTCTTTTTTCTCACATGCTCCCCAGTTGGCATCAATCTTCTACTTTTTTGTATACTTTTTGGTCTACCTTTCCTGGGAACAACATATGGGTTCTTAAGGGAATCGAGTGCATCACATCCGCTAACAGTTTGCAATGGAGGTCTATCCACACATGATGTGTCTGTAACATTGCAACCAGACTTAGTGCTCCTACTTGACATACCATTCATTTCCTGTGAATTTCCTTGTGTGGGGCTAACTCCCACCTGACATGAAACTCCATTTCCAATATTCAGTTGATGTTTTGGCCCCATAGTGTTACCATTGATACTGCCCTGTCTGACTACAATGTTTCTAATCTCAGAATGGATTCTATCAAGTTCTCCTATCATATAATTGGTCCTCTCTAGACTCAAGAACTACTGATCACCCAACTTCCATAATCCTTTTTTGATGTTGGAATCTGCTCAACTGGCTGCAAAGTATCACCAGCTAAACAAACCCCATGATCAATTCTTGGTTGAGTAGGATCAGCGTAGCTGCTTGCAGGTACGTTCAAGTTCTGCTTCTAAGATACAAAAGAAGAATTGCATCTCAGCAAACTTTTCAATACAGACCAATATTTTTTTTCGTTTAGCATCAACTGATGAGTAAATTTCTTTTTTTAACAGCTTACTTGAAATGGATCATGTGTAGATGTAGATCCATTGACTGCAAATCTTCCATAATCTCTCTCTGATGCAAGAATCTGCCCATTTTGCTGCAAATCTTGACTAGCTACAGAACCCCCATGATCACTTTTTGATGGAGCAAGATCAGTGCATCTGCTTGTAGTTATGTACATGTTATTCTGCAAAGATATAAAAAGATTAGTATCTCAATAAACTTTTTCAGTTCAAAATCCATATTTATCTTTTTTGGCATCAACTAATGAGTTATTTTTTTGCCATGCTTACTTCAAATGAGACATCAAAGGTGGCATCAAAATCACTCGAGGCTGTAAGCATGTGCACCAGGGAACCAATAGGAGCCTGCACAAAGAAAACCATATGTATGTATGTATCCACTTAAATTGTTTTAAAAACCGTCGCAATGTAATTTTTTATTTCACCCCCCACACCTATATACCTCATATAGTTCTTGCATTTCAACATCCTGATCAACATGGGTCCCCCGCTCAAAGACTGAGAGAGTTTGTTCCTTAGATGTTTGGTCTTTCTGAATAAGCTGCACAAAATACATAAACTCAACTGTAAATAACTTTTGTCCTGTTATAATTGTAATAGTCCAAAATTTGTTTTCCTCTTTTATTTAACAACCAACCTGTGAGCATTGTACTGAATTCCACATACTCATATAGTCAATGTCAGTTAGTGATTCATCTCTTTTGCCAGGATCTCTCTGTAATAGGATTGGAATGTCATGTTACTCAAACTGCCCTATGTATAAACAAGAAGCTCAAAGTTGAAAAGTATACCACTCAATAACAAAGCTTACAGGTTACATATTCGAAACTCAAAAAATATCATATTGTAACTTTATTCACCTCCATTTGATATTGATAGTTTGCCGCATCTTGAGAGTTTCTAATCTGCTCCATTAACAACCCTTACAACTTTCTTGCAGAAACAAGTTACAGGTTGACACAGCCACATCCTCTATCTATGTATTGACACCAGTATGTATGTAACTTTTCTGAACCTGTGGGAAAAAAAAGCAAGCACTAACTGTAATAAGGTTATGGCCAAACAAATAACAACCCCTGCGTAACATGCTCTATCCCTGTATTCTCACAATAAGATTTATCATAGGGTTCTTTTTATTTTGCAGATTATTTTTCCCTCCAATATATGGTAGCAGAAAAGTGATCTCAACACACAGACTACTGAATCACGTCAAGTTGGATCTGTCTGCAGAGAAGAATTCGATCCTCAATGAAGAAGAAATATACACAACTAGAAGGTAAGCAATAAACGAACCTGTCTTGCCTCTGTATCTCCACCACTTTTCTGTCGACCCCCCAATTGAATTCCATCCTCTCCCTTCTTTTGGTTCTGGGCAGGGAATCGTCCATGGCGAGATGTAGGGGATGAGATCTGTTTTTTTGGTTTGTGTGTTGGAGTAGACTTCTCTGTACCTTATATATGGGAATATCTCCCACGTCTCATGTATGTTTGGCGGCTACATGGGTAGCCAGTCCCGCCAATCTCTTTCTTTTTTTTCTGAGCCCAACTGGGATAATTTTTTGTTGACACGCGTATGGGCTCTAATATGGGCTTTTTTGGGGGTTTTAAAAAATAGAGTGCATATTGACCTTTAAAACAAACAAGACAACACCCAGGAGAAGAGGCCTCAAGTTGTGGAGGCAACTGGCATTGATATAGAGGCCACGAGACAAAATGGGCTTTTTTTGCCCCAAACAACAAACAGCCAAGTACAGAGGACGACGAGACAAAATGGGCCTTGTTTTTAGGCTCCAATCAACAGGACAACAAGAGACAAAATGAGTCTTGTTTTTGGGCTCAAAACAACAGGATAACAACCAACAAAGAGGGTCACGAGACAAAACGGGGTCTTGTTTTGGGCTCTACACAACAGGAAAAATGTCAAACAGCTAATGGGTTTCAATTACAAAACAAGCGCGCCCGATAATTTTTTAAACGGACACAAGCAGTAAATGCGGGCCCAGCAAGCACAAACTAGTGCGAGATGTGGAGTACATCCGTACGATGAAGAATAAATGGTTATAACCGGTGTCGTGGTGTTGCAAACCACGGCCGGGTGGCGGAAGGCACCCGCCCTAGCCCAGAGGGTGTGTACTCAGGGGGTAGCTAGTCTTAGATCGATCTCCCTCCAGAACACAAGAAACACAGCAGGATTTAGAGTGGTTCGGGCCGCCGGAGCGTAATACCCTACATCCACTGTGTGTTGTATTGCCTTCCCACAAGCGTGAGGAGGTGCGAGAGCTTGAGTCTGTATGGATGTCCCTTGTGCACAGCGAGCGCCTCCCTTTTATATCTCAAGGGGGCGCGTACACAGTCGTTGGATCCCCGACAGGTGGGTCCAACGATGTAGTATAACCTAACGCACTGTTCATGCATTATGGCGTTGCAGGCAAAGGAGATCTTTCTCTTGGATTCCCTCGCCTGCTCCCGGAGCCCTTCGTCCATCATGTCCTAGCGTCGTCTTGTCAGGTCGGGCCCGTCGCAGCTAGTGACACCGCCCGTCACATTGCTTAAGCGGGCGGTGTAGCTTGCGGCGTAGGCGGCATGATGGAAAAGTGCCGTGCTGTCGTATCCGTTTAATGCTACAGGCGGGCTCTGCGCGGGCGCGGCTCAGGCGGCTGCACTGTGCTCCTTGGTAATACGCGGCGCGCAGCGGGGCCTGACAAAAGGCTGTCTTGTGTACCACGGCGGCAGAGCACGCCTTGTCTATCGCATTAAATGCGGTAGGTGGGCGAGTCTTCCTCCGGAAGGCTCGCGCACGATCCCACGCCTCCGGGACACGTGGCGGCTTCGGACCCCTACACGGTGAGGGGAGTCCGGACGGGCGTAGGAGGTCCCGGACCCCTCTGGGGGTCCGAGGCTTCGGCGGTCAGCTTGGAGCTTCCCTTCCATGGAGACACGTGGCGCCACCGGACCCATCCTCAGGCGGGGAACGGTCCGGGGCCGTTGGCCTGGTGAGGGAAAAAGCCTGGCCTGTGGGGCCTGGCTACTCCGTCTCTCCCGCGCAGCTACGGATAACTACGCGGGTCCTGCTTCCCTGCAGTAAGAGTGGGTATCCCTGCTGCAGGGTACCGACAGTGGCCCCCGGGCCCACCTTGGGGGAGGTACGAGCCCACAGGTGGGGCCACTTCTGCGATTTGGCACTATATAGCTTGAAGCTCCTTTCTGCAGGTCTTGACCGGCTTTGACTACCCATTGGGTTAGTTGCTGCCTCATCACGTCGCAACGGATTACTGACTAAGGGCCCCACGATAAGCGGTTCACTTAGTCACACGCACGACGTTCGGCATTGTTGCGGCCGGAGTAAACGGATCATTTACCACCGGCGCAGCTCCCGAAAAGCTCGGCCACGCCTATGATTAATGCGCGCACGTCAGCTCGGCTTCCGCCTTGCTTCACGCGCGCGGGCGACGGTTCGGATCCCGCCTTTTCGCACCCCCGTTGATTACCCACCCTCCCTGACAGGTGGGCCTGGGCCCCCCACGTCATGGACTGGGCGGCTAACTCCTGGTGCGAGCGTCGCTTGAGTTCCGGCGACGGTTCCGGGGCGCGCCGGTTGAGACAGGCTTTATAACGGGGCATACCGTATCCTACGGTTGCTTTCCCGCATTCGTCTTCTTCCTCCAGCCTTTGCGCCCCTTTGCCTCCGAGCCTTCCTTGACCTTCTCTCCCCCCTACACAGGCTCCTTCCTCGCCCGTCAGGAGATGGCATCCCTTGTTCATCCCCGTCGCTTCCAGACCGAGGGAGAGCTGAACACAGTGCGCCGCCTGCTTGGGTGGAGCGCTCAGGAGACCGGCTGGGGGGTGCGAGCAGGCTCGGTTCCCCTTGGCAACCTCCGCGCCGGGGAGTTCGTGCTATTTACCTCGCACGTCTCCGCCGGCGTGGGGCTGCCGATTTCTTCATTCTTGCTGCTGCTGCTGGAAGACTTCGGCCTCCAGCTTCAGCATCTGACGCCCCACTCCCTCCTCCTGGCGTCCATCTTTGTGCATTTATGCGAGATGTTCGTGGGAGTGCGTCCCTGCGTCATCCTCTTCCGCTACTTCTTCATCCTGGTGAGGTCCGGAAGGAGCAAGGACGAAGTGGGAGGGTACTACTTCCAGATAAGGAGCGACCTGCCGACTCCTTACATTCCGGGCCTTGCTGGCGGAAGGTGGGAGGAGTGGCGCAGGGATTGGGTGGTTGCCACCACCGAAGCCAACGAGCGCCTTGTCCTGCCGACCGCGGGGCCCGCCTCCGACAAAGCATCCTGGAGGGCCAAGCCATCGCTGCAGCCGGAGTTCGACTCCGTGCTGGATAAGATCAGGTCACTGACAGGGAGCGGCCTCACCTCGTGGCACGTGCTCGGCGACTTCGTGAAGCGCCGGATCGCCCCCCTGAAGCAGCGGCCGCGACCGGCGTGGAGCTTCACCGGCCTCAACGATTGCAGCAGGACCCATCGCGGGGAGGGAAGCGACCTGACCCAGGAGGCCTTGGAGGTCCTGGTGCGGAACGTGACGGGAGACACCTTCATCGCAGAGAATCTGATCCTCCCGCAGAGCATAGTCCCCCTCTGCGAGGACCCAGCGAGGGTGGCGGTGCTGGCCACCCTGCCAACCCTGGACGACGGGGGATTGGCCCCGCGGCAGACCGGGGGTGACCCGAACCGTGGGCTCCGGATCTCTGGCTCGTCCGGGGATCAGGTTACGCTAAGCGCTGCGGGGTCCGGTGCCACTACGAAGGGGAAACAGGCCGTGGCTAGCAGCGCGGCTGCGGCCGGCTCCAGCCGGGCCCAGAGCAGCTCCGGTGCGTCGTCAGGGGACGTAGGCCGGCGGAGGCTACTCCGGGGCGACGGGACCCTGGTGTCGGAGCCCGCCGCGAAGCGCCAGAGGTCTTCCGAGGGCGCAGGCCAGGGTAGCTCCCGGGCTGCTGGCCCCCACGGGTCCTCTGGCGTAACTGGACCACCACCATCGCCGCCGAGGAATTCATCGCGCCGGCAGCAAGAGCAGCATCAGCAGGAGCAGCCGCAGGAGCAGCGGCAGCAGGCTCGCGGACGGCAGCAGCAGCAACAGGAGCGACCCCGGGTTGCACCCATGCCGCAGCCGCAGGTACAGCAGCAACGGGCGCAGGCCCGGGTTACGCCTGTATCGCAGCTGCAGGGACAACAACAGCAACAGCAACAGCAGCAGCCGCAAGAGAAGAGGCCCGGGCTCCGGGGACGCTGGGTCCCCGGTTCTGCTGGGTTAGTGTCATCTTGCTCTCCTCCCTTGCGCCGGTGTTCTGTTTTTTTTTTGTGTTGACGGCTTTTCTGCTTTGCTACCAGGGCTTCCCGCCCCAGCGGTTCTTCTACCACCGTTGGCACATCAGCAGGTGCCCGGGCGGCAGCGACCTCGGCATCGACAGCGACGGTGGCAGTAGGTGCGGGACCCTCAGGTACGGCGTCCTGTTGCTAACTCCGTGACACATGATGCGATGCTGACTGTCATGCCATTTCCAGACTCTGCAGGGCTCAGTGCAGCAGCGGCAGCGGCGGTGGCGCCGGTGCTGGGTGCAGCCGCTCCTGACGTATTGGTGGCGGGGGCACTCGATGCGGCCGCGTCTGCCACGGCGGCAGCGGGAGCACCGAAGTTAGGCTCGGCCGCGCCCGACTTGTCGGCAGCGGGGGCACCAGAGCTGGGTCCGGCCGCGCCCGACTCGGCGGCAGCGGAGGCGCCGGAGCTGGGTCCGACGGCGCCCGACTCGGCGGCAGCGGAGGCGCCGGAGCTGGGTCCGACGGCGCCCGACTCGGCGGCAGCGGAGGCGCCGGAGCCGGGCCCGGCCGCGCCTGACTCGGCGGCAGCGGAGGCGCCGGAGCTGGGTCCGACGGCGCCCGACTCGGCGGCAGCGGAGGCGCCGGAGCCGGGCCCGGCCGCGCCTGACTCGGCGGCAGCGGAGGCGCCGGAGCTGGGTCCGACGGCGCCCGACTCGGCGGCAGCGGAGGCGCCGGAGCTGGGTCCGACGGCGCCCGACTCGGCGGCAGCGGAGGCGCCGGAGCCGGGCCCGGCCGCGCCTGACTCGGCGGCAGCGGAAGCGCCGGAGACAAGTGCTGCAGCGGAAGCCCCTACCTCCAGCTCCGGTCCTGCTGCGGAGGAAGAGTTGGAGGTGGTGTTTGGCAGGCGGCTCCTGCAGCTCCAATCCCCGGAGGAGGATGCGACTCCGCTTCCTCAGGTGCTGTTGCGAGTTCGGCGTTCGATTGAAGAGGCAACCTCCTCCGCCGAGGTGGCCTTCCGGCGGGAGTGGTCTGCGCTGGAGAGCGAGCGTCAGCGCCTCTCCGACTGGCACACCCGCCTGGAGGCGCACACGAAGGCGGAAGCCTCCCGCGCTGCGGAAGCTCGGTCGAAGCTCAAGTCGGACCAAGAGGCCTACCGAGCCAGCCTTAAGAAGGTGTTTGACCGAGAGCTCGCAGTGTCGAATCGGGAGAAATCCTTGGCACAGCGGGAGCAGGACTTCACCCTGGAGGTTGTTGGGTTTGCTGCTCAGCGGTCCGGCCTCGAGGCTCACCTCGCAGCCCAGCAGTCAGAGCTGGAGACTCGCAGCGAGGACCTCGAGGTCCGGAGGCAGGAGCTCGACGTCTTCTCTGCGACTCTGCAGGGATGGCATGAACAACTGCAGGAGAGGGCCCGCCAGCTGACTGCCGACGAGGCGGACTTGGAAGAGGACCGGAAGTCTCTTGCCAAGCGGGAAGCTCACGCCACCGCCATAGAGAAGGAGCTTGGGCGCCAGCGAGAGTCGCTCAAGAAGCGGAAGGTATACGCGGAGCAGAAGGAGACCAAGCTGGAGGAGCGGTCCCGCGGACTCGAGGAGAGATCCCGCGAGCTGGAGGAGAGGTCCCGCGAGGTGGAGGTGGCCAAGGCGGCCTTGGACACCCGGGTGCAGGAGGCTGTCCGGGAGGCGGTCCAGAAGCACCAGGAAGACCAGCGCGCTGGAGCTCAGCGGATCGCTGACTGGGCGGCCGAAGCGAGCCTCGCACTGGTGCCATTTGGAATGAGCCCGATCCAGGTGGCGGAGCCGCCAGCTTCGATAGCTGACGCCCTCCCAGTGTTGAGCTCCGCTTCGGATAGGCTCCAGCGCCTGGGGCCGGTCCTTACTGGACAGCTTGAAACCGAGGGCCGCGAGCTGATCCGGATGGTGGCGGAGCACATCCTGACCTGCCTCCGGAGCCACGACCCGGCCATCTCGCTGGCGCCCGTGGTCGATGGCCCTGTAGCAGAGACGGAGGCCGCCGCTCGGGACAGCGTGCGGGAGGTCGTTGACTTCGTCGCCGCCTACTTCAAGCGAGAGCCTGCGGACCCTTAGGCTGGGGATTGTATCTTTTTTCTTTTGCATTATGTAACAAACATTGTATTAGTTGAAAGTTTTTGAAATAGAAGAAACTTCAACTTAGCTGTTTGGCGGTTGTTGATTTGCGGTATGCGGCACCCCGGCGCCCTGGCCCCCTGGCGGATAGGTTCAGTTGTTTGGACCTGTCTGCCACCTTGGGCATAGGTGTCACATAGCCTGCAAGGCGAGCAAGCGCCTTGTTCCCTGGGCCCCCTGGGAGAGAGACTCAGCTGCTGTGAGTCTGTCTACCACCGAGATTGGCTCTTATCCTGCATGAAAGCTTTGAAGCAGATACTCGGCCCCCCTGGTAGATAGGCTCAATGGTTTGAGACTGTCTACCACTGGCCAGGTTTGAACCTGTGTACCACCTCAAAGTTATAGCTTAGAGCAGACCCGCGGGGCTCATTCCTGACCAATCCCAGGCTTGGTACCAGGTCTAGGACTCTAGATGCGCAGGTCCAGGTAGCTCTGTGCTTGTTACAGAGTGGGGGAGTGCGTAGGCTTAGGGTCGGAACCAGGCTAAGGCGCTACGCAGGGCTCCGGACCACTCCAGGAAACAGTACGATCTTTCCGGACCTGGCTTCTTCGTCCTAGACCCTTCGCAGTAGTGGGTGAGGTCACTTTGCTGTGCTCGATCCTTTGAGATATAGTGCTGGACACGCCGTGTTGGACTTAGGAAGCCAGCTCTTGAGCTGGGTCGAGGTCCGGGCCCCCAATTACCTGGCTTCAGGTACTAGAGTACTCGTTACAGGGTGGTGGAGAGTGCAGGCTTTTGGGTACGGAACCAGCTAAGCGGCTACACTGTACTTCGAACCACCCCAGGAAACAAGTACCCGCTCCCCAGAGTAGGTCCCTAGGGGTCCGGACCCCTCTCCTGCAGCAAGAGGGTCCGGACCTGTACGGTATTCCAGCAGCTCAATGCAGATCTTAGTTGCAGCAACAAGAGTAGAGGTCCCGCGGGGGTTAGAAAAAAGCGAAAATTACGAGAATCGAAATGCGTAATTTAACTTTGACACAAAGACAGAATTAGGAAAAAATCTTTCCTTTGCAATCTCGATGTATATGGCTTGCGCGATGGATGTCAGAGGCCGGGTTTATGAGGTCGGACCTCTACCGCTCTGAGCCGCGCGTCAACCGCTAGTGCGATGGATGCCAGAGGTCGGGTTTACGAGGGTGGCCCTCAACCGCTCCGGGCCGCACGCTAACTCTATCTTATTACAAAGGAAAGGTTATTTCCCTGCTCTGCCTAGGTGTAAAACTTACGCAGATGCTCTATGTTCCACGGGTTGGGCAGCGGTACTCCGTCTTCTGTGGCGAGGCGAACACATCCGGGCCGGCATACCTCTGTAACCTTGAAAGGCCCCTCCCAGCTGGGGGAGAGTTTGTGGAGCCCCGCTCGGTTCAGGATCCGTCTGAGGACGAGGTCGCCAGCCCGGAGCTCCCTACTGTGCACGAACCGTTGACGGTAGCGCCGGAGCGCCTGGTTGTAGCGTGCATTTCGGATCGCTGCTCGCCACCTTCGCTCGTCAACGAAGTCCACGTCGTCGCACCGCAGCTGCTCCTGCATGGATTCGTCAAAGGCCTGGACCCGTGGTGAGCCCAGGTGAATTTCTGGGGGAAGGCATGCTTCAGCCCCGTAGACCAGGAAGAACGGAGTCTCCCCGGTGGCTCGGCTGGGTGTGGTCCGGTTGCCCCATAGTACACATGGAAGCTCGTCAACCCATTTGGCACCATGCTTTTTCAAGCAGTTGTAGGTGCGGGTCTTGAGTCCCCTGAGGATCTCTGCATTCGCTCTCTCAACCTGTCCATTGCTGCGGGGATGTGCCACGGACGCAAAGCATAGCTGGATGCCAATGTCCTCACAGTACTCTTGGAAAAGTCTGCTTTTGAATTGGGTCCCGTTGTCCGCGATGATGCGGTTTGGGACGCCAAATCTGCACACAATGGACCTGAGGAATGCGACTGCTGATTTCTTAGTAATATTCACCACAGGAGTAACCTCCGGCCACTTAGTGAACTTGTCGATGGCAACATAGAGGAACCGGTACCCGCCGACAGCCCGGGGGAAAGGCCCCAGGATATCCACACCCCACACAGCAAATGGCCATGAGGGCGGGATCATCTGTAGAGCTTGAGCTGGGGTGTGTATTTGCTTTGCATGGAACTGGCATGCTTTGCAGGACCTTACCAGCTCAGCCGCATCCTGGAGTGCTGTTGGCCAGTAGAAGCCGTGCCGAAAGGCCTTGCCAACAAGCGTGCGAGAGGAGGAATGACTTCCGCACTCGCCTCCATGGATCTCCGCAAGCAGTTCGCGGCCCTCTCCCTGGGAAATGCATCGCATGAGGACTCCGTTGGCGCCACGGCGGTAGAGATCCCCTTCTACCACCGCGTAGCGTTTAGCCAATCGGACTATGCGCTCAGCGGACACATCGTCATCAGGGAGGATGTTATCTTTCAGGTAGTCCCGGATCTCGGAGATCCATGCATCGGGAGCTCCCAAAGCAGATAGGGGTGGTTCTGTGAGGACAACAGGCTCCTCAACAGAACACACAGCCCTAGTTGGGCACCATAGGTGGAATACTGCCGGGACCGCTAGCTTCGAGGTGCCAGCTTGATCCCCGTCACCCGGCTCGGCAGGCTGGGCGGTAGGTTTCAGCAGCCGTCTTTCAAAGACACCCTCAGGCACAGAAGCCCAGGTAGATGCTCTCGCAGAGAGATCATCTGCTGCTGAGTTGTGCTCGCGGGGAACGTGTTGTAGTTCCAAAGCGTCGAAGTCCTTCTCGAGCTTCCTCACGTGTATGAGGTATGCCGCGAGCTGGGGATTATTGCAGTTGCAATCCCCTCGGACCTGCTTAATGATTAGCTGGGAGTCCCCCTTCACCAGAAGCTGCCGGACCCCCAATGAGAGGGCTTGGGTCAGGCCGAAGATCAGAGCCTCGTATTCCGCCATGTTGTTGGTGGCCTTGAACTCAAGGTGCACCATGTACTTCAGCTGATCTTCGTTTGGGTCGATGAGGACCACACCAGCTCCGGACCACTTCTCGCGGGCGGACCCATCAAAGAAGAGTGTCCAGTGAGGCTCGGTGAAGACTGGTGTCCTGATTTCCGGCTCCGGGGGTCCAACATTTATGGCCGGACCTCCAGGGTTGCTTGGGGAAGGAGTCCACTCCGCTATGAAATCAGCCAGGATCTGGCTTTTGACCGCATGGCGTGGCTGGAATTCCAGTTGGAACTCTGCCAGCTCTGCTGCCCACTTGGCGATATTGCCTGTGGCGTTGGAATTGTGTAGAATCGCTCTTAATGGGTAAGAGGTCACTACAACAACTCGGTGTGCTTGAAAGTAGTGGCGCAGTTTCCTGGACGCAATAAGTATTGCATAGATAAGCTTATGCGTCTCAAGATACCTGGCCTTTGCCTCGTGGAGGACTTCACTGACGTAGTAGACTGGCTTTTGGACGGTCCGGACCCTAGTTCCTGGGTCCGGTTCGCCCTTGTCCACCGCATCTGCCCCTTGGGCCCCCAGTGGTTCTGGGCTCCCAATGGGATGAGGCTCCTCCGGGCCTGCCTGTGCGGGGCCCGGACCTTCAAGCTGGGGTGAGGCTGACGGGCCCCCGTGTCCGGGGTCCGGCTCACCATCCTTGGCCAAGAGGACCTTAGTGCTCCCCTGGCGGGTTTGCTCCATCCTTTCGGCGACCAGCACCATGCTGACCGCCTCCGCAGATGCAGCAAGATACAGAAACAACGGCTCACCGGGTTCTGGTGCCACCAATACTGGCAGCGAGGTGAGGTGCTGCTTCAGCTCCTGGAAGGCCTGTTCAGCCTCTTCGGTCCATGAAAATGGACCGGACCTCCTCAACAGCTTGAAGAAGGGAAGGGCCCTCTCAGCCAGCCTCGATATGAAGCGGCTAAGAGCAGCGAGAGATCCAGTAAGCTTCTGGACGTCCTTGATGCGGCCAGGAGGCCTCATTGCTTCGATCGCCTTGATCTTGGCTGGGTTTGCCTCGATGCCTCGATGCGAGACCAGGAAACCCAGCAGCTTCCCTGCTGAGACGCCGAAGATGCACTTCTCTGGGTTCAGCTTCGTGCGGGTGGCGCGAAGACGGTCGAAGACGAGGGACAGGTCCTCCACTAGTGTTGATCCTACCCTAGTCTTGACCACAATGTCATCGACATAAACCTCAACAATATCTCTAATTAGATTACAGAAGGTTTTGTTCATAGCTCGCACAAACGTGGGTAAGGCATTCCTTAGACCATACGGCATGACAATGTAGCAATAAAGCCCATCTACTGTTACAAAGGCAGTATGCTTCCTATCCTCTCTAGACATCTGAATCTGGTGGAAACCAGAGTATGCATCTAGGAAAGACAAAAGATCACACCCGGAGGTGGAGTCCACGATCTGATCGATACGCGGAAGAGGGTAGGGGTCTCTTGGACATGCCTTGTTGAGGCTGGTGTAGTCGATGCACATCCGGAGCTTCCCGTTGGCTTTTGGGACGACGACCGGATTGGCCAACCACTCGGGATGGTGGACCTCCTCGATGAAGCCAGCGTGTAGGAGCTTGTGGACTTCTTCGCGGATGAAGTTCTGCCGCTCCACAGTCTGCTTCCGAGGTTTTTGGCGCACCGGCGTGGCGTCGGGGTAGATCCTCAGATTGTGCTCGATCACTTCCCTGGGGATCCCGGGCATCTGCGACGGTTCCCAGGCGAACACGTCGACATTTGCCCGGAGGAAAGCGATGAGCGCGTCTTCCTATTTCTCCTCCAGGTTCCCCGCGATGCGGGTGGTCCTGGTGGTGTCTGCCCCAATCTGTACCGACTTCACGGGAACT